>NC_092805.1:12231357-12551904 GCF_040954645.1 Diabrotica undecimpunctata
GGCTACTGTCACTTTTAGACACATACCTTCGGTTACATTAACTGCTTTGTTCCGACTTCCGTCCTAACATGTCATTTTAATTAGTTGCTATCGACAAGTCCTCGCAGAAACTTCGTTTCAGGACTAGCAACCTAAAAATTTTTTAACTATATAGTTAGTGGCTTCAAACATCCAGTAATTATTAACCACATTTTTTGTAATAACCTTGGTCAAAATTTTAACTTTCATGTTTGATTGAGGTGGTGATTGATGAAGTGGTTATCCTTTTAGGATAGCACTGATGATAGAATATTAATTTCGAAAACATTCTGTGGTGTAGTCCAATAGAGTGTTTAACCTTTCAGTGCTAACGTGAATTATTTTGACGTAAGTGCTAACGTCCGTCTCTGGGACCGTATATTTATACATGCCCTAGTACTGTAAATTTTACCAATTTTTAAAATTTAATTACTTTAAGGGTCTTATTAAATACTTTTTTATTTAAAATAAATACAGTTTTATTTAAAAATTATGTTTATAAACATTTATTTTGACAAAAATAATTACTTAACAAAAACAAGCTACTATTCTAAAATGTGGGGAAAAAAACCCTAAAATCTTACTACAAACAAAAAATTTGCTTAGTTGCTTTTAAACTAAAGCTTACATTATCCACTTATAATAACCACACTTAAAAAATTCTAATAATACGAGGTAACTTTAAACTTAAAAAAAGTCAATCTTTTTCTGAACATTCCACACATATACCCTTTATGTGTTCTAAGCACATAAATTTATTACACGAGTAACAACTGTACTTTGTTTTTCGACTTTTCTGGCTTCCACAGTAAAAACAACGACCATGAGATTTTGCAATATTTTGCACATTCAACGTAATATCAAACATTTCTCTGAGTCGCATACTTATCATCCTTGGCATATTTGGTGCAATTGCTCTACGTCTGGCATGTGGTTCAAGCAATTGAATACCCATTGTCTCTAAAAATGTTCTTCTAAGTGGTATGCGTTGGGCTCTCCGAGCAGAATTACACTTGTATATTGTATATGAATTTATGCCGGCGATATTCAGTAGTGAATAAAATATCACCATGGGCCAGCGATTAGTCGATCTTGCACAATTGTAGCTTTCACACATCTTGTCAATAGTGTCCACTCCTCCCTTGGTTGCGTTGTAATCAATTATTATGTTAGGCTTACCAGTCTGGGGATCCAACGTATCATCTTCATAATGCATTGTTGACATCAGGAGCACAACTTTTTTCGGTTTTGGAATATACGAAACAATAGTGCATTTATCTTGAAATGCAAACATACTTGTAGAAGTAGGCCTATTTATAGGCGCCGTAAATTCCAAAGGCAGTTCTGGTCTATTTCTTCGAAGAGTTCCAATTATAGTGAGCTGATGATTGGCCAATAATGTATCAGCTAGCTGCTTACTGGTAAAAAAATTATCAAGTGTAACATTTCTATTTGTACCCCAGATAGGTCTGCACAAACGTACTACTAAATCCAAAGTCTTTGTGGTTTGCTGGTAGGGTCCCTGTGGTTGCTGACCAACATAAATTTCAAAATTTGAGGTATAAGCTAATTTAGCATCAGTCAAGGCGTATATTTTTATACCGTACCTATTTGGTTTTTTTGGCATATAAACTTTGAACCCACAGCGTCCTCTAAAAGCTTCTAATTTTTCATCAACTGTACAATAGTGTGACATGGTGTAGTGTTTTGGCAAATTGGTGTTGAAGTCTTCAAAAAAGTTTCGAATAGGAGCTAATTTATCTATTTTTTGTCTCTCTGCACGAGTTTGTTTATTATCAAAGCGAATAAATGCCAATAAAAATTTGAATCGCTCGTATGGCATTGTAAGGCGAAATATTTCTAAGGAAGTACCGTTTTTTCTAAACAAGTCGCGAGCATTGAGATGGTTATTCTTGAACTTTTCTGCTATGTACAACAGGCCTATAAGTGCTTTTATTTCTAGTATATCCGTCTTTCTGTAGGTTCTATTCAAAGGATCAGCATGTAGTTCAATATTTATATTTGTATTTATTACAATAAGTTCCAACATCTGGTCTGTTATAAAAGATCCCCAAATATCACTAAAGATTAATTTCTCCTTAGCATCCCCCTTTACTCCTGGTAAATGTCTCAGTAAATTGTTTGCTCTTGTACGCACTCGCTTATTACCTTATTACATGCTTTCGCCATTTAGTTTTTTTATCCTTACCAAAAAAAATAGGAATTCGCCGGCAAATATTTTCTGCTTCTGCCTCATGAAATATATCATTTTCTGCTTCTGATATATCCTGTTCACTCTCTGTATCGAGATTTTGTATTTCAACTTCGTCTTCTTCAGAACTATCCGAAGAATCGTTGCATTCCAATTCATCATTACTATCAACGTCCTCTAGAAGTCTCTGCAAATATTTTTGCTCCTCCTCGTAGTTCATTTCTATTTCTAAAAAGTAAAAAAATAATATCTTATTCACTAAAAATACAACGCTAAAAGTTACAATCCTTACCTTTAGTACAGCCGCAAAAGCTAACATCCGTCTCTGAGACCGAAATCGTGTGTAACGAACGAACCGTGTATCTACATTCAACAAAATTTTAATACTAACAACAGTTAGGCAAAATATGAAGCTATTGAATGACCTAGCGCGAATATCGGAACGGATCGTTAATTATCGGTATGAATAGGTTAGCTCCGTCTGTGAGACCATGCGTTAGCACTGAAAGGTTAAATATTATACCTTTTATAAAGGAATTTTTAAATAAATTTGTTGTGAGTTTTATTATTAGTTTATCCAGTATCAGCACTCCCAGTTGACTCGCTCTTTCGACTTTTGGTTTCTCTCTAAACTTTGTAGAATCTTTGTTGATTATTAAATGGCATATTTGATCTGTATTCACATATTATCCAAGTTTTCTTTATGTTGAACTCAAGGCCGCTATTTATAGTTTCTCAGAATTGTTCTATGCTATTACTCTCTTCCAGTTTTACCTTATTATATTTAAAACAGATAAAATTATTAAAACAAAAAATAAATAAAATGCTCTTATCTAACAGTAAAGTATTTTTTCATTTGCAGGAAACAAGAAGAATTAAATTTTTGTAACACAACTACACACTCATTCTTCTCTGTCAATTAATCAAGTCGTCCCATAGAGGAAGTTTATTTATTAAACCGCATGACGTATGTTATAAAACAGCAAATAGCGAACGGAGAATACAGAGAAAAGCGAGACAATGGGTGATGTGTAAAAGGGGGTTAATTACCTTTCCTTCCTGAGTTCGCCGTTTCGTTTCCGGAAGTTGGCGACGAGCATTTGAAGTTCTTCCGCATGGTGCTCGTACATCTGACCCAACTGTTGGGTGAAATCGGACACTGAAACAGACACGTTTTCTTTTATTAGTTTGGTCGAATTGAACTTATGTTCGGTTTGTTCTTAGACAGTTTGCGAAGTTTCAAACAAGAACAAAGTTGTACATGTTGTCTTAATAAAAATATACAATAACTGAATACAATTAAAAGTTGTTAAATAACATATAGGTTCCTGGAAACAAAAAGTCGACAAAAATGAAATTAAAACTTTTACAAAAAAGCAAAAAATTGGATTTTAACAAGCAACTTTAAATTTATTATTTCCAGTATATCTTAACTTATGGTTTGTTTTTTAACCAGGAGGAGTAATTCAAATTTACCGCGCCGTAATGCTTGCTTGTATTTGTAAACCGCAGGCAAGTTTACTCCACTAAATTATGACATTTCACTAATGATATTTATAAAAATTCAAAATTTGTATTGACGATCTTTTGTATTTTTTGCATTATCCTTTAAATTTTTAGATTTTTCGTTTGCACTTGTATAAAAACAGTTCTGTTTAGAACTATTTAGCGACGTATTAGTGTTATTAAGATAAAAATATGGATTCAATGCCAAGTACTAAGTGGTTATTATCACTTCTCCACATAAAAAACACCGAGTAGATTTGGGTCATCTTGGGAAGCATTTTCATTTTGTTTTCATTACAATAAAAGAACTTTAGTAAATTAATGGTGTGTTTTAGTTACTCGCATCATTAACATAGCCTGTAGACTTTGCTTTTGGTATTCGTACTTTTATGCTGTATTGATAAGTTGTTTTTGTTACTGGTTGTAGATTATCACAAGAAAACTACAAAATTATGCTAGAATGTAACATAATAGATTGAATTTGTTGATTCATCATCATCATCATCACTGGCTCGACAACCCTTTTTTGGGTCTTGGCTTGTTCCAGGATTCTTCTCCATACTGATCTGTTTCGTGCTTTTTTTCTCCAGTTTTTTATTTTTAAGGTTGTTATATCATTGTCTTTTTGTTCTTAGTATCTCAGCTTTGGTCTTCCTCTTGTTCTTTTTCCTACTGGCATCTGTTTGAATATTTTGTTTGGTATTTCGCCTTCTTCCATTCTTTCTACATGTCCTATCCAACGCAGCCGTCCTATTTTAATGAATGTTATAATATCCGGATCCTGGTATATTTTGTATAGTTCAGAGTTGTACCTTCTTCGCCATATTGCAAGGTGGCTAACAATGTTTCCTCTCCTTTAGTGAATGTTCAGGTTTCTGAGCCGTATGTGAGTACGGATGTTATTAGGGTTTTATATATTTGGCATTTTGTTTTTCTTGTGACGTTATCAGATCTTAGTTGCCTAATTAAGCCATGGTAACATTTATTTGCAATAAATGTTCATCTCTTCACTTCCTCCGTAACGTTATTATCAGACGTGACTAGGGATCCCAAGTATATAAAGTTTTTTACCCCCTCAATGTTGTATTCTCCTATTGTTATATTTTGTGGCTGCCTTATTTCTGCGTTTTTACTTACGTGCATATATTTTGCTTTGGTCTGATTGATTTTAAGACCACTATTGTGTGCAGCTCGTTTTATTTGGTTGTATGCCTCTATAATTTCTCTTCTTGATCTTGCGATTATGTCAACATCATCTGCAAATGCTAGTATTTGCACGCTTTTAATAATGATTGTTCCTCGTGTATTGACTGTTGGGTCCCTCAGTATTTTCTCGAGTACGATGTTGAACAAGATGCATGATAGAGCGTCTCCCTGGCGTAGTCGCTTTTTCACATCTATTGTTTTCGTTAATTTATTTTGTATCCGGATTCTACTTTCTAGTTTTAGAGATTCTTTTACCAGTTCTGTATTGATACAGTTGGTTTTGTTATTCCTGGTTGTAGATCATCACAAGAAAACTACAAAATTATGCTAGAATGTAACATAATAGATTGAATTTGTTGATTATCTCACAAAAATCCAGTATTTTTTAGTAAATTTTATTTATTGATAAGAAACAGGACAAACCCACTGTCAAAATTAAACAAGAATCCAGCATTAAGGAAATTGCAAGTACACACTTATTTATACAAAGTATCATTTTGCATTTTAGTGCTTCAAATAGAACATAAAGATATTGATACATAATTTAAACAAATCTATCTAATTAGATAACTGATTAGTATGCATGAGAAGAAGGACCACACCTATGTTTGAACCATAATTAATTCTGTGATGGGAAACATGAAAAAATGAATTCTAAAGCAGTGAATGGGAAGGAATATGTAAAACAAATTAACTGAAGCAATTCAGGAGATTGGATTATTAAGCTTAAAAATAATGATCAAGTCAAAGTTAACTCTTCTTGTAAGAAGAGAACCTAGATTCAAGAAATTGATCACATTAGAATACGAATATGGTCTACGCAGTTTAAAAGAACAGTATTTCAGAAATCTTTAAACTCTCTCTAACTTTTTGATACATGCTTAAGTAAATGGAAAACAAAACAGAGTTGAATTTTCAACTTGAGAGCAGATAAACGTGTAAGTTTTTAGAGATGCATTCCTACAAAAATCTCTGTTATGTGTTTTAATGAAACCAAGCCATTTCATAGCTTTGTTGCATATAAGATCTATTTGCAAATTAAAAGAAACATTTCTGTGAAAAAACATACTTAAATCTGTTTATTGGTAATAAATAAATACAAAAGTATTTTTTACAAGTCAAAGAAAAAAAAAATATGTCAATATAGTTAATATACACATATGCCAAAATAAATATAAAACATAGATACAGTGTTTTAACTTATACTGTTGACAATTACAACAAATTAAAATCGAAAGTAAAATACTCCTCATATGTAAAAAAGGCATTCACTATAAGGTAACTTTTAATTTTTGCCTTAAACTGATGAAAATCAAGAGCTTTTATTCTAGCTGGCACTAAGTTGTAGAATTTTATGGCTAGATCTCTCAAGTCGGCCAAATTCTGGTATAAGATTATTGTTAAATCTGGTGTAATAATTATGAAAATCTACATGCGCATTGTATTGGCTAAGATTTTGTTTAATGTGCAACAGACACTGCATAATGTATACACAAGGTAAAGTTAAAATTTTTAAAGCTCTAAAGGAGTTTCTACAGTATGCTCTATAACAGAGCCCAGAAATAATACAAACGGTATGTACCGGCTTCCTCTGTTGCGTCTCACCCCTCCATCAGTCAAAGGGACTAGCCAATCGAAATTATTTTCAACGACGCGCTCAGAGTATCCGACCTTGATCATTCTTAGCTTTGAAAATTGCAGAACTAAAATATAGAATATGACCATATTTTTACTACGCAGTTAAAATTGCAGTGTGATTTTTCTTCGATGTGTCCAGAAGCTTACGTCATAATGTAAACAGAAACTCAACGGAATTTTATATATAGCCCAAGGATGTACCAAATTAATTTTTACATTAAATATTCGATGGTTATAAGGAATTTACACATGCCACATCCGTAGAAGACAACTCTTTTCCATGAACAGCCAAAGAATGTGGTGTAATTTTTTTATCAACAATACCATCAATTATTTGTTTTCCAAGTATTTGTTTGATTCCCTAATCAGCAAATCTATAACATCTTGGTCAACAAATAAACAATAAAATTTAATTGGTGTAGTTAGTGTTGTTAGGTGTTTCCTGATAGTGACATCTTGTACTGGGTTAAATGTAAACTTATTTAGTTTATCCATATTAGGAGTATCCCATATGAGATGTGGATTTGGTGTAGTAAGCAAAATGTCAGTTGAACCAGAGTTAAAACCATTATTTGATTCTACACAACTGGACTAATCTTCTAACATAACTATAACATCTAACATTTTAGACCTATATAAATTGAGCTTAGTGCATTTTCTTTTACGTGTCTCACTTACAGTTGCATTGTTATCATCATCAGACTCACCACTAATTTCTTCCAATTCATAATTTTCAACATATAAACTATCATCACTACCAAAAAAATCACTATCTTCTAAAATCCGTTCTAAATTTTCTTGTAGTTTTTTTGGCATTATAAAATCAATATTACAACTTAAAACACTTACACAAGAACTACACGCGTAGTTGTTGAACAAACTTAAACTGAACTGAAAGTTGTTGTCAAACTACATGTCAAAATATAAATATTTATATAACCTTAAAATTCAAGTATCAGTCAAGTAAGTTATAACCTGAGGCAAATAAGTTATGTCCTAGGACCGGATGAAAACGCTATTTAAATGTAGTTGTGTATGTGATACGGTCATAGTCGATTAATATACAGTAAAACCTCCCTTAACCGAAACCTTTTTAACCGAAACCTCGTTTAACCGAAAAGGCTGAGTTTCAATAATTTCGTCAATAAAAAGTAAATTTTTATCGCAAAACGTAAACAATTCCATTAATTTCACTCACCGATTGATGCCTATGTGTGTTGGGAAATCAAAAAAACCAAGAGCTCTAAAAGATATTTCCGAAAAAGCACTTTTTATAAAGGCCAAAAAAGCTCATGGATGTCGACCACTTTATTTTCAGAATGGTTCTAACATGAATTCGTCCCAAGTGTAAAATCCTTTTTAAAATCAAAAAACCTTTCCATCAAAGCATTGTTGCCTATTGACAATGCGATAACTCACCCTCAAAATCTACAAAATGGTGAGAATTGTTAGACTTTTGCCACGGAATGTCACGAGCTTAATTCAGCCGTTAGACCAAGGAGTAATAGAGACATTCAACAGACATTATAGAGAAGCATTCTTAAGATATCTATTATTACAGAAGACAAATGAATCCAAAAGTGTTGATTCTCAAATCTTTAACAATGAAACATGTTGTTTATTATAGTTACATATGTTTACATATTACAAGAAGAGATACGTGAGTGGTTAGCAGCCTATGACTCAAAAAGTGAATTCATCGACCAGAACATCATTGAGATGGTTCTTCATCCAGATAACCTGAGCGTATCAGACGACGAAGATGACGACCCAACAGACAACAGGCAGCACGAGACCACCGACTCGCGCTGCCTTAAATGATTTTCAATGCCGTAGAGGTAAGAATTTTATACAGTAGGCCTAATTAGTTAAGGACACGACTAGGTTCTTAATTTTTGTTGTCTTTGCATAAAGTTTTGTCCTTTTCAGATTGCTTTACTTTTCGTCGAACAATCGAATGAGGCAAACTCATGACGTTCTGCAAATGAAAGATGAAGAGATATAGCTGCAAAACATCGTTGTCAAACAAAAACGCAAAAGAAAACAAAAGATTTCTTTAAAAAAGCATGTTAAACTTGTTCATTTTCCTTAATTTTATTACTTTATTCTGTATTTACTTATTAGAAAACATTACAAAATCACCTCAAAGTATTTTTTAATACTAATACTTTGACCAAGAATACTATAAAAAACAATTTTATTTTTAACCGAAATTCTTGTTATCCGAAACGGCCTCCCCCCCAAATATTTCGGTTAATGGAGGTTTTACTGTAACTACATTGCGTATGCCCAAGTATGATGCACATGGTCTTTGAGAAAATTTCACTGTGGCCGAATTTGGTGCATATGGTCGTTAAAGTATTATTAAAATCATTAAAAATTATCAAATTAGACAAATCCACTTTAGAAACTCTTAATATTGAGTCGTTATTACAACTAGTCAAACAATTTATCCAGGATGCATCACCACCATATGTACTAAATTACACCCAATTACTAGCATTCTTAGAAGATGTTCACGGTTCTTCCATGCCAGTAGAACTAGCCGTAGAATACACATATGCTTACTGAAATATATCCCATGTTGAACGAAAGAACAATTGAATCTAGAAATACAAGAATCAAGAAAAAACTACTTGTATTCAGGATGATACCTCTGAAGAAGATACTGACTCATCACAGGAAAATACTCCTTCCAACGATAAATAAAAAAAAACTTGGCAACAATTAAACAAAATGGCTATTATTCAGTGGAACATTCAATCCGTATACGTTCAAAACACCATCAAAGAATTTTCAATGAGGATATGGCTCGAAAGATGGAAAAAACTTGACGACAATAAATTACAACGCATCAACCCAAATTTGTCACCAAAAGGGATAATGCCACAAAAACGACGAGATCAAGTCATACCGCTTGAGAATAGGACGTACCTGGTTAACCCACCAGTACCTAATGAAGAAAGAACAACAATAACTGTGCTATTTTTATGATATTCCTCTGAGAATCGAACACATTATTGTTAGTTGCCAACTCTATCACCTGGAACGGCTTCAAAGTGATTTACCAAGTGATCTGAAAAGTCCTGTGAACTATAGTAAATGTGATAAAGTGACTAAGTTTCTAAAACTAACTAAATTTTACAATATAATATAAAAATAGACTTAAGTTCTCAATTGTAATTAGTTGTTATAAGCAAACATCTGATTTTATGTACAACTCTTCCCCGCCAATAACCATGGCGGTTTACTAAATAAAAAAAAATATGTCGTATGTCATATATACAACATGATTTAAAAAAATATTTTTAAGATGTAAAAGAATTACATTATTAGCGATGATGTATATATAAAGCCGTAAAAATAAGCGTGTTTATAAATTTAATGTCTTCCTCGAATGAAACATTTACTTTATGAAAACAATTTTTAAGATACAGCATATTTCTTCCTAAAATAGCGACAAAAGCGACTCCAAATTGCTGGCGGTAAGAGCGTTTCTAATGCAACTTAAGACTCCGCTATTTCACCTAAAATCGAGAGAGAATTTAATACTCTTTCGTCGATATCCTGCAAGAGCACGAGTACGAGCTAGGCAAACAGAATCAGGAGATTGTATGTCTCTCATCAATCAATCTACGAAATACGCGAGAAATCCCATTATTCACGCTTTGATAAATGCAAAATAAATACCGTTAGATTTTTTGTCAATTTTACGCCCTCGCTATTTGGGATCGGGAATCGTGCATTGAATCAAAACGGTCGGCGAACATATAATTCCTTTATGTGCTAAATGCCCACACATAGTAATCTTGTTAAAGTTCACAAATGTTTTGAACGAATGCATAAATGGAACATTATACTAATAGTCCAGGAATTTAAATTTATAGGCCTTCTTATTCTAGTTCTATGACCGTTATCGGTCATTGGATACCACATTTGCTATCGTGACATTATTAATAGCAGCTCTAAATAGTGATATAGTCGATTTTCCGTGCAATTGTTTTAGATTTTTTGGCCAGGTTCTTCTTCTACCAAGACCTCGTTTACCTTAAACTTTTCTCAGCATGATCCGATGCAGACATTCACCTTTTTGAAGGTGTCAGTCCTATAATAGGACCTTGTGATTTTATAGTTGAAGAAGTTAATGAATAGAGGAATGGAAACGTTAATAGACAATTAATAAAAATATATATTGTTCCGTTCTCCTTTAGATGCCGCCTATGGTGATTGTGATAGGTCGTGTTGGCGTTTGTGAAGATAAAGGGCATGTATGGCCCAAGACCTTTCATTTTCCGTAATCATCATTATCTTTGCCTTTATCCCTAATGGTTCGCTTTACCGACATGTCCTGAATAAGTCCCTCTAAGTCAATTTTGGTTTCTTCTCCTACTTGTCCCAGAAACCTACAGATCAGTATTTCGTCGTATTGGATGATTAATTTCTCTACTTGAACATGACAAAACCATCTTAATTTATTCTTGTAACGATGTGCATCACCAGCCATCGCCATTTCCCCGCCATAGATTCGTACCGCTGAGTTCCACTTTCATCGATGCGCGCTAGAGGAGATGGAAGTCCGACAACAGTATAAAACAGCGTACGGCACAAAAGAGGATCAGCTCCTTTTACGTCCACAGCAGGAGTTCCACAAGGTTTAGTGTTGGCACCTATACTATACAACATATACAACAGCGACTTCCCTAACCCCCGAAACACTCGCACCCTCACTTTACTCTACGCAGACGAAACTACTTTTGTAACAACATCTCGAGACAGATGCACTACTTAGGTTTGCTCAAAATCACCTTGACCTGGTCGACAGGTGGTGCGGAAGATGAAGAGTAACACATAACACACTACTCTGTCATACCAGATTTTATTGCGTGATCCGTGGATGTTTTAAGGTTAAATTTAGCTTGAAAAAAGTTATTACTAAGGTACGTTTTAATCATTGATCATAGTGACGCTCTCGCCCACCTTTTCAACTACCAGAGATAGGAGACTTCGAGAGGTCAATGGGTTTCAAGCTGGATGAGAGAAATCTGGTAAACATATTGATAAGATGAGAGAAAGAATGTAGATAAGTACACTGTCTGATCGCTGCGTGATTATGAAGAAAGAAAAGGGGGACAGAGGAGAAAATTAAATCAGGATTTTGAAATTTTGTTTTTGTTCTCTCAAGACTCAAGAGCCAGTAAGTACCAAAATTAGTTTATAGCCTCATGAAAATATTTTTATTTTTTTATTTTCTTCTGGTAATAGGCAGTTCTTTAACTTTATTTTCTGATTTATGATGATAGGTATGGTCAGTTGTTTATATGGTTTTCCGTAATATATGAATTTTAGTTTTTTATTGAGTGGTAAGATCCATACTCTGGACTGGTGGTTAAGGTTTTAGCCGGAAAACGGTTAATCCGGCACTACTACGGTTTTATGTCTTACCGTCATACTCGATCAGGGGAAGGGTGTCTTGCTCTGTGACATTAGATGTCTACAAAAGATTTCCCCTACCACTGCTTGCCACAATTTAATGGATACCTTCTTAGGCTTCTACTGGAGTCTGGTAATACGGCAATAAAAAGAAAAAAGGTATATTTAAAGGCTATAATTATGGTATATTTTTTTCTTTTAAATTTTTTCAAAAACATTTTTTGAAATATTTTGGCCAATAAGGAGCGAATACTTATGGGGCGTTTTCTTGGTTTTTGAATAAGGGTACTTTAAGCAAACTTACAGGTAATGGGGCAATAGATCAGCTTCAAAGTACTGTTATATATAATGGTTACAAGAACTACTGATATTCTACAGAGTTGTTTGAGGACTTGTAGGGTAACGAGGAAACACTTTAAACATTTAAACAAAAATGGTCTTGTACCTCGTTTATTGTGAATTTATTAATGTTTATACTAAATTACCAATAAGAAACACTCCAACGGTAAAAATGTGGAAAGAATTTATCAAAACTGCTTTTATAGTACCTATATTAAAGTATAAGTGGATATTGGGATCTTTACACGCGCGAGTTTTTGAGCACGACAACGCAGCCGGAGTGCTCGAAATAGAGCAAGCGTTTTGAAGACCAGTTATCTACGAATAATTTACGCTATTTGTTTATTGGTACACTTTGAAATCATGTATTATTACTACAAAAAATTGAAATAAGAACTAATAATCTAAACTGGTTGAATTTGTGATGTACGTCTTCTTCGCGTGCCATATCAGAAGTATCCGACGTTGGCGATCACCTTTGCGAAGGCTTCTCGATCTTCTGCAATATGGAATAATTGTCCTGCATTTGTTGTCTGTGTCCATTCACGAATGTTTTTTAACCAAGAAACTTGTTTTCTTGCTACACCTCTACGGCCCTCTATTTTACCTTTAAGGATCAGTTGTAATATTTTATATCGACTTCCCCTTACTCTATGTCCCATATAAGACATTTTTCGATGTTTAACGGTCTTTAGTAGTTCTCTATCTTTGTTGACGCTCCTTAGTACTTCTTCATTAGTTTTCCTTGCTGTCCAAGGTATCTTCAGCATTCGTCTATGAACCCACATTTCCAATGCTTCAATTTTGTTTATGATCGATACTTTTAGCGTCCACACTTCTGCACTATACAAAAGTACGGACCAAACATAACATTTAACCATTCTTTGTCTTAGTTCTAAACTGAGATGATTGTTGCAAAGATATGACTTTTTTTCATAAAAGTAGTATTAGTCATAGCTATTCTACGTTTTATTTCTATGTCTAGATCTAGTTAGTTTGTTATCACAGTTCCCAAATATGTCATTTTGTGGACTTTCTCAACTTGGACTCCGTTTAATTGAAGCTTTGCATCGGGATGTGGGTCACGACTAAACACTAAAAATTTGGTTTTGTTTGAGTTAATTTTTGTGTCCATTTCCTCTCCTACCTCTTGAATACGATCAAGCAGAATTTGAAGACCTTCAATATTATCTGAAAGAATTACTGTATCGTCTGCATATCTAGTTACATTAAGTATTTCCCCGTTGATTTTTATTCCATATGGTTGTGTCTCAAGTGCCTTTTTAAATAACTAGTCCGAGTAAACATTGAACAATGTTGGCGACAAAATGCAACCTTGTATGACTCCTCTTTGTATGGAGACTTCATCGGCGTAGATATCTCCAATTTATACGATAGCAGTTTAATTCCAGTATAAACTTTTAATGACACCAATATCCTTGTCATCTATTCCCATATTTTTCAGTATTTGCATTAATATTACATGCTGTACTTTATCAAATGCCTTTTCGAAGTCCACGAAACATGCAAATACATTTTTTTTTGGTCATGGCATTTTTGTAATAGGATGTTAATGTTCCCATAGGATTTCTTAAACCAAATTGGGTATCTTCGAGATCTTCTTCGTATTTGCGTCTTATTCTGTTGTGAAGTATTCTTAGGAAAATTTTAAGAGTGTGGCTCATTAGGCTAATTATTCGATATTCTGAGGATTTTCTTGCATTGTATTTTTAGGTATTGCGACAAAAATGGATTTGAGCCAATCTGTGGGAATCACTTCGGTGTTATATATTGAATTAAAAAGTCTTACTACTACTTTTATGTTATCATCCCCTATTAGTTTGAGCAACTCAGTTGGTGTATCATCTGGACCACAAACTTTTCTAATTTTAGCATTATTTATAGCGTGTTCTACCTCGCATTTCATAATTTCTGGGCCGTTAGTACAGTTTTGGTAGAATGTGTCAATATTATTCCTGTCATCTTTAAACAACTCTGATATATACAGCTGCCATTCTTTTCTTATTTCGTGCTCATTTACAATAATTTGGTTACTATTGTCAACGAGTACAGAGGGAACTCGTTTTTTAAATATGTTACTCATTTCTTTTAGTTTTTTGTGCATATTAAATAAGTCGTGTTTAGGTATACATCATCCATTTCGTCGCACCTTTCTCTCATCCATTTTTCTTTGGCTAATTTGATCTCCTTTTTTATTCTTCTCTACAGGTGTCTATATTCTGTTTCATTAGATTTTATCAGTCGACGTTGTTTCATTAATTTCAAGATGTCGTCTCTACATCAGTATACCTTTCGTTATTGTGGAAATGAGAAAAACAAAAATTTATTTGCAATCTGTAAAATCAGACTAATTGTTATTACTGGTTATATATTGCTTAAAAGAAGAATGAGAAGAATGTTTCCCAACGTTATTGGGAGTACCATTAATGGAAGTACAACCCCATTGGCTTCCAAGAATGATGGTAGTATTAATTTGAACAACATTTCATCAGATTTAAAAAACGGAAGGTATAAATATTTCAAACAATACCAACAGTACTTTTCACGTTCATTTCAAAGATAAAGGTTTCCAAATATTTGGATAAAGCTTTTGAAATATTTGTTAGTAATATTTTATTATTGATATTTTATTCTGTCAGGTCCATCGAGCAAAAAAGATAAAAGAGGGAATCTAATCTTTATGACAAGAAGACCAAAATTCATAAAAGTGGCCTCTTAATATGGCGGACATATCCGGAAATGCAAAGGCGCCAAATTATAATTTTACATTTCACAATAATCATATAATGGTGTAGAGGTTCTAATTTATCTAATGGAATTAATACACAGTTTGAAAATTTTAATATAATGATTGTTTTAATTAGGAAAATATTTCATGTTTTTTTATAAGGTCATAAAACAGTAAAAATGTGACTAAAATGTGACAAAATTGTTAAAAAAACTTTTCCGCCCACCGTCCATTTATGATTAATTTTAACACCCTGAAAATCATTGATTAATGACCCCTATTAATGAATGATTTTCTATTAATGAACGATTTTATTATAGGCAATACCACATACATTGCTTGTATAAATTAATTTAACCACATTTAACGCTCTGTGATTGGCAGTTACCTGTGGTGTAGGCAACCAAACATACCTATTTATATTCCCACTAAAAAATTATTTAAAATGAAGTAGCCGCTGTAAGTACTGTCTGTCATTGTATGTCATTATTTATCGTTAAGTAAATAAAAATTTAAACTAAGATATTTTTATTTCTGAAAAGTACGGTCGACGGAAAAGTTTTGTAACGAACTCGTGAAATAAAATGGCGATTAACAATCTCGAACATCTCGTTATTATATCTCAATTGTTATTCGCCCTTATTAATACACTTGTTGGTTAAATAACTAATAATATAAGCTTTCATGTGACAGTTAGGACAAACAATAACATAACCCAACTAAATTTAATTTCTTAAACAAGGAAAGATGCTCTCTTTCCTTGTTTAATGTGGCCTCTCAAGATGGCACTTCCCGTCTAACAATATTTTTGCCCCTACTACCTTTACATTTCCTCTTCTGTCTTTTTGCTCGATGGTCAGGTCAGATAAAAATATTTAAAACTGTTGATGTCGTCATGGTAACTTTAAAACACGTGCGCTTAAGTTGAATTTAAACATGCTACGGCGTACTTTAAATAAGCAAAATGAGGTGCAAATATTAAAAAAAATATATTTAAATGCAGTCCTGAAAGCTAAGTGAAAGCGAGTGAAAATATTTTTTATATAGCAAGCGTCACTATAAGAAAATTATCGTTCGAAACAACTTTAAAAGCCTTAGCAGACTGTCTAAGGTGCTACATTTTTACCATAATACACCACAATATTAGTCATCATTCGTCTGCCTTCACGTTAAAGTCATACTCAAAAAAGCTATTTTTTATAACATCTCGCCAACCTATAGAAGCAAACACTGTTTCCGTTATAAATGAAAATTGATTATTTCGAGAAGGGTGGAAATCTAAAATGGAATATCAACACCATTAAGAAGGCTAAAACGCTTTGCTGAGGAACGTGACAATACCCAGTTTTATGTAAATACACAGTTATTAATCATTATGTAATTCAACCTTTACGAAATGTACAAAATTTGTATCAATATTTGACGACAGCGCTAGCGCTGGTGTGAGAAATTAAGTTGCTTTTAAACCTTCAAATTAAAGCAAACGTCGTGTTTGCGGCCCGGAAAACCAAAATTGAAACGCAAACTTTTGTTTTATAGGAATTAGTAGAACATTAGAAGATTAAGAATTGTTTTTATTGTAAAGTACAATTTCACTAAGTTTAATTTCATTTAAGATTCAATATTTTGGCTCACAAATAATTACAGTAAAACTTTTTTACATATATATTATACATATTTGTCATTTTGTAATACGTTAAAGTAGTTTTTTAAAAAATATTTGTTTCTTGCATTACCCAGTATAAAGTTGTCTTTGTTAACATATTTGTAATCTAGTCGATAATATTCATAGAATTGTTTATTGATTTTGAAATGCAGTTAAGAACAATTTGTGTTTGAACGTAAGATTAACGGAAAATGTTGTTTGAAAGAAATCGGGAATTTGGAGTTCCTAGAAAATGTTAAAGTACTTACAACTGGGAAATTTGAAGACGTTGAAATGAAGAAAGAAGCATATTTGTTTTGACCAATGAAAAGAAAGGAAAGTTACTGATGGAAGGGGGTGTTAAGCCAAAAGAGTATTTGAAATGAAAGAAAACGACAGTAAGTGTAAAGACAGTGTAGGGAGTTGATTACCGATAGCTGAAAGGTGCAGTTTGTCTTTAACAAAAAAAAAGTAAAAAAGTGTCGGTCTTCGTTAACCATAAGCTTTGTAGGCATACCTAAAAGTAACAATTACAAAGTAACATTTTTTGAAAAGTTTAATTTAAATTCAGTGATAAGTGATAGCAGTAAGTACCCACATAATAGTATCCGACATCGCAATTAAAAATTGTTCCAAGGTATTCAGATATACCTCTATATTTTCTTCGTTGCGAGGACTTCTGTTTCGTCTACGCATAAATACTTCAGTGTATTTTGACAGGAAATTTTACATGAACAATTTCGTAATATTTTTAAATTATTTGTTGCAACCATAATTTATTATTGTATCTATACTGGGTAACTTTCTTTTTAAAATAGCTTGAGGTATTCTTTTATATGCCTTTTTATATTTAATTATTTACATAGATTGTTTGTTTTTTGCAATTTATGCTCTCATTAAAATTTGTGTTTATTTCTTTGGTTGAAACATTTTTTTTAATACACGGTTATATTTTATTTTTGAATTTTATTTATCCATGAGACTCCTCTGCGTTTTTTACTGGTACTAAGCCTAGTAATTTACCTTTGTAACTGACAAAAATGGCCTTTTGCTTATTAAGAGTGTTTAGAATTAGAATTTATTAGTTTATTATTCGGCTTAAATGTGCTGGCTCAGAGATGCATGGACATGAATCAGGATATGTACTTATGTTTTATAGACCTAGAAAAGGCATTTGACAAGATTCAACATAAAATGCTTATAGATATATTAAAAAGCAAAAATATTGACAGTCGTGATATGAAAATTATATCTAATTTATATTGGAATCAAACTGCCAAAGTAAGAGTTGACAACCAGTACACCCAAAATATCCAAATACAGAGAGGAGTCCGCCAGGGTTGCGTGCTGTCCCCAATACTTTTCAATGTCTACAGTGAAGCGGTATTTCAAAAAGCGCTCTCAGACTCAATAGAAGGTATATCTATCAATGGAGAAGTTTTGAATAACTTACGTTTTGCAGACGATACAGTAATAATGACGGATAACAACAATGATTTACAGAACGTAATGCAACGCCTTAATGAACGCTGTCATGAGTACGGACTGAAGATAAATTTAAAGAAAACTAAATATCCAACTGACTATTGAAGATACTACAATTGAGAGTGTTAATAACTATAAATACTTAGGAACATGGATAACATCAGATGTAGACCAAACCAAAGAAATTAGGACACGCTTTCTGCTTTAGTCATGTATTAAACTTAAAATGTTTCTTTGTTGTCGGGATATAAGGTTAGAACTACGCCTGAGAATGCTTCGATGTTACGTGTTCTCTACTCTTCTTTATGGCTTGGAAGCGTGGACACTAAAACAAGTCCATCTGAATAAGTTGGACGCCTTTGAATTTTGGTGTTAGAGAAGAATCCTACGAATATCATAGATTCAAAGAATGTCAAACGTGGAAGTAACTAGAAGGATATGAAATGAGGCGGAAATAATATTAACTATCAAAAGACGAAAACTTGAGTACTTAGGACATGTGATGAGAGGGCAAAAATACGCAATATTACAACTTATTATGTAAGGCAAAATCCGAGGAAAGCGAAATGTGGGAAGACGAAGAATATTCTGGCTTAAGAACTTAATGGTTTTAATACAGTAGTGCAGAACTTTTTAGAGCGGCAGTCAACAGAGTTCGAATAGACATGATGATTTTCAACCTTTGATAGACGATGGAACTTAAAGAAGAAGTTTATTATTCGAATGATTTTTGGTCTAATATTCTTTATAAGTTCCCAAATTTTGATATTTTTTAGAAAATATAATAATTTTTAATTGTTTACATATAAAGAATTAATGCTCAATGAAGTAGCAATACCATTATAGTGGCAATATCCCTAACTTAGACCGCGAAGTATATTATGTATCTAAAATAATTATTTTATCTTACAACATAAATTTCAGTCAAAGCAACACAACTAATTTCCTGCAGCTTCCTTGATTAAAAATTTTTCGACACATATTGGATAGAAAAGTTCAAACTTGACATGATAAATTAGATATCGTTCGATTTTTCTGTCGAAACTTATTTCTCTTTTGATTGTTCATATACAAGTTCATGTTGAGAATAAACTGGACTTTGGCTTAAAGTTTTATAGATTTAATGGCATATAGACAAACTCTAGGTAGTGATTAGTCGAATAAGACTGAAAATTCAAACAAAAATATTTAAATTTGGTATTTACGAGTTTTTGTAATTGGTTTAAACTTATAATAGTATGTCCTTATAACTTTAACATGTCATCTTAAAAAATCTGACTTAAACATCACTTAAAAACACTTTAAGATCTTTTTTAATTGCTGAATTAATTAAATACATCACATGGGTTCTACATAATAATATTTTTATTCATCATTATCATCTTTAAGTCTACAATCCTGTGTGGATCTTGGCCTGTTCAAGAATTAGTCTCAAATCGTCCCTATCTTTCGCCCTGACTTTCCAATTTCTGACCCCTAGATTCCTCAAGTTATCTTCGACTTGAATTTTAAATCTAGATCTTGGCCTGCCTCTTTTACTGGTTTCTACTGGCTCTTGATATAATATCTGTCTTTGGGGGTCTCCAGTGTCCATTCTTTCAAGGTGTCCTAGCCACCTTAGTTTATTAATTTTAATAGACCGGACTATGTTGCATTTTTCATAGCATTGATACAACTCAAAATTGTAGTGCCTGCTCCATATTCCGCTTTCTTGTAGTCCTCCGCATATGTGCCTAAGTATTTTTCTTTCAAAGCGGCCTAACAGTTCTTCGTCGCTTTTTACCATAGTCCATGTCCCTAACGCGTATGTCAAGACAGGTTTAATAAGAGTTTCGTATATTAGTATCTTGGATTTTCTGCTAATTATGTGTGATGTTAAAAGCTGCTTTAGTCCAAAGTAAGCTCTGTTCGCCAGGTATATTCTTTTCTTAATTTTTACGCTTACTAGGTTGCTATTATTTAGTTGTGTTCCAAGATATATAAACTCCGAGACCCCTTTGAATGTGTGTGCTTCTGTCACCAGATCTTGTGGTGCCGCTATTTGTGTGCGGTTCGTGACCTTCATGTATTTTGTTTTGGATACGTTGGCCTACAGTCCCATTGTCTTCGTCGTTTTTTTAATGTTTCAAAAGTCTGTATCAGGTCTCTTTTATCCGTGTTGCTATGTCAATGTCATCTGCGTAGGCGAATATCTGTACACTTCTATTGACATACATATTTTAATACCTAACGTTTATACTTAGACCATCAGATAATAAGGAGACTAAAAGGAGGAATCCGCCAAGGAGACTCGCTCAGCCCATTGTTATTCAATATGGTGATGAATCAAATAATTCACGAAGTAAGAAAACGACACGGATACCACATGGGAGCGCATAAAATCACGATACTATGCTATGCTAATGATGCAGTACTAATTGCTGATAATGAAGATAACCTACAAAGGCAGCTCCACATCTTCATTATCCCAGCAAACAAACTTAATATGAGAATATCCGTAGAAAAAACTAAATATATAGTGATCAGTAAAGAGCCGCGTAGATGCAAACTAGAAATAGACGGCAAAATTGTAGAACAAGTAATGAAATAAGGTAATTAAACCTAGGAGTAGAGATTAGTAGTGACAGGGATATAAGAACAGAGACTACAAGGCAAGCATCAAAAGCGGCAAGAGTAAGTGGTTGCCTATGAGAAACCATATGAAGAAACAAATATCTGACCACATAAAGCAAAATGAAAGTATACAAGACAACAGTAAGACCAATCCTAACATATGCAGCGGAGACAAGGACCGATACAAGAAAGACGAAACAACAAATCAACAATATCGAAATGAAAGTATTAAGATCAATAGCGGGCATATCCTTAAAAAACAGACAAACCAACAGAAGTATACGCAAACAATGCAAAATTCAAAAAAAACTGGAACGAACATGTAAACTGAATGGGACCAGATAGATTAGCGAACATAGGTAAAAACAACAAGCCGTATAGCAGAAGACCCGTTGGAAGGCCGCCAAAAAGGTGGAAAGATAATGTACAGTCAACAACGACTGAAACAGAATAAGAGGCAGACAAACAGGAGTAATCCTAGTCGCACAAAGAAGAAGAAGAAGAAGAAGACGTTTAAACTCTGTTTTGGCATATATCTTTTTTTAAAAATATAATCAATCAGATTTATGACAAAGTTACTTTCCTTATATGCTAGTTAGTAACTTTAATTAAGAGAGGCGTGTTTTAGGAAGTTTATAAAAGTGATTTTAGTGGCTACTAGGTTATTTTTTTGGCGGAGGATTTCCTATTTCGTTGCGGAAGTCCAAATAAACCTACTATGGACCCACATTTATTTTAGCTGAATAGCTCTTGGTATTTTTGTGTTAAAATCTGATATTTTATTATTTAAAATATTGAATTATTCGAATTTTTTATTTGTATTTAGAAAACTAAGTAAGAAAATAAATTGCAGTTATTTGGTTAGGATTAAGTTGAATATAAGAAATTATTTGTAATGGTGAAAGTGCGGGTTGATAAAATGAATGATTCCAAAAACGATTTCAGAGTATTATACTCTGAAATCTTATACAACTATAATAGTTGGACACTGAGTGTAAATAGAAAATGGGATTTTCCAAAAATTAAATTTTATTTGTAGGCCTTTGTAAATCTAGAATAGTTAGGAAAGATTAAAACTAACTTACATAAATTTTTAGAAGGAAGAATATGGAAAGTTGTTTTCGATGATTGATGTAGGGTAATTCCAAATTGTTCTTGTTATTGTTGGGTGTTCCAAAATATGTTGAGTGTATAGAGGTTATGTCGAAAAAAGAGTGGGAGAGATACATCTTGGAATAAAACTTTTTAATTGGCAAAGGGTGAGACTTTAGGAAATGGTGGGAACTACGGCAGGTTTGTTGATAAAAGAAAGAAAAAATACGAGGAGTCGATTACAAGATGTTAAAGAGAAAGGTTGTTTTTATATCTTGATAAAATTATTAACTAAAATTAAATACTGATTTTCTGCGGGTTTTTTAATAAATAGTGTAGTGGTGTAAGAAGCCGTGGAATGGGTGATTTTTGCAGCCAAGCAGTACAAAAGCGGAGAGTTTCCAAACAATTATTGTAAGTTTTTATTCAATACTAGTTATCTGAGATGAGGATAGGGGGATTTTTTTAAGGGTCTACCATATTTTGGAGCGATTGGAAGCAGAACCAGATTGGCAGAGTTCTTTTTCTATTTCTGTCCGATAACAATACTTTCTTTGGGCAAAGTTCTAACCAGGAAGAAAAGTCACTCAACTGGGAGAAACTAGATGTCAGAAGAAGAAAATGATCTAATTTGCAATTTCAACTTTGATCTTACATTTCTCAAGAAGGACAATAATAGGGAGATAAGTTTGTTTTTTCCTAATAGTTATCGACGTGATTAGAGAGACAGTTTTCTTTTGTTCTTACAATGTGTCAAACATGCCAGGGATACTTTTAATATACTTTTTTTAATAAAAAATTATTTTTCTTCCTTTGTTAGTCAATATTAGTAAGACATATTTCTGAAACCACGTAATAAAGTAATTAATAACTTATACCTTGACATTTTTTATTACTAAGTATTAAATATCTACCATAATTGGGTTATCGCGTGACATAAAATATTTAAAATTAATAAATATTAACTTTTACGATAAAATTTTTGAAGTATAAGAAGTTTGGATGTATGTTTCATAGCAATACTATTGAATGAATTGAAAAAAAGAGTATTTTAAAAGTGTGTAAACCATTTTATCCCTAGCTGAGCACTTTCAGTAAAATTTAAAAAGTACCACTGTAAGCCACTTGTGTTCCGAAATCGCTCAGCTAGGAATTAAATGCTTTACACTTTTAAAACACTTTTTTTTAATAATCAATTTATTTGTTATAATTGTGTACAAAACGTATCAATCTTTTGCAACAATATAAGTGTTCGTCCACTTTTCTATCTTTGCTTTTCTCGATATTCTCGACTTTTTCACAAATTTTAAATAAATAAATTTTAATATCTCATAAATAACAGAAATACATACTTACAAAATTAAAGACAAAAAAAAACAACAATGAATGATCAAAGAAATTCTTCACTTGATGGAGCAGAGAAGACATCAGAAAAAACATAGGAGGAATGTAAAAAAGCATAGATGAATAAAATAAAAGATAAAGGTCGTGAAAGAAAAGTGGAGAGAGGATAAATGTATTAAAATCGAAGGGTTAGAATACAAACAAAACACATTCGATGTGTTTAAAAAACGCAGAGAAATAGCTTCCCTCCATAATAAGAAAACTCCTCATACAACAAATTGTAGACTTGATAGGGAGACTAATGATAAATGAAGGAGAAATTTGAGCAACTTGGTATACGTACACAAATGAAGTATTTAATGACCACAGATCATAAAAACAACAGACATTAGGTAAAAAAAAGGATCAGAAATATTAAAGGTAGAAGGACTGCATGCTATTAAGTTGGCAAAGAACACGAAAGCTGTTGGCCCTGCTAACATCTCACTAGATATTTTAAAAATAACAGAATATTTTATAAATAACACATATTTCAAAAAATATACCTCTTCAATATATAAATAACTTTTAAATAATGTAACATCACATTTAATTTTCAACAAACAAATTACATAATACCTATATTCCTAGCATAGTTGTTATTATCTTTTCTTCTCAAGAACTATCCCTTTGACAATTGATAATTGGTATACCAGTGTCAATCTGGCAGCCAGACTGCTTATGAGAATTACTCATCTTACGGGAACTATGCGGTCTAACCGAAAGGGCAATTCTGCTGCAGTCGTGGGATCTAGACTAAATAAAGGCGAGATCAAAGCTCAGCAGTCAAACCATGGAGTAACCGTTTGTACATGGAAAGATAAGAGGGATGTGTTAGTGGTCAGCACATGTCACAAAGATTTAATGGTTGAAGTCACTCGACGACATGGAGCTGCAATCGTGAAACCGGAAATCGTGGTAAGCTACAATAAATCAAAAGCGTTTATCGATCTCTCTGACCAGATAAATGCCTACTCTCCGTACTTGAGGAGAACTCTCAAATGGTACCGCCGTCTCATTCTGGAGTGCATACTAAACACAACCATGGTAAATCCATTTGTTATGTACAATGCAAACAATCCAAATAATAAGCTTAGTGTGACGGACTTCAGGCATACGGTTGCTGAAGAACTTATCTATCCTACCGAAGAAGCACCCCTGGCACCAGACCCACCACCTGTCAGAGAACACAGATTGCAAGCTTTTGAGGGAGTTTATAAGAAAGTAAAGACGAGGTGCACTGGTTGCTATGAATATCTTAAGCGTGAACGAAATCATAAATATGCTGCAGCTCAGACAAAAAAAGTCATCACAAAACGTCTATTTTGTGACAAATTCTTCTGCCTTTCTTGTTTCAATGAAAAACATCCTTAAATTAGGTCACATGCATAAGTTAAATGTGCTAAGACGTGTTTATTTTTATTATAAGCATTGTATTGCTAGTTCTGTTAGTTCGATTTTTCATTTTGTTTGTTTTTGTAAATTGTATGATTCTTTATTTGTCCATAATAAAAAACAATTAACTGTATTATCTTGACTAAATTATTCATATTTTCCTTCCAAAATTCTGTAGACCATTGTATGCTTAATACACATGCTATCAGAGAACCAAGTAGACCAAGGTGTAGCGTAACATTTTCTCAAAAAAAAATACATTGAAACGTGATCCCAATAGGAGCCATAAGTACAGAATTACAACAGTGTCGTATGGCTCCCATGGGGATCACATGTACCCAAGTTCAAATGGCATTGTGATCTCCATAAGGGTCACATGCACCAGACTATAGGATACTATAATCGCTATAGGGGTCACGTGGCGTCCAATGTGTTAAAAGAAAAAGGATTGGGTGTCACATGAACAATAAGAGAGATCAGAATACCACAAGATGTTCCATTTATCGATAAAAAAAAACAAACAAACTCGAGGTTATTTGGTTAAAAAATTGACAAGAAAGATGGTATTATGTTGACAAGATGGATGGATAATGCCGTCATAACAACGGCATCAACTTCATATGGTGTGCATTATGTTTAACAAGTAAAACGTTATTCACATTTAAAAAAAGTTTTCCAAGTTCCTCGTCCACATGTTGTTGGAATGCATAACAAGTTTATGGAAGGCACTGATAGAAGGGATAAGAATTTAACAAGATACCCATAAGTAGTCGCAGTAAGAAATGGTATTAGTGTATACTTACAGGGGTAATTGATGCTGCAGTGCAAAAAGACCGAGAACTAATTTGAATTTTCGACGTGAAATCGCGACTACTTACCTTACCAAATTCAGAAACCTTCCCATTACACCTGGTAGACCAACAACAAATAAAAATAGTCTATCTTTTAATAGAATCTCTGATAACATTAGGTACGATGGTATTAACCATCTCATTAGACCTGTTCCTCACAAAAAACGAAGGCGGTGCGGAGGAGAAGGGTGCTGCTCAGTAGGACGTACGCAGTGTGAGAAATGCGATATTGGACTCTGCATTGAATGCTTTCGCATATTTCATAAAGAGAAAATCTTATAATATTTTTATAGTATTTTGACCTAGTGTTACCATATGGTCACCGTTTGTAATGTCATATATTCGATAAACAAACAAAATTTAATAGATTTTTCTGCCTATTTGTAATTTTCCTAAACTAAACTTGGTAAAAAACCACCAGTTCAACAAAAAAAAAATAATTCAGTATCTTTCAGAAAACGTATCTGTTATAAACTATATTAAAAATGTAAAGCAAATTAAATATATAATATATACATATATATTTTATACGATAGAAATGTCATCAGTTGATAACAAACTATAAAAAACATGTAATTTAAACTGATAAACATTGACCCTGCCATAATACGTCGGATAGATATTGATTTTCATGAGCAGATTTGTTGTCAGGTTATAACTTGTACTGTGATGGATGAGCTGGGATATTATGGTCATAATACAAAAAATTGGTAATATAAAAGTTGTAAGTTGAACCTACTTCACCATTATAATAACATCCAAGGAAATAGGTTTTATGATGAACTTTTATGAAAATACTGAAATATTACATTTTCCTGAAATATTCAGCAACTGTTTTTTGTTTTTGTATAAACTTTGCGGAATAATTTTCATCCTGTTTCGTATTCGATTTGTATACTCTTGTGTCTTTCACTATGTTTAGGTACTATATTACTTTATATTATTATAAAAATTCAAGAATTTTACAAAAAACTGCAAGAAGATCTTCGATCACTTAAATCACACGAGATACATAAAATAATAGACGATGAAAATGCAAAAGTAAGACGCAGTGGCGCACCCAGAATTTGTCTGAGGGGGGGGGTGATTTTGAAATTTTTTTATGTTACCTCCATTTTGGGTCCCTTAAAATAAATTTGGGTTTTATTTTAATTTAAAGTACTAAAGAAAGCATTACCAACGATTCAGGTATCTATTATCCTGCCTGCCAACTAAAACCACCCTCTCTTACTTGTGCGCAGTTGACTGTGGCACGTACCGTACTCCGAAAGTGGGGTGGCCGCTGTAAGCTAACGACATCTTTGGAAAACTCCCTTCTCTTATCTAGATCTTTAATATTTTAATGGGAATAAGCCTCAATTAAAGATTAAAATAAGTTTATTGACGTTTAAAATTAATCCAATCTGTAAATACAATACATTTTGGCGACGGCTATCGCCGTATTCCTGTTCTCCTCAGCCAATCCTCCCGAACCAAGGCATGCTGCTCCTCCAAATCTCTTGATTCCATCGCACTTCTAATTCCTTTATTCCATAAAGGTCGAGGTCTACCTCTTTTTTTTTCTTCCAGGGGGCTTCCCTTTGTGAAGTTTTTGGGGCCAACATTCGTCAGGCATTCTCAATAGGTGTCCAAACCATTTTGAACCCGTTCTTTCTATTCTGTCAATGACCGTTTCTAAAGCATTCATGTTATTTCTTATAGATTCGTTGGTCTTCCTTTCCTGCCTTGATGTTTTACTACTTCTCAAATAATCCATTTCAACTGCCAACAGTCTTCTCTTCAGGTCTGCATTAATCGTCCATACTTTAAAGCCATAACAAATAACTGATTCAACCATGGTTTGCCCTATTATTTTTTTGTTCCTTTTTGGAAATGTTGCGACCCGCCATAAGGAGTTCAGACATCCTACAATTTTACGTCCCTGATTATTTCGGTGTTTAATTTCGGTTTCTTCCAAGCCGTTCTTAGCAATGAGTGCACCTAAATATTAAAATTTTCCACTTGTTTGATTTCCACGTGCTCGTCCATCAACACTTCAAACCTTGCATCAGAATTGATAACTAAATATTCTGTTTTCTTTATGCTGACTTGTAACCCCCATTTTACATATTCTCTTTATATACACTTTAGCATAAATTCTAGATCATAAGAATCTTGAGTTAGGATGACTTGGTTATCCGTAAAGTTCAGGGAGAACAGTACGTCATTTCCTATGGGGATTCCCATTCCCTGGCAGTGGTTTTTCCAATTTTTGAGTACTACCTCAATAAATAAGTTAAACGGTAAGGGTGACATACTGCATCGTTGCGTTAGTCCTTTAATTACTTTTATCCAATAAATAAAACATCCCTTACATCAGAAACCCCAACTTCTCATCAATCCAGTACTCCTCCTACTTCTTCAAACAGACCACTACTAAATACCTCCTCCAACTCACAAAACCTACTCGAATCACTATCTAATAATACCAACATAATATTACACACTTCTATAAAAAGACAAATGTCAACATCTCCTGAAATAATAGAGTCAGAAAATCAAAAAATAATAATTCCTGTTCCAAAGAAATCTGCATCTAAAAGGATTAAAAAAGCTTTGAACATCGAAAAATCAATGAAACCCATAGAAAACATTTTATTGTCAGCTATTACTCCTTATACACTAAAATACACGGAACTATGTGACTATATTACAAATGCTATAGGTTCAAAGTTTCCTAAAAACGTAGCAAAGGATTATACAAGCGACCTAGAAGGACTTAACGCTGAATTGCAAATGGTACACATAAACACAAATGACCGAGGTCTTATAAATAAAATTTTAAGGATCTTAAAACAGATACATGGAACAGACAACTCTTCTATTACTGAGGAAGAAAGCGACGGCAACTCTATTTAATAACTAAATTCATAGTTCAATGGAATTTGAATGACTTTTATAGCCATATCGAAAACTTAAAAATATTAATCAATGAATTCTCACCTTTAGTAGTATGTTTACAAGAAACACGACTTTCTAATAATATTGTAAAATTAAAAAACTGTACACCATACATCAAAAATAGACCCGTGCAGCAAATAGCTAGCTGAGGTGTTGGCATCTTTGTGAAATCTACGGTCGAGTCCAAAGAAATTCCGGTAGATACGAATCTGGAAGCTGTTGCAGTCTCAACAGTTTATCATTTCAAAATCAACATTTGCAGTGTATATTTACCACATCCGGAAGAATCCATACTCCTAGAACTACAAAAAGTGATAGAACGAATCTTGGGGATCTGTGAAAATTGACAAAAATGGCAAAACTCAGAAATAATTAAAAACCTTAAACTGGTGCTATTAAACCCAGGAATGCCTACACGTTTTAACTCATACACTGGCACGTTTTCAACCATCGATTTATCCCTCCCTGGACAGTTTCTTTATCAATAGTCCACCTCTTCTTACTTAATCATGATAAGCATTCATATATTTCTGCTGAGGTCAGGCTTCAGTATTTCTGCCGGCTGTAGTATTTATACCGCAAAGCTCCAAGCACTACTTGACGCACTAAATTATTCTAAAACCACAAACTAAAAACACATACTAATATTATCAGATTCATTAAGTTCTTTACAGGCCATTAAATATGTTTATCCTACACACATCAATCTAATCCTAAAAAAAGACGCGTTGCAACAACTCCAATTTTCTGGGGAAACCATATCGTTTATGTGGGTCTCATCCACTGTCGGAATAACTAGTAATGAACTAGTTCAAAAAACAGTGTTTGAAGCAATAAACAATGTGAACATTCCGATTAGAATAGGTATAACAATATCAGATACTAAAACTTTATTTAAGACTCATGTAAACAAAATCTGGCAAGAAATATAGGATCAAACAAACTTCTTCTTCGCGTGCCATATCAGAATTATCCGACGTTGGCGATCACCATTGCAAAGGCTTCTTGATCTTCTGCAATATGGAATAATTGTCCTGCATTTGTTATCTGTGTCCATTCACGAATGTTTTTTAAATAAGAAACTTGTTTTCTTCCTGCAACTCTACGGCCCTCTATTTTACCTTTAAGGATCAGTGGTAATATTTTATATCGACTTCCCCTTACTATATGTCCCAGATAAGACATTTTTCGATGTTTAACGGTCTTTAGCAGTTCTCTATCGTTGTTGACGATCAAACAAACACAAATCTTAAGAGCATCAAACCAGACTTCAAAAAATCTTCCTAAACCACCAAAAAGAAGAGACCAGGTAATTATCAGCATACACGACTTACGTACGGCTACATAATCTCCGAAGAACTACGACCAATGTGCCAAAGATGCCAAAGACTTTTCACAGTCAACCATATAATAATAGAATGTCCAGAGTACACCTCAAATAAGGCGATATTCAAGATACCCAAAAGCCTGAAAGAAGCAATGGTTACAAAATTCACTGAAGTTCTGTCTTTTTTAAATGACTTTTAAACTTTATAATAAAATATGATTTATTTTTTGTTACATATATTTACATTCTACTATACTTCTAAAATGTATCTTATTTTCTCTATTTGTATCATAAACCTACAGCTAATAAACGTCGTGGTTGATGCGGATAAATAAAATAAAAATAGTTTAAAGCAAAATTGTTGCAAATATTACTGATAACCCATTTACAACGGCTTTTTACTAATCACTTTTGTGATGCAACTTATTTCTTTCACGTTATTATTAAGTTTATGATACAGACTTATAAACTACCACTTTTGCTATTATTTTAAATCATTTTATGTCTGTTATGGCAACCTATGTCTACTCAAATCAAACAAGAAATATGTAAAGTTAACTAATTTTTTAAAAGTGTTTAAATTCTTTAAATTATGCGATATGGGTATATGAAAATCAGTTTACACACTCCGTAAAATTCATACATATATGAACATATCTTAAATATTCATAAAGTTTAAATTGAGAAATCAGCCATACCGTAGGAAAATATATCACCCGGAAGTAGGCGACGAGATTTAAAAAAGCAACAAAAAATGGGTCACATATATCCTTCGAGATTGGAATAATTCCGAGATGGATCTCGTGGGAGTAATAGGAGTAGCAAAGTAACGGAGTAAGAAAAAATATTTTTCAGCTACGAAAGACACCGGATTAACTAGCTTTTTTTTATTAGCGATAATACACTCGAAACAACTGTTTGAATTAGATTTCATATTAAAATATGCAGCATGACATACTTTTTCTCAGGGATTACCGTTTTTGCTACAAGAAATTTATATTCATGGATAAATATGTGATCACATAAAAACATTAGACCACTTGACATCTTCTGATGTACATGGCTAGTTCATCTCTCATACCCTTATAGGCGTCACCATAGGGATTATGATTTGTAACAGTCTCCCCCTGGCATCGAACTCATTAAAAGAGGGGCCAGCAGAAGGTGCAGGTTTATTCTGGGACGTCCTCTTCTTCATCTTGGCACTACATGCGTTGGGGATTTAACATCATTGAGGTTAGCGTGTGTAAGTGCGGATATGTGGAACACACCGAGTGCAGTAGGAGTGCCCACTGCACAAAGCTAGTAACTCACAGGGTCCATCTCTCTTTGGGTAGAATTTAGCTGTCTGACCTTTTGAGCTGTTACTAGGAGATTTTGTTTTGACCCATACTAAATCTCCTTCTTTGAATGAACTGGGTTCCTTTACGTTCCTTGCCTATCTGGGCGTTGTTATGTTTTATCCTCGATTTATGCCATGTTTCAGCTATGCGTTTTTAGTACGGGGTTGTTTGAGGTATAAAATTCTCAGATTCTACAACTTGGAGAATATCTCGATAGAGTTCGCAGCTTCAGTCCAAAAGTTAAATATGAAGCGGCTTGTCCTGTGGACTCGCTCCATACTGAGTTCATGCCAAATCTAACTATTGGTATCTTCTTAGACCAAGTGTCATGCTCAGTTCCTATAAGCTAGGCAAGTCTGGGTTTTAGATGTCTATTATTGCGCTCTACCACATTAGCAGGAGGGTGATGGAGTGGAGCAAAAGTCTCTTTTATATGTAAAACATAGCAAACTTGTTTTATCATGCCAGACACGAATTGCACACCATTATTACTGATAATTCTTCAGGGTAGGTCAAATCGTAAGAATACCTAGTCAACAAGCTTCATATCCCATAATAATCGCATAATATAAATATCTCCACCAATTTAGCACATCTTTGGAAATCAAAATCCAACGTTAACCTTTTGATCCTTTAGGTAACGGTCCAAATAAGTCGATGGCAAGACATTTTCTTCTCAAAGAACGTTTAATGCCAGTTGGCGGATAATGATATTCTTTCATAATGGCCTCATGCTCATGTATGAATACTACTAACTGGGCCTCTTTTTCATCTTTTTTCGACAAGTAACGGTAGAGTTGCTGCCCAAGCTTGGGCAGCATTCGGTAAACTGAACTATATACTCAGAAATCAACAAATTCAACTACATCTTAGATCTAAAGTTTTTGATGCATGCATTATTCCGATATTAACTTATGCGGCACAAACATGGACAATCACAAAAAAGAATATGAATATACTTAGAGTCACTCAACACGCGATGGAAAGAGCAATGCTAGGTATATCACTTAAGGACAAGAAAACAAACACATGGATAAGACAGAAAACCAAAGTCACCGATGTGGTGCAAAAATCATTAAAGTTGAAATGGGAATACGCTGGACATGTAGCTAGGAGCGATCTAAACAAATGGCACAGATCAATTTTAACCTAGAGACCATACCAACACAAAAGACCTAGAGGCAGACCTCCTATGAGATGGACAGATGATCTGAAAAGGACTGCCGGGAAAAATTGGCTACAAGTAGCGTACAATAAAAAACAATGGAAAGAAAGACTTGAAGAGGCTTATGTTCAGATGTGGACGTGAATGGCTAGACGAAGAAGAAGAAACGGTAGAATACTCCTGGTGTAAGCAAGTATCCATAATCTGTCCATTTTACATATTCATTCGAATTTGGGCCTTTAAATTGTTCCACCCTGGACTTATATGCCAACCGATAGGGTTAGTTAATTTGCACCTTAAGTATATTGCATAACAGTATATCATTGTGTTTACATGGTTGTCTGGAAAGTGAATCGGCTACCATGTTACGTTTGCCGGGCAAATAATCGATAGTTAAGTCATAGCCTTGGACCCAGAGTGCCCGTCTTGCCAACATTCCTGTAGGACATTTTAGGCTTAGCAGATACTTCAGGGGTTATCAGTCTGCAGGGTTATATTAGGTCCTTCAGTATAAACTCTAAACGTTTCTAAGGCCCAAACAAAAGCTTATTTTTCTGAAGTCGAGTAGATGTGCTCGGCAGGGGTTAGAAGTCTGCTAGCGTATTCCATGGGGTGCTCGTCAGCGATCTCTCCTTGCAGCAATACTGCTTCTATGTAACCGCTGGCATTAGTATGAATGATATATGGATGATTTTCATCTGCTTGATGTAAAATGGGTGTGATGGTCAGCAACTTCTTAAGAGTTTCAAAGGAGTTCTACTTCACTTCCGTCCATTCCCATGCCTTACTTTTCTTAGTTAAAACTATAGTACATAATTTTTACTATCTGCAAAAGAAAATATGGCGCTTCATAAGAGGTCAAACAAACTAGCTAAAGGAACTACTTAATAGAATCAAAATACATAGAAAAGGATACGTGGATTGACTATCTAAAAAACCTCTATGCAGAGTAAAAACAAACTACGCTAGAATCGGAAACACCAAACATTACTACAAATAAAGACCTCATTATAAATGTACAGGAAGTTCGGAAAATACTTAAAAACCTGAAGAACACAAGAGTTGCAGGTAAAGACGGAATACGAAACTAACAACAATAATTAATAAAATTATAAAACATAATAAAATACCGGAAGAATGGAGAATGAATGAACTAATTCTACTATTCAAAAAAGGAGATAAAAACAGCCAGAAAACTACAGAGGTATAAACTTGTTAAATACTACGCTAAAACTTACAACTAAAATTTTAGATGTGCTAATAAATCAGAGGATAATTTTAGTAGATGAATAACAGGGTTTTCGTAGTGGAAGATCGTATACAGATGCAATATTCGTTATAAAGCAAATTACTGAGAAATCACTAGAGTATAATAGATCAGCATTTCTGTGTCTGATTGACCCACGGAAAGCGTTTGACAAAGTAAGACTCAAATATGTAATCCATCTTCTTTATACAAGAGAAGTTCCCCTAAATATTAAAAAAACTATCGAAAACATCTACCAAAACAACAAAATAAAAGTTAGAATAGATGGATAACTTACATAACCTATAAAAATAGGCAGAGGAATAAGACAAGGGGATTCATTGAGCCCCATGCTCTTTAATTTGATCATGGATAAAATCATCAAAACCGTTAACAAGGGAAAATAATATAGAATGGGAAACAAAGAAATCAAAATACTATGTTACGCAGACGACAAAATATTGATAGCCAAAGATAAATATAGTCTGCAAAGACTGGTCCACTGATTTAACATAAGAGCAAACGAATTTAATATGACAATTTCATCTCAGAAAACTAAAACAATAGTAGTCAGCAAAGAACCAATAAGATGTAAAATAGAAATTGATGTCATCAGTACTGAACGGGTAATGGGAATAAAATATCTGAGAATTACACTGTCTAGCTATGGAGACCTGGACAAAGAAGTGAGAGATCAAGTACAAAAGGAAATAGACTAGCAGGATGCCTTAATAACACTATATGGCAAAACAGACACATTAACACTGAGATGAAGTCAAGAATTTATAAAGCCAGTGTAAGACTAATAATGACATATATCTCAGAAACTAAATAAATAAAAATAAATCGTTTAGATAAATAAGAAACAAATTAGGTCCTAATATCGAATCTTGAGTAACCGCATATTCGACAGTGTTAAACTCAGAATAGCTGATATTAATAAAAGCTGCCTGTTTTCTATTTGTTATAAGTATGATCTAAATATATTAAGAGTTTTCCCCTAATACCATGTTTATGCATTTTTTCCAATATAATTCATGCGAAATACAGTCAAAAGCTTTGGATAAGTCACACAATGTCAAAGACACAAAATGGCCTTCCTTCAAGCCATCAATTCTCTCTCTTACAATTTTCTGTATAGCTAGTGAAGTGCTACACTTTTTTCTAAAGTTTTTCTAGATATTCCATCAAACGAACATTTAGAATACTCTCAAAAATTTTGCCGAAATATTGTAGATATCATGAATGTATTTCCCAGGTTGTGCTCTGCTTTTTTTCGACCTTACATGTTGACTTCAGACTCGGAAATTGTTTTCGAGTTACAATGTTTTTAAATTAAACAAATTATTATGGTTTTCATAGTATAATTTCATCTGCTCCTCTCGCACAACATTTAAAATCACTAAACCATTAAGATCTGTTTTGTCCAAAAGCACATTTAAAAAACAAACAAATAAAATGGATTTGGGAGAAGAATTAGGAGATTAATTGAGAAGTATCCTTCAACTTTATTAGTGAATTAATTTTTGTTCATGTATTTCATGTATGTGTATTTTTATTTACGTTTTTTTTAGCAATTTTGTTTGTTTTTTTTTCTTACTATTTAGTTCTATTTTTTTAGTAAAATATAAATATATGTATTTTTATATTTTTCTTCTTTGATTAGCATTTATTGTGTGTACATTTTCTTTTTTCCCGTTATAGTTTTAGCTTTCTATTGCTGTACATGAGTACATGAATGTAGCCACTAAATATATGGGTAAAAACCCGTTAACAAATAATTAGTTACATTAGTTTGACAGTATTTCTTATAAATTAATAGGATGTTAAAGTTAAAGTTAAGTTATTAATTTATAAGAAATACTGTCAAACTAATGTAACTAATTATTTGTTAACGGGTTTTTACCCATATATTTAGTGGCTACATTCATGTACTCCTAGTAAGTATTAACCACACTTTACTTTAACCTTGGTCAAAATTTAAACTTCATGTTCTTTTTAATTAAGTGGTTACATATTTTCTAGGGCACTGATGATGGATTCCGAAAACGTTTTGTCTAACACAGCCCGTTTGGCTTTTTAAATATATACCTTTTACAAAGGATTTTAATTAATTTTTTAATATATGGTATACAGCCAACTACAGGAACGTAGATTCCTTGTAGACCCATTGACACTGAGATGAAGTCAAGAATTTATAAAGCCAGTGTAAGACTAATAATAACATATATCTCAGAAACAATACCCGACACAGCCACAATGCAAAGGCTATTGGAAACAACAAAGATGAGACTAATAAGAAGATTTACAGGAAATACGCTGAGAGATCCAAAGAGAAATGAAACATTAGAAGAAAATGTAACGTACAGTGTATAAATGAATGGACATAAAATAGAAAAAAAAGAATAATAAACACATAGGCAGAATAAAATAGACTCGTGTCGTAAAAATAGCAAGAGATAAGTCACCAATCGGTAGAAGAAGTATTAGATGACCGAAGATGGAGCGACAAACTTCCATAGAGGTATTAATCCGCCAATGAACAAGCAGACTTGCTTATAAAGAGAAAGAAGAAAAAGAAGAAGAAGAAGTATGGCTCTTATATATTAAAACTAATTACACAACGTCCATGAACATGCATTACCTTGACAGCCAGTTCAGACATCAAGCCAACATTTTACGTTATAGAACGAAAAATACTCAAAGGGTTATATTATATAAAGCTACTAAAATATACGCCTTGATTAAAGATTACACTTAAATAAGAGTAATTATAATTACATTTCCAGACCAGTTCGAAATCCCTATTGTGTGGCGTCTATGGTAAAATTAAAACCGCCTTTCAACTCGACCTACAACAATAGAAAGGGTTACAATTTTGGATGTTTGGGATATAATTGCTTTCTAATCTCGTCAACAGTCAACACTTTGGGACTTTATTAACCAGGGCCTCTTCTTGTTAGGCCAACCGAGTGACAAATTAAAACGATTATGTTCGTCTTCTATAATTATAAACGACATATTTCTAAAATTAAGAGGATTTGAACGAGAAGATAAGCTCTTTTGCGTGGTTTATTGTAATTTGCTATATATAGTGATAACAACCTCATCTTTTCAATGCGAGTTTGTATAGAATTATTAGGACATAAAATAATTTTAAGTAGAGAATAAAATAGTTTTAACAATCTGAAAATAAACTCATATTTTTCTCAATAATCTTTATTTATTGATAATTTACTGTACGACAAGTTGCCTATGGACCTTGTTTGCCCGCGAAAACGTTGCACTAATCAAAATGATGATCGTTTTTTGCGACAACGTGCTCTCAGATATAGGAGAGTTACCAGAAATTTGCTAAAAAATGAATTAGCAGATGTTTGAAATGTCGCGATATCATCTCGGATAGTTAGAAGACGATGAAGACATGTACCAGAATTGAACAACAGGAAACCGGCTAAAAAACCCTTGCTTACCAGAGAACACAGGCTTCAGAGATTGAATTTTGCAAGATTACATCAAAATTGGATCATCGATGATTGGACACGAGTTCTTTTCTCCGATGAGAATAGAGTAAGTCTAAAAGCTCCAGATGGTCGTGAGCGTGTCTGGCGAAGGCGAGGAGAAAGGTTTGCCAGCTGTAATATCTCTCCTAAAGTACCTTTTAGTGGTGGCTGTAAAATGTTTTAGGGGGGAATTTGTTTTGAAGCTCGTACGGAGTTGGTCCCCATACGTACAAGGTCTATGAATGCCCATTATTACTTAGACAACATTATTGTCGAACATGTAATGCCTTTTGCTCCGTTTCTTGGACTTAATTTTTAATTCATGCAAGACAACGCTCGTCCTCATGTGGCTCGACAGGTTATTGGCTACCTAAATGATGTTGATATTCCATCATTAGAGTGGCCACCTAACAGTCCGGACATAAATCCCATAGAGCATCTATGGGACTATCTCAAAAAAAGATTCGAAGTCATAGACCCCCTATTGCCAATCACAACCAACTCATTGAGGCCTTTATTGAAGAATGGGAGAATATTTCGCAAGCTTTTGTTGAACATTTGATATCAAGCATGCCTCGCCGCATAAATGCAGTCATAATAAGTAGAGGAGGGCCTACACGGTATTAGTGTTGACCCAGATGCATTTTATTGTGTTACTTTACTGATTTTTTTCTTTTTGCAATTTGGAGTCATGCTAGCTTATTTACGCATTTCTGGCAAAAACAAATTTTTAAAGAAACAATAAGCCAAATTAAGGTCATGACAAGTCATCGTTATTTGTAGGTGTTTATTATTATTATTTCAATGTAACTTAATTTTATTTTGTGTTCATATTGAAAATATTAGATTAATTAAAGTGGTGCGTTAATTTTGTCCAATAGTTTATATACTACCACATCAAATGTCAGACCTAACAGAAATAACGAATGTCCCTAAAGTTTTCGGAAAATTTTAGAATTAACCCCTTTGCTACCATGTATCCACATGGATATGTCTCCACATGGATATGATACATGAGAGTTGAGAGTAGGTCTCCCACATACCAGTGTATCCATATGAGGATAAAAAATTTATTTTTTGTTGAGGATCTGGTATTACGTACTAGCTGTTATTTTATTATCTGGTATAGTTTAAAAAGTAGGCAAAATGTAACACAGTACCCCTACTTCCGCCAAAACTGCTGAAGTCGAGTCGATTTGGTTGAGATTTTGCTGTTGTTTTCGGTGATTGCACGTAGTCTTTCGGATTCGTAAACGTGAGTCGGCTAGAAATAGTCAAAAATTAGGGATACTTCAAGTGCAGATGAACCAAGCATTCCACGACTCGGGGTAGGAATACCTACCTTCCGATGACGATTCATTAGATGAAAATAATAGCTGGAGCAGTCTGTCTGACGATAAAGAGCAGCAACCAGTTACCATGGGAGATTATAGAATTTTATTAGACCCTTTTAAGGTAAATACTTTTGAATTATTTGAATATCTTTGTCATTTTTTTACCTTTTAGGAGTGCAGAATATCAAATTTGATACCTCCGAAATTACTTTACAATGGGGTAAATCCAGCAGTAACAATAAATGAAATGAAAAATACTAAAAAATGTTTCAATGTATTATGTCCAAAAAAATTGTGAAATTTCTTTGTAACTGGGCAAATGAAAGGGCTGGACAGTATTTGATAGATAAAGGCACTCAAAAAGTTCACTCGATTGTATGGATGAAATGTACGTTTGTATTTTTGGCAATGAATATATATATATATATATATATATATATATATATATATATATATATATATATATATATATATATATATATATATATATATATGGGCACAGTATGTTTTCCTAGAGTAAGTTACTACTGAAATCGAAATTTCTTATTTTTTAGGCCAAAAATATTTTGTTACGAAATCATGAGTAGAAACAGGCTCTTCTCAATTTTAAAATTTTTACGATTTAGCTCTCCAAAGTCACAGTAAACTCCAGTTTCGTGGCTACACTTTTAATTTTTTATTGTATATTGGAAAGGACATTTAGACAATAGTCCATATATCCCTAATACAGAGCATCTAACTATGTCAGAAAAGGTTGTCGCTTACTTCTTTAAAATTTTGTTGGATGAGGGAAGGAAATTATCCTTGATAACTGGTATATGCCATTACGCCTAGCAGATTTTCTCCTTCAACGAAATACTTATGTTAGTGGTACGATTCGTGTCGACAGGGGAGTGCCAAACGAGCACTCAAATTCTGTCTTGAGAAATTTTAATCATGTTTTATTAGAAAGGGCGACATTTTGATAGCACGTTTAAAAGATAAAAGGGACGTGTATGTACTAACTACAAAACTTAGAGCAGGATTTATCGAAAAAGAATTTTATCAAGCTAGAACCAGCATGAATATATCAGTCCTGACTGAGACTGTAAGCTAAAAACTTATGCTTGTGCTTAACATCGAAGTAAAAAAGTAAAACTAAACCAAATATCTGAACAGACCACAAACAATCGAGGGTAGATGTTGAAAAAAAAAATAAGAGATCTATTCAATGCAAAAGTAGTAGAAAAATATGCTGGGCTATGAAAGGTCCTCTTTCTTTTGTCGTTCCCCATTACTGAGGATCGTGATTTATTCCAATACTCCTAACAATTTTTCTCCATTGTTCTCTATCTTTAGCTGCTCTGAGAGCTTCGTAGAATAAGTTTTCAGCTAAATCCTTAATTTGATCGGACCATCTAGTTGGTGATTATCCTCTTGATCTTCTCCCCGGAACGTTTCCAGAAATAATTAATCTCTCCAAACTATCGTCGCTTCTGTGAACCACGTGACCAAAAAATTACAGAATATGTTGCAGACATATTGAGGACAGCCTTTTTTTAATCTCGAGTTGGTTAAGAATGGAAACGTTTGCCATATGTGCTGTCCAAGTTATGCAGCATTCTTCTCCAGAACCACATTTCAAAGGCATAAATTTTTTATCGCTCTCGACCACGAATAGTCCAAGTCATGCCTCGTATATAAATATTGAGAATACAAGGGTATTAATCAGTCTCTTGATACTTTGAGAGATAGATCTGTCTTTACAAACTTTAGTTAGACAACTCATCGCACTTTTTGCCATACAAATACGTCTCCGAACTTCTGCTTCACAGTTACCATCGTTAGATATACTAGACCCGAGATAGACAAAACTGTACACTATCTGGTATTCCTGTAACATGTTAGTCAGTTAAATAGTGTGAAATCTGTCGACCACCATTATTTTTGTCTTAGCTTTATTGATTTTCAGACCAACTTTATTGCTTTCGTACTTAACTCTTCGTAAGAGATTAAACATTTCTTGCTCATTTGCTGCTATTTATAAGTGTAGTGTCGTGACTAATAAAAACGAAACACATTCAGAAGGAAACATGGGACTACTTTTGATCCCTATTTGCTAAATGTGACGATAATAAACCACCAACACCAGAGGTGATGACAAACGAAGAAATAAATATTGAGGAGAAAGAGGTAAAGGAAGCATTAAGTAAATTTAAAAATAGAAAATCACCAGGAGAGGACAGAATGCCGAACGAACTTCTAAAGTACGGAGGACCAGATCTGACCAGATCTGACCAAACAACTATTAGAACTATTAAAATTAGTAAAGACGGCAAGAGACGGTTCCCCAATACGAAAACAATCAGTAGGAAGACCACGAAAACGATGGAACGACAACTTACTGGAGGCACATTGAAAAACAGACAGAATCATGTCTATATAAAAAGAAGAAGAACAAGAAGTGTAGTGCCATCAGATAATCTTAAATTAAAAATTTTCCCACCAGCCACTGTTACTCCACGGGCTCATTCATCTAAAGCCATCCTCCTGACGTTCACCATAAATGTTGAATAAGTCTGGTGACAATACGCATCCTTGTCTAGCACCTCTTTCGGTCTTAAATTGTTTTGAGAACTTCTAATCTAGTCATACTGTTGCTATATTGGAAGGTCCAAATACATTTAACAAAATGGTCAGTATTATTAAAGATACTTCTATTGAAGTTAACTCGAAAAAATGATTTGTTTTCCCTTTCTTTCAACCCCCTAAAAACCTCCTTTATTCAAAATCTAAGTCCTCTATTAGTCTAAATAATTAGTGAGTCCCTTCAAGTCATTTTGATACATATTTTTCCTCCATAACTCGAAAAATTAAATTAGACCTCAGTCTCTAGAACAAAGGGATGTTGTCTCTAGACAATGTAAGTACACCATTATTTCTCAGAAAACAATTTAGGAGTATACAATAATTAGAATTACCACTTAGGGAATTTATGGATCATGTTAACATGTGCTTGCTTGCTTTGTATCAGGTGTTTAATTTTATTACTTTTAATTTCAATTATTATTTTCGTTAGGAATAAGCTACAATATAAGTTTATTGTTGACGTTTCGATTTCCACTTCGGAAATTGTTCGGAAAGGTTTGTATTATGAGGACAATTTCCGAAGTGAAAATAGAAACGTCAAAAATACGCTTTTTTAAACTTTTTTATATTGGGGCTTATTAGCATTTCTAAAACCAAATTGGGTGTCTTCGAGATCTTTTTCGCATTTGAGTCTAATTCTGTTGTGGAGTTTTCTTAGGAAAATCTTAAGAGTGTGGCTCAGTAGGCTAATTAATCGATATTCTGAGCATTTTTTAGCATTGTATTTTTTAGGTATTGTAACAAAGATGGACAAAGGAGCCAGTCTGCGGAAATCCCTGCAGTGTTATATATTGCATTAAAAAGTTTTACTAGTGTTTTTATATTATCTTCATCTTTTAGCTTCAGCAACTCAGTTAATGTCTCATCTGGACCACCAGGTTTTCTAGTATTAGCATTTTTAAAGAGAGTTTTATCTCTTATTTTATAATTTCGCCCTCGCCGTTGTTACCGGAATTTAGTATTTTTTTAAGTTTAAGTAGTATTATAAGTTTAGTAAGGTTTTAAGCCTTAAACTTTAAAACTAAAAAGCTTAAGGTATAATGTAGCATTGTAGCATGTATAAAATTCCTTATTACCATCGAATATTTAAAATATAAAATTTATCTGGTACGCTCCTGGTTATGTATAAATTACTTTTAAAAGTTGTGTACAAAAACGTGTTTGAGACGCATTCAATGGAACTGAGTAATTAAATAATTCATATATTACGTCTCAGTTTTACAATTTAAAAAGCAAGCAATGATTCAAGACCAAATGCTCCCTTGAAAAGGATTTTGGTTGGCCCCTTGCGAAGACCGGTTGAGGGATGAGACGCAACACTTAATGCCGGTACGAGGCGTGAGGTTGGAAAAATTTGTCATTGAGAGCATAAGGCGGTGTGTAGTTTGAAGAAGCCGGCAAATTGGTTAAAAAAAGTGAATTATATTTAATGTAATGTGTCATTTCTGAAAGAGTAATCACTGTTTTTATTTCTATGCCGTCTCTCATCTGAGATATTTGTAAAACGGCATTTACAACAAATAAAAAGAGCCTTTTCTTTCATCCATCAGGAAGATTTTTCAAAGCGGCGTCCTTATTTTAAATAGCTTGAGAACATTCTTGTGCTTTTTCTCTTATGTTTGTCCAGGAGATTCATGCAATTATTCATGTATTAGTTCTCAAATAAATCCTGAGTAGCCGTTCGCCACAGTTTATTTTGCTTGCCCTATCTCTATCCCCGTAATTTCTGTCCTCAATTTTTACCCCTCCCCCCATAGTAATATATAATATATTTTTATTATTTTTGCGTGTCTGAAATTGATAATTTAAACATTTTCGAGTCTGTTTATAACAAACAAATTGCTTTCTCGTTTGATCTTGATCCCGCCTAAATATTTACGACGGAAGTAAACAATGATTTTGGAAGAATGATGTCACTTCTCGATGGGGTGCTGTAAGAGGCGGGTGTTTTCATTGTTTAAGTCCGAATTGAGTCATCGGGACTTTGATGTATTTCGTTTTCGTAAAGTTTTGGAAAAACCGGCAAAGTTTTCGCTTAATTCGATGGTGTAGTGAGAAGAAGGTGATTTGAGTGGAAAATAGGCAGCCAAATTTGATTGTTTTAAAGTTTGTGCGACAATATTTTTAATTTAAATGTAAGGTTTACAAACAAATAAACAAACAAACTTTTTTATTAATTTGAAAAGAAATAACTAGCCAGTGAAACCAGTAGTTTTTGCTTAATTTTTCTAAATAAACATTTGTATTTAATATAAAAAGTTTATAAATAAATATAAATTTTCATGTACCAGCTGATTGTCATATTATAGTTTGTTTTAAATAAAATTAACTTCTAATACTTAATTAGTAATTCAAAAAAGTCTGCAAGTCTATTTCAACATATGACAGATAGTACATCCTGCTCTGCCATTTGGTACTCTCAACTCAATATATTGTCTTTTGATACATTTAAATATATTTTTTTTGTAATAACTGTTTATGTGAAATAAAAATAAAAATGTAATTTTTTTTCTTTAAACTAGGATAAAATTATTTCTTTTAAAAAGATACTCACCCTTAACATTTTTTAGAAAAGACAAACCTTTCTGTCTAAGCAGCAAAGGGATTTTTTTAGATGAAGTCCTAATTTTAAATAGTTTAGGAGTCTTCTCGTTTAGTTTTGCCCAGGGCATCTCTGTAAGTATTTTTTGATTTATTTTTCGTACTTAGTATCCCGTCACCCAAAAAAGGAAACCTTCTCCACGATCTTATCTGATCAAAGAACGAGAATTGCTGCCAATAATAAAAAGAAGAAAAACTGCTTATCTGGGTCATATATTTCGAAATTCCAAGTACCAGTTCTTAAAGCTTATTATGGACGAGAAGATAGAAGGAAAACGGGGTATCGGAAGAAAGAAATACTCATGGCTTAAAAACATAAGGGATTGTCGCCAACATCCACTAATTGGATAGGGCACCATAAGAAGAAGATCCACGACCTTGCTTTCTAATCAAAACAAGAGTAGCCGTTCGTAAATATTTCAATTTATTTGCTTACTCTATCTCCAAATCCACTGATTGTTCAGTCCCCAATTTTAGCCAATAGTCAATATACGAATTATTTATAATTGAAATAATATTGAACCTACAATGAACGAGTGACATTGAAAAACACACATTAACATTACTTTGTAAAACTAAAAATGTAAACACCAGGACACCTACAATGAACGAGTGACATTGAAAAATACACATTAACATTACTTTGTATAACTAAAAATATAAACACCAGGACAGTATTAGAATAGAAATCAATCAATATTAATTAGTCATTGTAAATATGAAGTATTTCGCAAGTTCGTGTAGGCAAACTTATCGAGTTATTGCTCAATATATGTTCCAGCTGATAATGTAAACAGTCGTTCACCTATTTGTACAGAAATAAATATAGTCAATAAATATTGTGTTAAATGGAAGTAGTGACAAACAGTAAGTAAACCCTTATACATCTCTTCTATACCAGTGATAATATTTTTTTATAATACAATAGGTACTACGGTACTAGTATTACCGAAACAGTGAATAAAAGCCTTCTGCAACTGAAAAAACTAAAAACAACATACAATGAATTAGACAAAGAAATATTACAACAAATAAAAAGAAGGAAGATCTTAAATAAATCTAACAAAAGGGGAACCGACGAATATAGAGCACTTAATAGGCAGATTAGAAAAGGAATCAGACAACAAAAAAGAAAAGAAAACGAAAAATTAATAACAACAACTATTGAAAAAAATAAGAGAAAAGAATAAGAAAAAAATAAATATTGAAATGCCTCAGACCGACACTAGGACGACGTCAGATGATATCATTAATGGGAAAAGACGAAAATGAAATCACAACTAGAGAAAACATACTGACACGAATAGAACAATTTTACACAGAACTTTACAGAACACATCAACAAGATGATGAAATGAGACCAGCACGGAAATTAATAAAAAATGTTGGATCAGAAATAATGCCAAAAGTAACAATTTCAGAGGTAACTACAGCATTGGAAAATATGAAGAGAAATAAAGCTGCAGGAGAAGATAATATTACCACAGATATGATATTAGAAGGAGGTAAGGAACTAATTGCAATTGCAACTAAGCTTGTGGACAGTTGTTTACATCAGGGCAAAGTCCCTAAGAGCTGAAACAACTCTAAAGTAATCTTATTACACAAGAAAGGTGATAGTCGAAAATTGGAAAACTACAGACCTATCAGCCTACTGTCACACCTGTTTAAAATACTCACCAAAGTCATAACTACTCGACTAACAAGGAAATTAGACGAATACCAACCATATGAACAGGCAGGTTTTAGAAAAGGCTATTCAACTTCCGATCACCTGTTAACCACAAAAATATTAATAGAAAAATGTAACGAATACAAGTTTCCAGTTTTTCTAGCATTTGTAGACTACGAAAAAGCTTTCGATACCATAGAACACACGGCCGTAATAAACGCAATGCAAAATTGTAGACTAAACAGCAGATATATTAACTTAATAAAAGAAACTATGAATCAAGCTACAGCTACATACTACCTAAATGAAAATGAACACACGAACCCTGTACCATTAAACAGGGGAGTCAAACAGGGAGATACTTTATAACCCAAATGTTCACCTTAGTTTTGGAGGACGTTTTTAAAAACCTAAATTGGAAATATAAGGGAATAAACATCAATGGCCGCTACCTCAGTAATCTACGATTTGCAGATGACATAATCCTGATAGCTACTGACCTACAAGAAATGCAAACCATGCTTTTAGAACTACATACCGAATCTTCTAAAATAGGACTGAAAATGAATTTAAACAAAACAAAAGTCATGCACTCCGAAGACACCGTGACAATAATAAACGATAAAGTTATAGAAAAAGTTGAAGAATATATATACTTAGGACAAAAAATAATACTAAATAGGGAAATTCAAACTGAAGAAATAAAAAGAAGAAGAAAGTTAGCTTGGGCAGCATTCGGTAAACTGGACTATATACTCAGAAATCAACAAATTCAATTACATCTTAGATCTAAAGTTTTTGATGCATGCATTATTCCGATATTAACTTATGCGGCACAAACATGGACAATCACAAAAAAGAATATGAATATACTTAGAGTCACTCAACACGCGATGGAAAGAGCAATGCTAGGTATATCACTTAAGGACAAGAAAACAAACACATGGATAAGACAGAAAACCAAAGTCACCGATGTGGTGCAAAAATCATTAAAGTTGAAATGGGAATACGCTGGACATGTAGCTAGGAGCGATCTAAACAAATGGCACAGATCAATTTTAACCTGGAGACCATACCAACACAAAAGACCCAGAGGCAGACCTCCTATGAGATGGACAGATGATCTGAAAAGGACTGCCGGGAAAAATTGGCTACAAGTAGCGTACAATAAAAAACAATGGAAAGGAAGACTTGAAGAGGCTTATGTTCAGATGTGGACGTGAATGGCTAGACGAAGAAGAAGAAGAAGAAGGTACTACGTTTACCTCATACTTAATCGGCTTGAGCTCTTTTTTATTCCACTTTTCCACTATTTTTTTATCATAAATTTTTTCTGTTACCATATTTTGACATTTTCTTCTTTGATTTTTTTATGTTTGACAATGTCTCTAATTACTATTTGAATTATTTTTTTTATTTCTGTATCTTTTTTTAACTAACTTAACTAATTTTAGTTCTGTATCTATCAATATGTCTTTTTCTTTCGGTTTTAATACAGGGATGAGCGGCACAATTTATAAAAAAAAAAATCAAAAAATAAATGTTCCGCAGGATCCAAAAACCATTTTCATTCAACTCATTCCGAGTTTCATAAATTCACATAAAACAAATTTTGACGCCGCTGGTGAAAAAGTTTGTTTTGTTTGATTAGGACCTTCCATTATGTATATCCCGGGGTGTATTTTCATATATACCGAGACAAACCTAAATAAGACTCAGTATTTATTTGTTAGTTTATGTTATGTAGCCATTAAAATATTACGTATACGCCAGGTTTTGTCGTACTGGTCGTTTTCAGATACGAATGGACTTTGGGTATAAAAAGTCAATATCGACGTACAGAATAATTCCCTTTCATGTATAATGTGTACTGGTTTTAAAAAGCAATGTTTGTTTAATAAAAATACCCAATATTCGGTATAAAGGATACATGAAGATTTAGAGCTCAATGAATTTAAATTTTTATGGATAAAATCCTTGTTATCCCATAACATGTTTACATTATACTATACAGATAACGACAGTGTTTTGTTAACCATAGGAATTAGGATTTACTGTAATAGAGTATATTTATTGTAATGCTCTAAAACTAATTTTTTGGTTATTTTTTAGCCTTAATAGCAATACAAATAAATAAGTAAGTAAATAAGTAATATGCTTTATTGTCATTGAAAATTGTACAAATTTTATGGACAAAGCTTATAACATAAAGCCAAGAAAGAAAAAAAATCAGAATAATAATCGTCTGTACTTTTAAATAAAAAAAAAACAATAAAATTCTTCCAAACTTAAACATAAAAAATACTTTCTAATTAAGAACCTACAAACTTCGAATTAAGAACTACAAACTTCGTAAAATGTACCTAACAAAAAATAAAAATTAGAAAAGCAGATTAATGAATTAACACATTCAGAACCAACCGTTCCACATGTGTGACGGTGAAGTTTTCGTAAGAACTGCTGACACACATGTGTGACACAGAACTTACGTGATGAAATGTAAAATAATTTTACCATAGTTTATCACAATGGGTCTAAATTTGGCCACAGTCCACCTGAACAATCCTTCTTTCACACGCTATGGCTGGGTTGTGATCTCGACGTTTAGCACGTATGCAAACGTCAAATACGAAAAGTGTCGTTATTGTGTATAATTTAGACAGGTAATATAACTATGTAACTTATTTATACACGGTGTAATCCCTTATTATTTGTTTCAGACGTATTAACAATGTCAAAACGACATCTAAGTACACGAAATCTTCAATTAGAGGCCGAGATGGCTAGTAGGGAAGTTAGTGAGTACAGATATACCGAAAATATTTAATATTAATTCGAGAAGGACCATAATGATGAAATATTTTATTCTAGTGGAAGTGAATATTCTCCTTCTCATTATGGAAGAGAGACTGAGGATACTAGCAGTGAGTCGAACAATGATGGCGGTGAGTCGAGTAATGATGAGGGCGAAGTGAACAATGCAAATGAAAATATGGTACAAGAAAATGATGAGGCGGACTGGCTTGATGTAGAGGAAGATATTGAGATACATTAGTTAAAATATCAGATCAAATTCCTGTTGACGCAACGCCTATACAATATTTTTCATTACTATTTGATGAAGAGCTTTTGATAAAAATCGTAGAGTGGACAAACCACAGAGCTACTTCACGTAAAGAGAACCCTAGTTTAAGAGAATAAAAGAGAATTTAAGTCTTGATGAAGCTCTCTTACTGCGAAGAGGGCGGTTAATATTCCGACAGTATATTTGGAATGATGGAATATAAATTTATATGATTTCTAGCTCTGATAGATTTTTACTAAATTTCCTAATCTACAGCGACAAGGGGACAGTAGTAAATGAAAAAGTGCATGTGTTTGAAGTAGTTAACAGGCTTGTTACTGAATATTTAGAGAAGGGGCACACTATATACATGGACAATTATTACAACAGTGATGAGCTTGCCAAGTTTTTACATAAAAAAAAGACCTACGTTTGTGGAACATTAAGAAAAAATAGAAAAAGTAACCCAAAGGGTGTTATTACACAAAAATTAAAGAATGGAGAAGTCGTATGGCAAAGAAGAGATTTAATCAGAGTATTAAAATGGAAAGATAAGAGAAATGTAATAATGATTTCATCCAAGCATGGTTCCGAAGTCCAAGCATTTCAGTTTAGAGAGGAAGTGATTAAACATTTATTGGGACAAACAGAATGGCCAAGCAGAGCAGATGTCGACAGTGCAGTGCAAGCGAAAAAAGGGCTGTCACCTGGTACACATGTCAGGAATGTAAGGAGAGTGATGGACAGCCCATTGGGTTATGTGTTACACCCTGTTTTGCTGAGTGGCACAGAAAAGATAATTAAACTTATGTTTCATTTTTTATTGGAAGTAATTTTTATTTTTGTTAATGTTAAAGAAATAAATGATTTTTTATAATGTAGTAACTAGCTAAAAATTTTTATGTAACATATTTGTTACACTTGAGTTATGTTCAAATTTTTAATACTATAAACCAGTGTCATACATGTGTAACAATATACAAAACAATTTTTTTTATAATCCTTGTTTAATCAAAACACTCCTCCCCGAAAATGGTGGATTTGGCATGTTTCTTTCATGTATAACCACAATCAGTTTGACGGGACAGACCTAAAAATAGGTTGGTCGCGAATGTGTTAAGGGCTCAAATATTCCACCTCTTTGTGCTACAAACAGTAACCAAATCTGACACAGATTTCTCCTCATATTTTGGAGTAGGGCTGGTGTAATCCTTGCAGAGAAATGAAGTATTTTTGCCCTTTTTCGACTAGGTTTGTGGCTCTTTCAAACTGATTCCTATAAATGTTTTCTTTGAGAAAACCCCAAAAAAAGAAATCGTTCGGCGCTAAGTCACAGGATCTAGCGGGCCATTTAATTGTACCTACCACGTGTACTTATCAGTAGATCAGAAAAGTGTGATTGAGGAAGTCAATAGTTGCTTTAGAGTTGTGTGCCGATAACCCATCCTGTTGGAAATAAACCTCCTGAAAATTAACGGGAAGGCGTCGAACTGCCGGAATGATCTCATTCTGTGAAAGTTGTAATAATTTGGGCCCGTTTAGGTTTCCATCGATAAAAAATGGACCGACAATATGGTCGCCTAACATCCCAGTCCAAACATTTAACTTTTGCGGATGCTGTGTTCGCACTGAGAATAATACCTTATAACAGATGGATTGCGTTTTTTATGTAATGCAAATGAAGATTCGTCAGAAAATATTTAAGATATTTTTTAAAAAGTGTACATTTTCATTCTATTTATCTAACATAACTTCATAAAACTTCATCCGCCCAAAATAATCTTCCGGAAACAGTTCTTGTGTTGGTTGTATCTTAAAACAGTGATACCCATTCCTTTTGAGAACTCGCTGGATAGTTTGAGCATTCACGTTAATTTCCCTATCAATTTGTACACTATTGCAGGGTTCACTAGCTTCCACAAAAGCACAAATATTAATATCCCTGTTTTGACGGTCCTCATCGACATTTCTAATACGTGGTTCATTACCTTCATGACACTTTTTACAACTGTTTACACATCCCGAAGTTTAAAAATGTTTAATGGTATCTTTAACTGTTGTAACACTTGGTGAGGGTCTATTTTCGAAGGCAACAATAAATAAATCAATTACTTCGCGTATCGAATGATCCTGAAAGTACCATGTTACAAGTTGCACTTTTTCTTGGACGGTATACAACGTAATAGGCATTTTATTAATTATTTGTTTATTTTTTCAGGACTTCGTTTGAAATTTTTAATGTCAATGTGACAATTACGACAATTCGTACCTACTGTGAAATCATCAAGTTAGAATCTATGGAGTAGCTATGAGCATATTACCGTGTGTATTAAAAACGGCGTAGGTAGGCGTGGCTAATGATGATACCAATATGGCGGTGGGATCATAGCCGGACACAATAATATTAAAACTACTATAAAAATATGACTAGTTATTCAGAAGATTTAATCCTAATCTAAAAAAGTGCAATACATTTTTAATAAACTATGTTTTATTTATCCCCCGGTAAACACTAAAAACACGATATATTATACATAAAGATAAATTAATATAGTCAAATATTATAAATTATTCTCTGAAGTACAACATTGCTTCTGCTACTGCAACTACGTTGAGAACAAGAAACCATTATTATGCACTATCACAATATATTATTACAGTTTCTATAAAAGTATTATAAAACTAAAAATATTCGAAAAACAACAAACGTAAACAAACATATACGATCTGTCAAAAGTGTCAAAACAATCTTAACAATATGGCCGAAGTGAGGTCGTTTTTAGTCACGTGATGCCCTCTCCATAGATTCTAACTCGATGTGTGAAATGAATATAGAGGTGTAAACGTGTAACATGTTACAGCGATTGCCATTGTATTGTATGGTCAATAAAACAATGTCGTGATCTGTATAAATAATTATTGATGTTAAAAATTATTTTCCTACCCGTGTGTTAGTAAAAGGGCCACGATAAACTATCTAACCCATAAATAAGCACTTTTTTTTTGTTATTTGATACATAAAATCCATCAAATATACACTAAAAAAATTACCAAAATGTTTAATTTAATGTATGTTAGTAGTGGTAGCGGGTAAGTACTCTTATAAAATCCATGTGAGGATAGACTTACTTCTAGGACGTAATTCTGCCATACGCAAGCAATTAGAGGATTTGAAATATTCTCTTTCAAATCCTTTAATTAAGATAAATCATGTCTTGACCCCCAATACCTACGATATCCTACCAAATTCCCAAACCAACTCACCAACTTTCGACCCTCGGTAATAATGTAATGCAAAAATACTTGTATAAAAAATAGTTTTATTAGGATTCGAAAAAAATGAATGCATTTAATTAGCATTGGACCAAGATTTTGCGACTATCCCCTTAAGGCAATAAAATCAGGAGGAGAAATCCTACTTAAATCAGAAAGTGGGCTGTAAATGCGTATATAAGGGTATGATTCCAAAAAAACTAAAACAATGCAGAGATAGACTTGTTACACAAAAAGGTGATATTACGAAATTAGAAAATCATAGACCTATCAGACTTTTAATACATATTGTAGAAACATTTTATGAAAACATTAACAAAAAGACTATCACATTAACTTGATTTCTATCGGCCCAAAGACATGCATGCTCCAGGGTGGGATATACCACTAGTGAACATTTACATGCCATAAAGATATTAATTGAAATATGCAAAACCACTTAGAATAGGCAAACTGAGTGAAAATCGGCACTTTGCCTATAATCCGAGCATTAGTTCTAACATTAGACAGAATTAATCAGATATAATACTTTACTTTAAATATTGTAGTGATTATTGTACTGCTACGATATAATTGTAACAATCAATTTCAATCGTACAAAAATAAAACTCCATTACTGGAAATCGCGAAGCAATTTCCACAACAGACGCTATTCTAACTATAGCTTTTCTAAAATCGCACAAATAGAGTCAGTTACTCTTGATAAAGTTGGAGTATTACTGTTCGTTTTATGAACCGTTGCGACGTCTTGCATTCTCATCTCGGGGATTTAGTTGGTTTTATTTTCAAACGAATAGGGACTACTAATATTTTTGCCTGAGTTAGTTTCGCTCGCTTTTCCTGCTGTCTTGTTACCAGATTTGATATTTAAGTTCGTCAAATTTATGGTGGAGTTTCTCATTATAACTTACACTCTTCAGGTTTTAAATGAGAAGTTTCAGTGAAGAAAACGAAAACTTCTGTTTACTGATGAATAATAAAGAAGTGTTTATAAAAATTTGACCTGGTTGTTAATGTTTTAGCTTTTAACAAAAACAATATATTTGGTTTAAATATTCTAATTTATTTCTGTCATATTTATGCTCTTGAATGTACTAATGTAACTAATTTTTCATGTTTACTTTTCAAATTGCATTGTTTATACAAGGTCGCTCAACAGTAAATATATTGTACTATATTATAATAACAATAACATTCTTGTGTTCACCTATATCGTTTCCTAATATCACATTTTGGCACTGAACTAAATTCAAATCAAACACATCTACACACAACGCAAAAGTCTAAGGATATTTTAATAATTTGACAATACCAATGACAGAAATTTCATGACCATATAAATTTGCTTGTACTATAATTGTTGATACAGACACTCACTTCTTATCAACAAAAAATTGTAAAACTGATAGCAATACGTGTTTTAGAATGTTTTTTATAAGGGACAAAAAAATCGACATTTTTATGTTTTGTTTGTTTTTAATTTTAGTCACTTTATACCATTCTTGCTTAATAGGTGAGTTAAAGATATTGTCTTTTTACCATGCAACGACAACATTTAACGTTGGACGAGATAAATAGAGCCGTGAGCCTCCCTCAAGCTGGTATGCGACAAACTCGAGTTACTGACCAGCTGGGTGTCTCCCAAAGCGTCGTAAGCCGTTTGTGACGTCGGTTTATAGACACTGGGAGTCCAGCCGAGCAACATCCAGGACGTGGTCGCTCTACAACCGTTGCTCAAGACCGATATTTAATTATAAATGCCAGAAGGCAGCCAAAAATCACAGCAACCGAGTTGGTTAATGAATTACATCTTACACATAATGTAACAATTAGCAGCAGTACTGTGAGGAATCGTCTCCATGAAGCCAATCTTCGTAGTCGGCGACTACTGAGATGTCCACCTCTAGAGGCAATCGCGCTGCAATATTAACCTGATTTCAAGAGTTTCAGAATTGGACTGACAATGACTGGGCCACAGTTTTGTTTAGTGACGAGTCTAGATATGGATTTCATCCAGATTCTCGTTCGGACAAGAGTATGAAGATGACTTGGAAATAGAGAACGATCATGACATCTTCAAGAAGTGTATACATACAGAGGTAGTACATTAATGGTATGGGGCGGAATCATGATTGACGGAAGAACTGACCTCATGTTCCCACGTGGCTTTCTCACAAGTCAGCAATATTTGGACACTATTCTTGAACCTGTTGTGCGCCCGTTTGCTGCTGCTGTTGGACAAAATTTTTACTTTATGTATGGTAACGCTCGGCCACTTGTTGCGCATATTGTAACAAACTGGTTGGATAACGAGGGTATTGATGTATTGCCGTGGCCAGCACAATCACCGGACTTGAATCCGATTGAGCATGTATGGGACATGCTCCAACGAAGAATTACTCCACATATAGGCAATATCTACAATGAATTTTAATTAAAAGAGCTTCTGTGAGAACAATGGACACAACTACTTCCAGCAGACATTAACAATGTGATTCGGAGCATGAACAGTAGATGTAGAGCTGTGATAAACTAACGTCGTGGCCATACTTTATTTTAAGTTTATATTTCGTATTTTTGACATTTTATGGTGGTATGTGAAAGATGGGTGATTTGCAATATATTATTTTTTGCTCCAATTTTCTGTTTTTTGCAATTTATGGTTTTTGACATATTAAACAACAATTTAAACTACAAATTTTGTATTTCTTTTTTTTAAGTTGATAACAGATAAACAAAATACGTCTATTTATAAAAATATCCCTAGACTTTTGCGTTGTGTGTAATTTAATTTAAATCTCTAAAATTGTTTGTGCTTATGCCACATTATATTTGTTCGGTAGAGTCCTCTGGTTCACACCAAAGATATGGGAGTCTTCGGAAGATTCAGCTAATATTACCATTCGGAATGGAAATTCTCTTTACTAGTTGGATATTTCTTCGTCGCCATGATGTGTCATACGTTTAACATTCTGAAGGCTTTTCAGTTGCTGTTTTCATTCTTATCCTATCAGCTACTTTAAGGTTCCAAGGTTTTCTTCCTCAGCTAGTTGGTTGGAAAATAGACGAACTACCTGTTCACAATCCTCTCTCCAGAATGATATGTTTCTTCCGTGCATACCTAGGTTGTGGAAGTTTTGCCAATATGTAGTTCAGCTGCAAAGGTATTAAATGAGTTAAAAGGTTCAGAGATTAATCTATATTACCAGAAAGAGAAAAGATTGAAAGTTATTTTCCAAATATGAGCAGAGGCCAATTTAATCTGCATTTGCTATTCGCCATTTAGGTACATGATAACTATTTGATTTATTTTCGCTATTAAAAATCATCAATAAAAAGTGATTGCTATTAGAGATACTGTAAAGGTCCTACCAGTTTAGTAAAGATGATAATTTTGATCCAGGAAAACTTGGATTAACTGTGGAAAATGTACCAGAAGATTAATGTTGAAGTATATACTTAAGCCGGTGTTTAATAGGCACGTATCAGAACAATTTCATATTTTTCAATGACTTTTTCTCTTTCAAATGTGTTATCGAAATCCCACATAATATGATGTACATCGAAGTCATGCACAAGAAGATAAGGAGTAAGAAGTTAATAAATTATATCATACAGTTCCTCTTCTGAAAGATTGTAATTGGGTGGTATGTAAGTGCTACATATTATAATTTTGCTGGAACAGCAGATAGAGACTGATGATTGTAGAATATTGACAATGTGAGTACTAAAGCTTAAAAGATGGTCAAGAAAACCGAAGATGCTAATAAATTAGTAAAAAAAACAAGTTTTCTTACGGAGTTATTTGATCATAATGGAAGTAAAAAATAATGTTATTATATGAAACTTAAAAGTGTCAACTTTATATCAGGAAGAAAAGTGTAAAAACAACGTGGTTTACATGAGTTTTAAAAAATTGTATGTCAAAAACTACTCTTAACCTGGAGGGTCGTAAGAGAAAAAGCAACAAAAACTTAAAAAATATTGGCAAGAAATTCTGTCAGATAAAGAATCGAATGAATTTGGCGACATATATTTTCGGACGAGTACCAACCAACCGATTCTAGTGACAGTGAAAATAAATCGAATACTCCGAAACAGAATAAAAAAGAAAACGTAGGGCCAGAAATACCAAACTGTTAGGACAAGATGTATCGGCGTCCTTACTGGTGCAAAGAAAAAGAATATACGAATGTTGATGCTGCTATAGAATCTGTCATTGCCCAACATTCTGAAGTCTCCTTCTGTTTTCTAAAGAAAATTTTGGTAGAACCAATAGTATCCAATGCAATGAATGAAGCTATTGTCTGGGGGCCGGTCAACGGCGAAACTTTACAGAAATTTACATTTAAGGACTAAAATTCTGCAGGTTTTCATACACAATTACACGAAAACAACAAATCGCACTTTAAATTCTACGGATATTTTGTAGACAATCTTTTATTCATAGTGGCAAATATTTAATTTATTTGGTTTAACTAATTTTGATTTTTTTTTTAATTTTACGTCGAAGAGACAAATCGTTATACCCTGCAGTGTCAGGAAATAAATCAGAAAAAAAAGCACACGTATTCCCGTGTGGCACAACACTGATGTCACCAAAATAAAATGATTTGTGGGTATATTTATATGGATGGGATTATGTCATGTTCCATCTTTTCATTCGCACTGGTCAAAGAATGAAGTTTATGTGAATAATATTAAAAAAGTAATCGCTTCCAGTTATTGTGGAAAACGTTGCATGGTTTCAAGATAATTATCTGTATCGCACTATTGTTTAATGATTAACTGAGCATTAAATGTTCTTAATTAAGAAGTTCTTAATAGTTGAGTGAAAGTTCGTATGAAAATATTAAATGTTCCTTGATTGATTGTTAACTCAGTAGGTAACCTTAACTAAAGGAGAAGAAATAGTCGACGGAGATTCGCCCAGATAGTTGAAGATAAAATGATTATGATAACTTACGATAAGTCTTGATGACTGCTGCACTTTTCACTGAAGCTAAATACTTTACTTGTATTAAACACTGAAGTTAATTAAATTAAAGGTAGTTTATACCAATCCTTAATCTAATATGGTGTCAGATTAAGAAACTAAAGTGTATACACACTTAAAGAAAATATTCACAGAGACGGTAATATCAGCAAGCGGCTTCACCCAAAGATCGCCCTGCCAGAAGTAAAGTTCTTCCTCGCAAAATTTCACAGACTTCCCAAAAGAAGGTGGGACAGCCCCCACTCAAAATGACAGACCAGCCGGTATGTATTTCTAAGATTATAAAAAGTTCTAACGATATCGAAAATAACCGTACTCTTCTAGCTAGAAATGTGACTTCGACGATATTTACCAAATTTATCAAAAAGAAATCGCCTGACACCGAAAAGAATTAACCGAGGATTAACGAGAATAATAAGTCGGACCTCCCGTGTTTTGAAAAGTACGACCTATCGGTACGTGAGAATTTCGTGATTCGAAAAGTCTGTAGCGTGCAATAAAATTTTCTAATGGTAAACACGACCACCTATATATTATTTGCAAATACGGCCATCGGCGTCTCAGCAACAGGGGTAAAAGGATTAAAAATTATTTAATATTTTAATTATAAAAAAAAATGTTACAATATAATGTTATTACGTTTGTTTTTATGAAAATAAAGCTTATTTTGCCTAAAATGTGTTCTTACTATAAATATATAACAAAAAATATATAATTAGGCAATTGTTACTTATAAATATCTGTTGTACTCGTTGACATCTCAGAAGAAAAGGCCAAATATGCTTTCTAGACCACCTGGGCGCGCTCGAAATGTCCCCGTGTATTTTAATAAGTTCGAAAAGCCACTGATGGGCTACACAGCATTTTCTGATGACCTAGCAAATGAGTTTACGTCGGCATCACGCGGCCCGTATACAGCTTTTATGTGTGGGCCCGTGTTGGCCTCTCATGGCACTTAACCTGTTAAAACCATCTTTTCAAATATACAAATATTTTTAAAATTTATTAGTTAAAAAAATATTAAGACAATATTTTATATTCTTTAATTTGTATTGGATTTTTTATTATTTTCGAGGAATAAGAATTACCAATTTATGTAATGAAATCGTTAATACAGCTACTAAGTATAGGAATTTCTTTTCCACGTCCTCATTTCATGTTGTTTGGTGTCGAAATTGAGTCTCGAATTGTAATTCCCGAAATACGATACAAAGGCACGTGTACAATCCCCAATTTCGCGAGCCTTAATGAACTAAGCCTCGGAGTGCGGACCGCAGCCAAATGGTAATTTCTGCGAAATAGGCAGTTTTTCTTTTATCTTTCATTTTCTGGAGGTTCTGTGTGTTTTATATGGTTAGGGAAGTTCTTTTTTTGGTCTAGATATAATTAAGTAGTCGACTTGAGTAACGAAATATTTCCTGATACTTGTCGGTCGGTGGCTTAAAAAAACAAATTTAAAACACACATTTCTTTTCATTTAGAAGAAAAGGTTGTCTTTCTTTAGCCACCTAAGAAAATAATAAACATAGCACAATAGATATATAGTAAAATGATAGAAAAGAACTAGTTTATTACCAAGAATATAGTTATTTTGTTTTTTTTTGTATGAAAATTAACAAATTAAAAAAAAACCAGAGTAACCTGGATTAGTACTAAAAAAAACGAATGTACAATTAATTGTTTTTACTTTTTTAAACTCTTTTAAACAATTTTATGGTTTTAATAGAGATTTTAAGTACAATTGTAAACTCGTCAACGAAAGTTTTTTTTCACTATAATAATTTAAAGACACGAGTGGAAGACGATATTATCTAACATTTGTGTCTCTTGTTCGAGATTATTTGCTTAATTTTATATTTTTACTTGTAAGCCATTGGCGCTATTTCCTAATAGTGTGAGATTTCCTGGTGCACGGCGGTATCAACTGTGCGTATCATTTACAGAAACTCAGAGAAAGAAGGCGTTAAAAGCAGTTATAAGTTAACCCCTTCTTTCACTTCAGCTTATAGACGTATGATACATAGATATCACAAAACGATCACGTTCCCGCAGTGCAACAAAGAAAACTAACGCAAAACAGCCCCTGCATCTTTTTCTAATGGTTCGATCGACCACGTGACCTTCTCATTGGTAATTTAGGTCACGTGGTGGGTAAACCTGGTAAATTAGAAAGAGGTGCAGAGACTGCTTGGGGTTAGTTTTCTTTGTCGCCTTGGGGGAACAAGCTGGTATTGTAACGATCAGTCTATTTTTATTATACGTCTATACTTCAGCTAGGCGAAATATAACCAATAAAAAGATCATATAAGTGTCATTTCTGTGGCAGTATGTGTTTTGTAGTGACAGTGTTCGTAAAATTGCTTATTAAAAACAGTGAAAATTATAGAAGTAGTCTAAAAATATTGTTCTAAAATGTCATTAAAAAGTAGAAAAGTGGTTTTAGGTGCAAAACAAATAAAAAGATGCAAACGGTTGAATGAAGATGATAAACCTTAGCCTCAAATTTTTCTACAATTTAAATTTAAGGTGTTTTTTAATAGATGATTAAGATATTTCTATATTTCTCACACTATTATCAAGTATTAACTTTTTTACAAATGAGCATGATGAGTCCGTGCCATCTGATAATAACGTGGGCTCTAGCGATAAAAACACTATAGAAGTTTATGGAAATAATATGATTGAGAATACTAAATAACGATTGCCCTGATGATTGCCAACAGGACCTTAAGCTAGCGGGGTCACATGAGCGGAATCCAACTTAACCTACGCCATATTTGTCCATCCATTTTACACTAATTTATTACCACCCTAATAATTTTTCTCCACCAAGTTACTCTTAAGGGGAGCGATTCTGCTGGCTTTAAGTTCAAGCAAGCAGAATTTAAAAAAAGTTTTTGTCCTATGGTATATTTTTCTACCCATTTTTTACTAATTTATTACCAATCCGATAATTTTTCACCCCCAAACCTACACCTAATGGGAGCGATTCCGCTAGCTTAACTAACATCTTAGTAATTTTTCTTCCGTCAACTATCCCTTATGGAAAGTGTCAATATTTCTGTTGGGGTAAAATTTTAGGGGACAAACATTTTTTTACAATTTCACTTTCCTCTACTTTTAAATGAAATAATTAAGTGTTCTATTCAGGAAACAAAATCTATAATACTTACTTATCTGCTGATAAACTGCTCATTTAGGTGCCACTTACCTGAAAAAAATTAATTTAATTTAATATAAATATAATTAGAAAGCAAAAAATGTATTAAAAAAATAAATATATATATATATATATATATATATATATATATATATATATATATATATATATATATATATATAGATCATCATCATCATTATTCTCAGCATATTCTACCGATTATGGTAATTATGGTGTAGTCTCTGTTACATGTTCATTCTTCATATATGCCCACGATTGTCTAAAATTTAATCATACAATCCATATATTCGGCCATTTTCATAAATGAAGGCAGGTTATGGATATTCTCATTAAATCGTTGACAAAACAATTGCCGACTGGGTCCAAAAATGGCAAGCCAAATAAGTAGTGCAGTTTTGTAAGTGCTGACCAAACCAAGTTTTTGGATTTTGCGAAATCAACTTTGAGTTAAGTGAAATAAATACTCAATTCTCTTCGCAAATGGCCGAACGGCAATTACGGCCCTGTGAATCGAAATTTCAAAATCAGCCACAAGTCTTCATGGACTTAAAACAACAACAACTTCTTCGGGGCAACGAATTAATTGAGTAAAGACCATGAAGTAGGTTTCTATGCGTTTGTCGGGAAGAACACCGAATATAAGATACACGTTGCGAATCGTTATGCAACACAAAACATTTATCGCGGTCCTTATTTAGGTTCATTTGTCGGTTTGCTTGATGCGCTTCCCCATTGTCTTCGCTACAGGTGGCATAAAAGGTAAACGATCGTTGTTCATATTCCTCCGAATACAAGAGATGTCCGTTGTTGTTAGGTAATCTCTTTTGGTGAATGATTTTTGATGGCCTCTCCGATAAATCCTTTTGAGCTTTCATTTTGCAGTAGTTGCTGATGACATAGTTTTTAAAGGCTTAGTTTTTAAAGGTCGTTTAAATGTTTGTATTTCAAGTCGTAGTGCAGAATATTTTCCGCAACTAAAATAATTATAGTAATATAAACACATACTGGTTATTTTCATACAACTGGACTTTATTCCATCAAATAAAGTCTTCTTTAGTTTTAAAATTTTAATAAGTTATTTGATTTTTAATTATAAATATATAAATTTAATTATAAAAATGATCCATTTATGGTTAAAAAATATTTGTATCTTTAGCTGGTATTGCAAAACTTATTATAAGAGTACAATTGCAATTCTACATAGAAATTAGTAATTTATACTAAATGATTTTCGAATCCTGGCATTTTATAGTCTCAAGCAGTTGAAATTTGAAATTATTACCAACTGTTATTTTTCGTCCGCGTTGGCTTAAAACGTAATCAATGAGCAGTTCACTATGCACTTTAAAAGACCAAGTGCAAATGAAGAGAAATTTTTCTTTTCGCATAGTTTTAGGTAGCTCTCAATAGAATTTTGTGGAATTCCCAAATAAAAACCAATGATTTGAATTTGCTTTTAATCTTCTTCTTCTTAAAGTGCCCTCTCCTCAATGGAGGTTGGCTACTACAATTTTAAACTCTTCTCTATCTTCAGCTGTTCTTATTAGCTGTTCAAAATTTAGCCCTGTCCATTGTCGGGTGTTTCTGAGCCACGATAATCTTTTCCTTCCTAGGCCTCTCTTTCCCTCGATTTTTCCTTTCACTATAAGTTGGGCATATTGGTACTTATTATTTCTCAGTATGTGTCCTAGGTATGATGTTTTTCTAACTTTTACTGTGTTAAAAAGTTCTCTTTCCTTGCCTATTCTATGCAGCACTTCTTCGTTTAAGGTATGCGATGTCCATGAAATTTTAAGTATTCTCCGGTAGATCCACATTTCAAAGGCCTCCAATTTATTTACGGTTGATGTTTTAAGGGTCCACGTTTCAACTGCATATAGAAGAGTCGATCAGATGTAGCATTTTGATAAACGTAGTCGAATTTCGAGTTGTATTCTAGAATCACAAAGCAGTTTTTTTATTTTTTTGAAAGATTTTCTGGCCTGTTCTAGTCTCGATCTTATTTCTAGATCAGGATTTAGGCTGCTATCGATCCAACATCCCAGGTACTTAAATCTATTGACCTGTTCTAAAATGTGCCCATTTATTGTGCAAGGTTGAGGTACGTTTTGGTTTTTTCGGATTGACATCACTTTGGTTTTTTTAATGATTATTTTCATATAAAATTGCTCACAGGTCGAGTTGGTCTTGTCGATGAGTCGTTGTAAACCTAAGTCGGAATGCGCAATTAACACTGTATCATCGGCGTATCTGATACTGTTGATATTTACGCCATTCACATTGACTCCATCCTTGGAATCCTTCAATGCTTTTTTATATAGAAACTCGGAGTAAACATTAAACAGCAGAGGCGACAGAACACATCCCTGTCTAACTCCCCTCCTAATTTCTACTTCTGCGGATGTGGAACCTTCGATCCTAACTCTGGCGTTTTGGTTCCAGTACAAGTTTTTTAAGAATTTTATGTCTTTTCCATCTAAACCGACTTCTTGCAAACGTTCTAATAGTAGGTCGTGTCTTACTCTATCAAATGCTTTTTCGAAGTCTATAAAGCATATAAATATATCTTTCTGTTGGTCGTAGCATTTTTGGGCGAGAACTAGTAAACTGAACAGGGCTTCTCTCGTTCCCATGCCGGCTCTGAATCCAAACTGATCGTCTCCGATGATTGTTTCGCACTTTCTATAGATACGATTATGTATGATTTTTAGTAGGACTTTTACTGCATGACTCATAAGGCTTATCAGACGAAACTCATTGCAGTGTTGTGGGTTTGGCTTTTTTGGTAGTGGGATAAATATTGACTCCAGCCAATCTTGGGGTATTTTGCCTGTATCATAAATGCGATTGAATAAAAGGACAAATATTTCGATATTTTCTTCGCTGATTAATTTTAACGTTTCTGGGTATATTCCGTCTGGACCTGGGCTTTTATTTATTTTAAGATGATTAATTGCATTTATGATTTCAGATTTCAGAATTGTTGGCCCTTCGTTGTTATTTTCCAATCTTGGTTCTTCTCGTATGTCGTGAAAAAGAATTTTAATATAGTTTTCCCATTCTTTCAGTTTATCTTCCGTTGATTCTAGCAATTTGCCATCCGTGTTCAGCATGGTGTGAAAAGTCGTTCTCTTGGTAGTCGATGTAAACTCTTTTACCTTTTTATGTAACCTTTCTTTTACCTTTTTTCTCCAATTTTGTCCATAATTGCGTTTAGCTAATGATAATGAAAAAGGTGTTGTCAAATTATAAATTTCTCAGCAAATATCTAATAAAAATAGACTTTTATAGCAATAAATTATTCTTTTATTGACATGTACATTGAACCCTAGCGACAAAGCGGCTATTAAGGCCTCAGGACCTAGCTAATATATAACTACGGATTACAATACAGAACACAGTGAGGTCCGTCGTACACGTGATTTGAAACTCAACAAGTTATTTGGAATGCTGCCAACTCCCGAAATTTCGTGATGAAGTTTAGTTAATCCCGAAACGATATATCATCGTTGAAGGGATTTTACGAGGTATCGATGAAAAATTGGAAAATTTATTAGGGATTTAAAGTATGTAAAACTTTCCAGACTCGAGACTAAATGTGCGATAAAAAACGAGTAAGAAGTTTTAGAGAAAAACTTCTTATTAAAATTGCTTTTTGGAAATCTATCACATAAATTTTATTACTAAAATAAGAATACACAGAAATTTATTGGCATTTTGTTTTTACTGAAAAAATGTAAAATTCTCGAAATAAAATATTTCTATCATAAATAGTTCTTTCAGATAAATATTCCTAGCGAAAATACTGATATTATTCACCAAATTAGTTACAAAATTACAATACAGATAATGAAAAATGGCTTTACCATACTAGAATCAAAGTAAATGTTTTTTTATGCAGCTGTCATGAAAATAAAACTTTCGGTATGATTTATTAACTCGAAAGTACCATTTTACACAACTCGTACCAAAAGTAGTTACATTCGGACTAACTTTTTCACTTTCGGGACGATTTTGAGTAGCTAGGTAACGGATTTGACAATAACATTAACTTTGTATTCTATTATGACAACGCTTGTCATTAAAGATTCGTGTGTTTTCGCTTAGTTTTTCGTGTCTAACATCATCATCACCATCACTAGCTCGACAACCGTTTTTGGGTCTTGGCCTGTTCCAGGATTCTTCTCCATTCTGATCTGTTTCGTGCTTTTTTTCTCCAGTTTTTTATTTTTAAGGTTGTTATATCATTTTCTATTTGTTCTAAATATCTCAGCTTCGGCCTTCCTCTTGTTCCTTTTCCTACTGGCATCTGTTTGAATATTTTGTTTTGTATTTCGCCTTCTTCCACTCTTTCTACAAGTCCTATCCAACAACGCAGCCGTCCTATTTTAATGAATGTTATAATATCCGCATCCTGGTATATTTTGTATAGTTCAGAGTTGTATCTTCTTCGCCATATTCCGTTTTCTTTTGTGCCCTTATATATGTGTCGCAAGATTTTTCTTTCGAAGGTGGCTAACAACGTTTCCTCTCTTTTGGTGAGTGTCCAGGTTTCTGAGCCATATGTGAGTACCGGTCTTATTAGGGTTTTATATATTTGGCATTTTGTCTTTCTTGCGACGTTATCTGATCTTAGGTGTCTAATTAAGCCATGGTAACATTTATTTGCAATAAATATTCGCCTCTTCACTTCCTCTTTCGTGTCTAACACTAATTTCAATACTGCCACTTCTGTTAATATTCCTAACAATATCAATATAAATAATTGTTATAATTGAGTTACTAATATTCATAAGTAGATTTGTCTAATGTGGAATTCACGAGAGTAACTTTAAAGTGTTTAATAAAAGTTCATAAGTCAAGTTTATCCATTTATTTTTTTAACATACAAAACAGCTACAGAAAAAATATTGTACGTAATACGATCCAAAAGTAATTTTACGATACTCGCAGGATTCCAGGACTCTCCTACGGCTCGCCCTGGAAACTTCTTACTCGCCTCGTAAAATATCACTTTAGGAACTTGTTACATAAATTACTATTGTAAGGCAAACAGTCAATTTTAAAACTTTTGCAGCACTCAAAATAAACTTTAAATTCACTGATTGAATATTTGACATATCTATGTCAAATTATGTTAAATTATATTATATTGTGTTTTTGAATTTTTGTATTTTATAATAATTATGTATAATATTATTTCTAATATTAATATGGCTAGCGAACTATTAAAAGCTCAATATTTAGTAAGTATTTTTACGAATAGAATGTCATAAAACTAATTAAGACATATTTTAGTTGTCTTGAAAAAGAAAATAAACAGTTTCAAAAGCTCGACTTTTAATAAAAGAGTCAACATTTAGTGTTTTAATCACTATGCCTTTTGACCGCAACCTTTGGAAGTATATATATATATATATATATATATATATATATATATATATATATACTAGCTGTATAAGTAATAAAAAGAAGAAAAAAAGAAGAATTTACACTTGACAAATGAAGGGTAAAGGGGAAAAAGCACCTAAGTCAAAGAACTATATTTTTCAGGAGAAAGAAAACAAAATTTAAAACGATAAAAATCCTATGCTTTTTTACATTTTTAAATAATTTTACCCAAATATTTTTATACAATTAGTTCGATATGTATCTACTTTTTATAAATAGCTGGAATAATGTTATGATTAAATTATTATTTCGTAGATGTTTTTTATTTAAACAAAATAAGAACTAAGTTGGTTCTTTTACTGAACAGATCAAAAAATTTTAATTTTTATTACTTCTTTATTTCGTAAGGCATTTCTACTTAACATTAAAAGAACAAACAAAGCTTCAAAGTACTGTGTACTGAACATTATCGGGCTCAACTCAGGCTGATGCTGATTGGCAAAAAGAAGTTGGCTATGGTATTCTTCTTCACAGAATTTTATTAGAACTTTTAGATCAGCACACTTTTCTTTGGGCAAAGGTATTTGATTGAGCTGATTGGGTCTTGATGATCAGGTGCCTTTTCCCCCTTCTGGTTCTTCCTCTGATCTCCTACTAAGGACGACGTGAAAGGTCCGAATTATGTTTCCCTTTGATCCACGGTTTTCCATTTTGTTTAAAAAAAAATTAACTGTTTTAGTTGCCGAATAGGAAAAAAATATTTCGTTTTGTAGAACTTGGAAGGACAGAAATGTACCTCACCCTTTAAACATAATTTGTTCACATGATACAACAAAAATCGGATGTGGCTTAATTCGGGCGGCTTCGATAACCTCTCTCCAGTTATCTGCTGTTTTAGTTTTTGCACTTTTAGAGATTAATCCCATGTTTTTGTCCGATTCTATGAAGGAATGGCCGCGCACTGAGTAAGTAATTGGTAATAAATTTTTGTATTGTGCTCCGCAAGAGTCGACACACACAAGTTTTTTAACAGCAGGACCCAGGACATTTTTTAAAAAAATAATAGAGCATTGAGGCAACGTCTTCTGACCACTTTTTTGCGATAGTTTGGTCATACGTGTACATGATTGAAACACCATTTGACAAAATATGAATATTTAAAATTTAGAATGACAGCTGTCTTCTAAAATACACTTTCTACAGTCGAAGTTATATTCGGAGTAGGGAGGTTTTTCCGAAGTCTATAGCGATAGCCTCTACAGTTAATGACTTTCTACCTTTAGTTTTGCACTTCTTTTCAAATTATAAATCGGCCTTCTTCAAATGGAGTATCTTCAAATTCTAGCTCTCTAATATCCTTCTCTATCTTTTCTTTTTTGTCATCACTTTTTGAAACGGCAATTTTCCTATCAAGCTCAATAATTTTGGCTTTGTGCTCATCACAGCACAACAGCACGTTTTAATTCGTGGGTAACCGAAGGAGATGTTAAACTCTGACACATATATTTGCCTGAACGTTCATAACACATCTCAATGTATTGATGTTTAGTCAAAAATAATTCAAGAAGCTTTGTAACATTTATATCTTCCGGGAGGTGAAAACTGCAATAAGAATTCACGAGTTTGTTAGTCTACTATGAGGTCTATTGATATGTTTTCCCCTTCTATCGATTGGCTCCTTGCCAGTTGTTTTTAGAGATGTTTTTTATTGTATGAAATCGGAAGGCTTTAATTCCAAATAGTGAATAAAACGCTTTAAAACATACTGGTACTTTTACTGCACTGTCATTTCTAATAACTCTTACTTTGTATACTTCATTTTTCCTTGGCCTTCGTTGAAACACAGGTAGTAATGAGATAAATCCAGATAAGAAATATTCTGCAAGCACTTCTGACAGTCTCCTCCGGTTTCAAAGGTCAAGGACCGTAGTTTCTAAGCAACATCTGTTTGATAACGGTCATATGTTTTACGCTTTTTAGTTGATATTTCTTGATTATCACATGCATTTTCGTCAATATCAAACATTTTAAATATAAAACTTTCAACAAAGACTCTTAAAACTAAAGAATACTGAATACTTCTTAACAACTTAACGAAAAAGCTTGAATAAACGTGTCGAAACAACAACTAATAAACCCAGCTGCGATGACCTGCGTGAGAGTAATAACGAATTTGATAGACTGTGTAGGTTATTCCCATGTTTTATATTGGTTTTTCCCTGCAATATATATGTAAAACCTTGAATATCTCAAGACTACGTTTGTTGTTCCCCTTCACGATTTGTCAAGATACAAACACGGCAAACAGAAAGTGTGGAAAGGTAAACCGGACTTTTTTCATTTTTGGACTATGTTGGTTTTTCCCCTGTACCCTTCAAATGGTCCTGGTCTTGGCCAAGGTTCATGATTGGCTGGTAATGCAGATTCAACGCTTACCGACAGTCACGTCAGAATTGGAATCTGACCGTCTGCCCCAAGCGACCCATATAAGTCGTATAACAATAAATAAAATGGGAAAACGTCGGGAGACCCCGATAGAAAGATGATCAGTGTGCAGACCACGAAAACGATCTAACGACAACTTACTGGAGACTCAGTAAAAACAGACAATGCCATGTATACTTAAAAAGAAGAAGAAGAATTTTATTTATGAACCAAGTAATTTATTATTTTCTATTTAAAGACCTAGTCTAAATTTACAAGTTGTCAATTTAGAATTGACAAAAATACGCTTTATAGATCGTATACTTTTTGGTAATTTTATTTTATGAAGTTTGTCGAAAATTTTTTCTGTATTTAACTTCCAAAACTCAACAACAACAAAAAATGTTAAATTAATCACAATAATTATGGTTTATTTCCAAAATATAAAATTTTCACTAAGAAACATATAAAAAAAGTAGTTTTAAAGCAATATCAATTAGAGACTTATTGATTGCTGTATGTAGGTATATGCGGAATATGTTAGAGAATAGTTTTAATCAAAAAATTCATGCAGTAAATTATATTGGAACCAAAAATATTATACCGCTATTGATAGTAGCCTGATATTAAATTCTTACTCTGATTAAACAACTAGAAATTCCACGTTCGTTCCATAAAGCGAAGCATCAATTTTGAAACCAACCGTTTTGTTAATTATTTCTCTAATTTATTTTCCTAATGTGTCGTCTGAATTCACGAGATTCGGGAATTTCGCTGTTTTACAACAAACTCACTAATTACGTAGTACATGCATGGATGCAGCAGATTTACTTAGAGAGTTTACAACGGAATACTAAAATATACCAAGAACATGTTATTTCGTTAAATCAGATCCAGTGTGGATTCTGGTATTAGCTCTTTAGTTGATAGTTGCCAGTTTGCAATGAAAGTGTTTCTCGTACTGCTTTCAAAATGTATTTTGACTAGAAACCAGTAGAATAGACAAATTCGGAAAACAATATTTTAGTAAAATATCAAAACAAAATAAAAAATATTATAATATAAAATAAAAAACGGTAAGCATGAGATAAAGTGCGCTTCGAGAGTCTACCCAAAACTAATTTCTGAACCGCAAAATTTAAAGTAATAGTGATATTAATGATACCCTTTAACACATACATTATTTAGTGTTTTCCTCCGAAATTTATTTATTTATTATTTAGCCTTTGGCTTTTCGACATATCTACAATATTACAATAAACATTGCAATAAACGTTAAAATTGACTCGATATAAAAATACTTAAATCATGCCCAGTTTATAGGCAAACGTCGAGGCTGTTTATATAGTTAATTGACTCGATCGTCCAAACAGGAAGTCTTGTGAACTGCCCTCGTAGGCTGGCTGGTGTCACTCCTCCGTTATGTGCTTGATAGATTGGATCTCGCCGCAGCTGCATGACGGTGATGGTAGCTTGCCCCATTTGTGCAAAATATCTGCACATCGACCATGTTGAGTTCTGATGCGGTTAAGTGTGCATCAGGTCTTACGTGGTAGGTCAAATTCAGGAAGTGTCTCTGTGATGCAAGGCACGGCTGTGTTGGGTTTAGCTACCGACCATTCATGGATCCATTTGGTGATCATGTTGAACCCTGTGGTTGCGGCTAATTCTGTAATTTGTATTGGAAATTTTTTGGAGCGCAGTCGACTTTTGGTTGCATCTTCTATATAGTTATGTATCGGCAGCGCCTTGTTGCTAAGGATCTTGTTATATTCTTTGGTAAGCAGATTGTGTCGGCGATGTGGTGGTTTAATGTCGCCCAGCACGGGTAACCAATGTATTGTGTCGATTTGATTACTCGCGCGATCATTCTCATGGCGTTATTTAGCTGGACATCTATCTTTTTAACGTGAGCACTTGATCCATATTGGCGCGCAGTATGGAATAAACAAGAGCTAAGCCTGAAGATCTGAGTGTGGATGCCGACGCCCCCAATGTTGTATCTCAGAGCTTCTGATGATGTTATTTCTGGTTTTTAGATTCTCCTCAATTGTACTTAAATGCTCTCTAAAACTTAACGTTTTGTCCAAAGCCACGCATAGATATTTTGGATGTTTATTGTGGTTGAGTCGTGTGTTATCAAAGTGAACGTTAAGGGTTGTTGAGGTCAGATCGTTGTTTAGGTGGAAGGAGGGTACTTCTTGGAGGCATTGGGGAAAAGTCTACATTTTTAAAAGTAATTTTCCATAACCTCTAGCTCTTCCGTAAGAATCTCTTCAGCTTTTTTAAGTGACTTTGTTTGGGTTAATAAAGCCCAGTCATCAGCATAGCCAAATTTTGTTGATGTTGTTGTCGGCATGTCTGCAATGTAAAGGCTAAAAAGACCATTTTTGAGTTTTCTGTGGGTGCTTATATCGGATCCTATAGTTACTTGAAATACTTTCTCGATGAGAAAATTTCTATTAATCTAGCGGTGAGTTTATAAATGATTCCTACTCGCCAAACGGTGTCAAAAGCGGCTGACAGATCTATGAATGCAGCAGAACTCTTTAGTTTTCTTTAAAAGTCGGCTTCTATGTAATTAAAGAGAGATAACACCTGGCCTGTGCAACCTCGATTTGGTCTAAAACCTGCTTGCTCAATTAGTATACCTTTGAGGATTGTTGGGCTTATTCTATTAAAAAATAGTCTTTTGAGTAGTTTATACATTATAGATAGTAGACCAATTGGACGATACTTTTTTGTGTGGTCAGCTTGTTTACCCGGTTTTATTATTGCTATGACTTTTGAGTGTTGCAATTGCCGTGAGACTCTGCTGGTCTGAATTATGTTTGTGAAGAAATGTGAGAGCCAGGTTTTTGTGTATTTTCCGCAATTGTATATAAATGGGGGTGGATACCGTCAAAACCTAGAGCTTTACCCGGGTAAACGTCTGTAAGGGCCATATCTATTTTTTCAATTGTGAAAATGCGAGAGTGTTCGGTCTCGATTGATTGCGATTTCAAGGTTTTAAAATGTTTCTTTATGTAACGTGTGTGAGCTTTATCTCTGGTAGCTCTTTATTTCAAAATGATATGAGAGACTAAGTTTGGGTTTATACCTGATTTTCGTTGTTGGAAGCTTTTACCGTATCCAAGTTTCATTATTAGGACTCCGACTTGTTTTTTAAAAGTTTAGGCATTCAACTGTCTCAGTCCATTTTTGCTGTCGTGTTGCATTCAGACCATGAATAAGTTCATCTGTGATCTCTTGTTCTCAAGTTTCAAGAAAATCCTGGTATAATATATTAATATTTTAACACCATCCCATGATATATTATTTTCGATAACTTTTAGGTATGCTCTTCTTGACTGTGCTTATCACAGCCCCGAAAAAACGACCATAGCCCTTACTGATAGGAGGTATCCAGCCCAGGCACTTATCAAGGTCAGATGCAAACTTCCCTCAGACTGCTCGTGAAAAGTTCCATCTTGATCTTGAAATTGACTTAATAAGAGGAATTTGTATGCCCAGCTCTATAATAATTGGGCGATGCTGGCTGTGTAGAAAATCTGGAAGAACACTTCTTGTGGCTGCCAGAGGGGCGTTGTTACAGTCGCTTGATACGAAACATAAGTCTGGGTTGTACTCCCTGTTCCATGCGGCTTATTTAAATGTGCCTTTGTCTTTAGCATTAAAAATGAGATATAAATGCTCATATTCAGTCCATTTTACTAAGGCATCCCCATTTATATCATTCTCCCTGTATTTCCACTGCTCGTGAAGACTATTGAAATCTCCTACATACACCGCTGAATGGGGATAAGTTTCTAGAAAGTGCGTTGACTATTGCTTGCCTGGAGGTTTATAGACGTTAGTGATAGTGATGCTGCCGACTTTTGTAACAACGGTTTTTATGTTGTTCTTAGAGGAGATGGTAACAAGGGATACGTTTTCTATATTTGTTTTTATGTATGTGGCTGTGCCGTATGTTTAATGATAGGTAGTACCCAGCAGTTCGTAGCCTAGTGTTTCTTCGAAAAACAGCCTCTTATCAGCAGTTATTCAAAAACAGTTATTCTTATCTAGTGAATATTAAAGTAAAGGTGAATGATATAGAAACAAATAATATACCGATTACGAGAGAGGTCAGGCAAAGATGCATCTTGTCTCCGACGCTTTTCAACGTGTACTCACAGGTCATATTCAGAAAAGCCTTATGGAAAAGAAAAGAGGGAATAAGAATTGGTGGAGAAATCGTAAACACCATGTGATTTGCAGATGATACGGTAATTATGGTTGAGAGTATAGAAGAACTACAAACTTTACTAGATGCAATAAATAGTGAATGCATTCAAATGGGACTTGACATCAACACAGATAAGACCAAATTTATGATAGCATCAAGGAGTCCAATAAATAATGAACAACTAACTCTTGGTGGACAGCAAATAGAGAGAGTGACAAAATATAAATATCTGGGAGCTTACATCAACACAGAATTAGATCTAGACCAAAAGATCAGGATACGAATAGAAATGGCAAGAGCAGCGTTCTTAAAATTTAAGCAATGGTTCTGTGACAAAAATCTGAATACTGCGCTGAGACTGAGGTTTGTTGAATGTTACGTCTGGTCCCAACTATTGTACGGTGTAGAAACATTTACGTTAAAAATTGCAAATAGTTAAGAAGCTTAAAGCCTTTGATCTTTGGATATATCGGAGAATGTTGAGAATTCCATGGACTGCCATGGTCACCAATAAGGAAGTGCTGAGAAGGATGGGTCGAGACAAAAAATTGTTGAGAACAATACAAGTACCCAAGACTGCATACCTTGGATACATACTGAGGAATGATAAATATAGTCTTCTGCAGGTCACCATGCAGGGTAGAGTCGATATCAAAAAGGTAATAGGTAGAAAGAGGAAGTCATGGCTGCGAAATATTCGAGACTGGACAAACATGACTGTAGACGAATTATTCCACGTTGCAAAAGACAGAGAAACTTTTAGAAATGTGGTCGCCAACCTCCGTTAATGGGGACGGCATAGAAAGAAGAAGAAGAAGTGAATATTAGTCACTAATAGACTTTAATTGATGTAAATTTTCTACAAAAAAATCAAAAACAAAGGAGTTAGACTAACTAAAAAAAAAACTTGCTTTTATAAAGAAAATTGAGCTTATCAACTTACTTTATGTCCCTAATTAAACAAATGCAGACAACTTATATTAATTAAATTTATTATTTAATTAATATTATTATTTTAGTATTTTAGCCTAATTTAAAATTATTAATATGTCTTAAAGCAAACAGTAACATCAGTCCCATAGAGAAAATATTGATAAACATCAAATTTACGCAAACATTTACATCCTAACAACATTATTATAAGTTTCTTGGAATTTCCGAAGTTTTGTTTATATATTTTCTTCCGGACTAGACTGAAAATACAATGGTATCAAATTACGCAAACACTTGTAATTCAGGATTCGTACTCCATTGTACAATGGGGCATGTAAGCCTTCTTATGCGGACTCGGAATTCGCGAACAAGAACGAGTTTATTCAATATTATTCAAGAAGCAAACTTTCAAGTAAAAGAGAGTTCTGAGGAGCAACTCTCTAAATTTACAAGGGCTCATATCTGTTCGCTTTACCGACATGGGAGGAATGTGGATTTGTTAGTTTGTTAAGCACTTTCGTGTCTGCGGTAACTAAATATTTCGGAACGGATTTTTGTTATATTTATGTTGAATGAAAAGCATTTCTTTCGATTTTTATACACACATTCTTTTTTATTCATGCTTTAGATTTTTATTTTTGCATATATTGCTGAAATATTTTTCCTCTTAAATAAGACCTCAAAGCCATTCGCTCTCAGAATTCGTTATTTTTTTTTTACTCTTAAACCTCTTTATAGCGTTCCATTGGTATTTTACAGCACACCATTGAAATATATGTATGTGCTTACTTTTGCAATTTGTTTCCTTTATTTCTCAATAATTTCTTTGTATTTGTATATTTGCTTCCTCATACCCCTCAAGTTTTCTTCCATTAATATTTAAATGGAAATAAGCCACAATTAAAGGTTAAAGTACGTTTATTGACGTTTCAATTTCCACTTCGGAAATCGTTCTCAAAATACAAACATTGGTAAATTAAACAAATTTTGGTTTTTATTACTTGGTGAAAAATTCTTCTAATAATTTAATTTTATCTGACTCATTTATATTGACAATTCAGACATACATTATACATTTTAAAGTAGACGACTTTAAAATGATATTGCCAATATTGTTGAGTTGCGCTCCTAGGACGACTTTACTTATAAGATAGTTCATTCGATTACATGAAATCAACTGTACCTTGAGAATATCCGTCAGAAAAAAATCATAGCATGTTATTCGTCTTTAAAAAGACAAACACATGTCACGATGATAATAAAAATCTCCTGTTAGTGATTCCATAGTAAATTATCAGGGAAAACCAGGAAAAAACCTCATAGTGCTATCTCGACATGGTAAATATTTGGTCGTACATTCAGTTTACATTCAATAAAAACCAAATTCTGATTTTATATGTTTGTTTTTTAAAAAACATACATGATGTATCCTTTATATGTTACTGACTTACTTCACCGTAAAGAAACGGAAGCTTGAGTACTTCGGACATGTCATGAGGCATACTAAGTACCGGCTGCTATAGTTAATAGTCCAAGGAAGAATCGACAGTAGGAGGGGACCGGGAAGAAGACGACACTCATGGATGCATAACCTGTGACAATGGTTCGGACTAACATCGACCGAACTGTTCAGAGGTGCCGTAAACAAAGTCAAAATAGCCTTGTTAATAGCCAACGTCCGAAACGGATAGGGCAAAGGAAGAAGAAGACTTACTAATAATGATATTTTCCTTTTATTAACATCCTCTTTTAATATGGGTAAACAGATCCTACTACATTCTGCCGAGGAATTTGCGACAAAATTGGTCTCATTTAGCATAATTAGAGAATTTTGAGAACGATTTCTGAAGTAGAAATTGAAACGTCAATAAACGTACTTTAACCTTTAATTGTGGCTTATTCCCATTTAAATATTAATTACTTTAAAATACTACAAGAAAACAGCTTTAGAACAATATTCTTTCATTGAGTTTTACATTTTATTAACTTCACCCTAAAAACCCAAAAAAAAACCAATGAAAAAACTAAACAAATACTTTAGTCACCTGAACTAGAGGACCACAATAGATCTGGAAAGGTCGCAGTGTAATAGACCAAAAGGTCACCTCTCTAAATCTAATCTAGTCCCCTGTGAGTTCTAATCTTTTCATGTGTGACTTCTTTAGGGATTTTCCAGTATATAATGTAGATTGTCGAAACGGATTATGAACACGAGAGGCTCTTTTTGCTTTAAATGTGTTAACGCAACGATGCAAAGACATGAATGTAGATGTATATGCATGTTTTATTGATTACCGAAAACCATTTGACTGCGTTAACCATCAAAAGATGATCGAAATTCTGAGAACAACTGGAGTTGACGAACAAGACTTGCAAATTATCTCAGAACTATACTGGCACCAAACGGCAACAATTGAAATAAAGCACACAACATCCGAAGACATACAAATACGACGAGGAGTGAGACAGGGATGCGTCTTATCACCGCTACTGTTTAATTTGTATTCGGAGTCTATATTCAGAGAAGCATTAGACGAAGTCCAAGGCGTAATTAAGATTAACGGAATCAGCATAGAAAACATCAGATATGCTGATAATACCGTTTCAATAGCAAGCAACGCACAAGAACTACAAAATATAATAAATGCGCTAGTTCACCATAGCGAAATGTTCGGTTTACATCTAAACGTTTCCAAAACTAAAACTTTAGTATTTTCAAAGACACCAATAAACGTACAGGTGTATGCCAAGGGTCAAATAATAGAACAGGTAAATTCCATAAAATATTTGGGAGCAAATATTAATAGTAAGTGTAATCAAAAAAAAAAAAAAAAATCCTATCAAGAATCGAGCAAGCAAGGAAAACATTCATGAGCACGAAAACATTTTTTAGAAGATCAGACCTTAGTCTAGAGCTTAGCATCCGAATGATCAGATGTTACGTTTTTTCTGTCTTACTGTATGGCTGTGAAAGTTGGACAATGGACTCTGAAATAGAAAAAAGAATAGATGCCTTTGAGATGTACATATACAGATGAATGTTGAGAATTCCATGGATACAAAGAGTTACTAATGTTGTGGTACTTCGTCGCATGTGTAAACAACAAGAATTACTAAGAATAATCAAAGAGGAAAATGGAATACTTGGGTTATGTGTTGAGAGGCGAAAGATATGAATTACTTCAGGTTATACTGGAAGGAAAAGTACAGGGCAAAAGATCAGTAGAAAGACGCCAGAACTCGTGGCTGAAAGATCTAAGGACATGATTCGACCGCTCATCCGCAGAAATCTTTTCGCGCAGCAGTTTCCAAAACTACAATTGCCATTTGGATCGCCAACTTTCGAAAGGAGACGGCGATATGAGAAGAAGAAGAATGTAGATTGTAGAGATTATCAAAATTGTAAGATGACTAAAAAATAAATACCAAATTATTTTTTTGTGTTCGCTGTAGATGGAAGAAGAGGGTGAGAAAAAAGAAAAAAGATAAAGGTTTGGACAAAAAATTGATTTAGTCGAATAAAAACATAAACAGTTTGTGAAATTTGCTGAGACCTTGAATAAATTCAAACAATTAACTGAGTTTCGACATGAAACATATAAATTCAATGATTAGGAAATTAATAGATTATCAGTAAAATTATTCTTCCTTTCGAGGAGTATGTTACATCAAGCTGCTTTATTTATTCCTAATTACTTAGTTCTATTTAATATTACCTATTATAATATTACAAACAAATTACTTTTCATATATATTATTGATTTGCGTTTTTTTAATATATACTGGATAATTGGGAGTAACCATGATTAAAAATGGCATAAAATTTCGAAGTTCTGTTATTACCATTTAACTACCGTCAACTTTAACATTTAATTTAGTCATACTGTCGTCTACAAGTGATTAAGGATTCAAAAACCCCTTTTCCTTTTTCTGACTTGATTTGCAGCAAATTATTTCCCGAGAAAATTTAGTTGAACTTTCAGGAGTTGGAAATTTTAAAGTTATTTAAAAATAATGAATTTGAGTAATTCAGTTGATTTTACTTGTTCCTTGCTAATTGGATTGAAAACTGAACATCTATTTTCTTAAAAGAAATTATGGATTTAATTAGCCGCCTAACGTTTTAGAAAAATATAGACAAAAAAAAAGCGATGAAAAGTAATTTCTTTAACTTTTTTAATATCCTTATAATGCTGCCATATGGTTAAACAAAACTGTAGTTAAAGCAAACCTTAAAATTCTACACGTGTTTCGGTGTATGTACTTCTTATGAGGAGTACTCGTGGTACCTTAAACTAAAATGAAATGCTCTTAGCTATTTAGAAGTCATAGTACGTAAATTAAATGTTTTAAGCTAGGATTTGCAATTCATCTAATTTGCTATCGAAAAAGGAGTCTGCTGACCCATTGTTTCATGCAGAGGTCGCTACTAGTGTACTCAGGAATTTTATGTCAATACTTTTATATGAAGCTAAAGTTTGGTATTTTTGAGATCAAACAATAAAAGATTGTAAGCTTTTAAAATATAAGCGTATAGACACTTCTTGAGTATTTCTTTAATTTAATCAACAAAAATTTTGATCATGTAAGCTTTAGCTGATCATGTAGTATAAAGTAGAGTTAAATAAATTAAGACGTAGATGAAGAATTTAAAGAATCCGTCAAGTTGTTTAGAGCGACATCATCAAAGATATGCCTATATGTATTGATGGCAAGTTTCCGCCTGGAGATGCTACAATAGCAAGAAAAAGCATAACACCTGTTGAAATAGCCGTCCTGGATTTGAAGTAGTTACCACGACAATGAATGAAAACGATTTCTGCACGCTAAAAGACTTAACAAGTGTTTATTAATTGCTATACATAGTACGATCTTGAAATTGTGGAGGAACTAATTTTTAAAGTATGGACAGTTACGGTGTAATAGCGGACGGACGTTAGTAAGGCCATAGGCGTTGGGGTTTTTTAATAAATATTTAGAGGAATTTTATTAATAATATTTAATTTTGAACCTCAAAATATTTTGAAAATTATAGAGTAACAAAAATTTGTATGTTTCCAATATCATCTGCGACACAGTCTGAGGGGAGCGGAAAGTGACTCTGACCACTTCCTGGTCAGAAAAAAAAATGAGAACAAGGCTAAAGACGAGACATCCAAAGCAAAACCAACAAGGAAACAGATGGGACATTTCAAGGCTCGATTTATACTTTTTCCATTGTCAATTTGCCAAGCGTCGGCTTTTGAGGTTCTTTGATGTCGATGCCGACCATTGGCGTGGAAATTAAGAAAAGGGATCAGTTATCAAACGCATATTTCAAGAAAAATCATATAATTTTTATTAATTTTTACATAATTATATTCAGGAAAATTTCTCAATTTTTGGGCAGAAATTGTTTAAACAATTTTTTAAACAAATTCAAAATATCACCTTTTGTGCTCCAAAAAATATTTTTTAGGTTTTTGGGTGACTCTAAATAAGATCTATGTCATTTTTCTCAAAAGTTAATAGTTTTGGAGATATAAGCGATTTAAAATCCGAAAAATACGATACCTAATATGCATTTTCGAGGCTTGAAAAATATGTAAATGAGTATTTTTGAGATTCAAGAGTATCTAAACTAAAGTATCAACATTGATTTTGGTGAGAAATCGGAGCAATATTTTCCGTAGCAGAAAAAGGTGATCTTTTGAATTTGAATTGTTTCCGGCAAAAATGTCCGGCACCCTTTAACCTTCGATTTGTTTAAACGGGGCATTTTTGAATAGGACTCTTCAAAGGACGGAATCAGTTTTTTTTTCAAATGGGAGCGGGCTCACAACACCGAATAAATAACAAATTAATTCTTTCAAATTAAAGCTTGTTAATTTTAGTGATTTATAAGAATATTGGACTTATTATTTAGTTTTTACATAAACCATAATATTTTTTTACAATTATCTGTAAATAATGGCTCATTCTGTCAGAAAATTTTAAAACATTGTCTATCCAGCAATTAAGATAGTCAACTGAAATTTAATTTTTAAACACGGCCTACTGTTAATGCACAAACAGGGTGAATCTTCAATATTTTGCTTCGAGTTAGAGATATCTGAAAAAGTTATTTGGAAAAGATGTTCCAAATATTATTTTAACCCCACATAACAAAGTTTTATGTCAAAATTCGCACTTTTACTTTTTTCATTAATTGAAGAGCTTATTTCCAGTGTCTTAAATCCAAAATTTCGATTTTTTAAATTTTCTTTTTTTAAACTTTATAGATTTCTTCAAGTCTAGAATAAAGTTATATGTACCAAAACAACTTCTTATTTACCATTTAAAAGTGCATATGAAAATTGTAAAATTGTATAATTTGTATGTTAAATTTGTATGAAAATCTGTAATTTCATGGATTTCATTATATGGATGTAAGACACTTTGGAAATAAGCTCTTCAATTGTAGTCAGGATTCTAAAACGGACAGTTGGCTGTCCCGAGATGCATCTTTAGACAGCCAATTGTAGATTTAGGATCGAGATTACAAATAATACTGAAAAACTAAAATTGCGAATTTTGTCATGAAATTTGGTATGTGCGTTTACAATAAGTGGAACAACTTTTCCAAATAAGTTTTTCCGATTTCTCTAACGCGAAGCAAAATATCGAAAATTTACCCTGTTTGTGGATTCGCAGTAAGCCGCGTTTAAAATTTAAATTTCAGATGACTATCTTAAAAAAATGTGCACTAACAACATGTATGACTGTGCAAAATGTCAAATCTGTATGTATTTTAGTAGCTGATATATAGAGTTGTCTTCATCTTAAATGCGACACACTGTATAATAATGAATACTAGTGTTCAAGATGCATCGCGATAGCTGTAAAGAAATTAATTAGAAGGACTGAAAAGAATCGTCAGTGTGCCTGTAAAATTGTAAACTGTTCCCTGAATAACGTCTTTTGCAGCAGTGTCAATCCTACCCAATTTTTTATTTGGTCGCTTTCGTTTTAAGGAATGATCTGTAACTGTGCCTAATTTAATAATTGTATATATCGTCTTATACCCGATTTTTTTAATACATGAATTCTCGAAACAATTGCATTATCAGCCATCCCAATATTTTCTTTTTTCAAACACTCATACATATTTAAAACTATTCTTTGGGATTGTACGTGCAAATCTTTATTTTTTAATTCAGAGCTGTCATTAACATAATTGTCATTATTTATTGATAACACAGAAGTTGATGCATCTTAAAAAATGCCATCCTAGAAAAATATAATATTACTTATAACTTATATTATATTATAAGCCTCCGCCTCTGCAAAAGGAAATATTTTAGGGTGTCGCCTAGCCAGACAACAGGTGTTCATTAGAATTATCGGCTTTGCGCTTCGCGCTGTTGCCGCCATAATGCATGAGTTTAAAATTAGTGAATATAACCTTAATACCATTATTAATATATCTGCAATTTTTCATGTTTCCAGGTAAGGTATAAAATCAATGAAATTTGGAAAAAAATAATACAATTCTTGAAACCGTTTTTGAGAACTTGGATTCTTAAAAGTTGTCTGATTTCTTAAAAGTCGATCATTATATCTATAAAAGTATTACCGCTAAATTCACCAACAGGGCAACGTCGAACGTTCAAATTCTCTCCAGACTACAATGTTGCCAATATTCGAAAATTACTTAGAATATAAGTAATATATACAAAGTTCACGGTTGCTTTAATTCATTAGTGAAGAGTCCATGTAAATATTAGTACCTAGTTAATTAATTTATATATATATTTTTGAGAATAAGTTCATATTATTTTTTAAGAGTGTCGTTCGTTGACTAGCAATTGAATAATAACGAATAGAGAATAGAGAATATTTTTTAAATATAACCTTAGGAATTTTAGGAAATATGTCTGACAACCTTGATTTGAAAGGCGGTCTCTTTGATACCAGAATAAGACATGTTTATGTTGGAAAATTATTAGTGGATGTACTATACCTGATAATGAACGCCAATATCAAGTACTGATCCAAAACAACTTGCAGACACGAGAAGAAGAAGAAGACCATAGAAAGTGCCGCAGCGGAAACTATAGGAAAAGAAAGGAATAGCAAGAAGAAAAACCAGTGGTTTGACCAGGAGTGCGAACAAAGCTTGCATCAGAAAGCAATCAAGAGGCTAGAGTTACTAATACGCCCTACAGATAAAAACAAGGAAAACTACAATAGAGTAAGGACTCAAACGAGAAGACTTTTGGAAAGAAAAAAGAAACAGTAGCTAGAAGCGCGAATACAGCACCTGGAGGAGGAACATAGAACCGGTCAGTCTAGACAGTTTTATAAGGACCTAAAAACAATGAAGGGCAACACGATCAACAGCTCAAGATTTATAAAAGACGATGCAGGACAATTGCTCACAAACGACGAGGAGATAAGCCGCCAATGGAAAAAGTAGTTTTAGCAACTCTTAAATACAGAAAAACCCACAACGACAGTGCAACAAAGACAGTACCAGTTAGCCGAACTTAAAATACCAGGGCCCACACTAGCTAAAGTAAAGTCCGCAATTTCGTCCCTTAAAAACTATAAAGCCCCAGAGTCAGATGGCATACAGGCGAAACTACTAAAAAAAGGGGGAGAAAAGCTCTACCTTGAGATATATCATCTTATAAGAGAACTCTGGAAAAGAGTATCCACAAGAAGGAAGACAAACAAATATGTCGGAACTATAGAGGAATATCGTTAATCAATACAACGTACAAAATGATATCCATAATACTTTCTAGAAGGCTAACTCCATACGCAGAGGAAATAATAGGCGACTACCAAAGTGGATTCAGACCGTAAAGGCCGACCATAGATCAGATATTCGTCCTACGCCAGGTGTTAGAAAAAAACTGCGAATACAACCGCGATGTACAACAAATCCTCGTGGACTTTAAACAAGCTTACAATTCTGTTAGCAGAGAAGCATTGTGGAAGACCATGGTAGAAATGGGAGTACCTGGAAAGCTGGTACGATTAGCACAAGTGAGCACAGGGAACGCTTTCGCACTGATCAGAATTGGCAGCACGATGTCGGAGGAATTCCTCATTCACAACGGGCTTAGACAAGGAGATCCTCTCGGCCCCCTGCTATTTAATTTTGCACTGGAACATGTGGTACGGAAAGCTCAACCACAACTGACAAACGGATTTGCCGCCCAAGGATCAAAAATACTATTGGTGTTTGCGGATGATGTGGACACAATTGCACAATCCACCAGAGATGCAAAAGAAGTTTTCACCCTATTCGAAAACGGAGCCAAGGAAGTTCTTCTGAAAGTCAACGAGGACAAGCCCAAGTACATGGTGGTTACGAAGAACCCAAGACCAAGGGTTAGATAAAACGTAACAATCAATAAATACAACTTTGAAGTCGTCAAAGAATTCAAGTACCTGGGAGCGGTCATAACATCTGAAAATAAATATGAAAAGGACGTGACAGCCAGGATTATTGCAGGAAACAGGGCATATTACTCATTAATGACCGTACTTAAATCAAAATACTCTCAATACCAGCAAAAATAAGAGTGTACAAGATAAAAATCCGTCCCACAATAACGTATGGAAGCGAGACATGGACTCTGAACCACCGGGAAACGACAAAATTACTGGTACTGGAAAGAAAGATACTGCGGACTATCTATGCAGAGAAGAGACAACAGCAGAATAGAGAAAAAGACACAATGATGAACTCCAGACAGTATATGGAGATGAAAACATAGTACGCTACAATAAAGCGAACCGAATAAGATGGGCGGGCCACGTACTAAGATCGAGTGACGAAAGACTTCTGAACGCCACATTCTGGGAAAGGCCTGATGGTAGAAGGTCAGTTGGCCGCCCAAAAAAGAGATGGAAGGACGCAGTAGCCAGTGATCTACGCAAAATGGGAATACAGCAATGGGAAATAGCTGCTCAGGACCGACAACAATGGAGAAAACAGTAAACGCGGCCAAGACTCACATAGAGTTGTAGAGCCAAATGATGATAATGATGTTTCCAAAGATATCAATAACACCCTCAAATTTCGTTCTTAAAATCGTGGTGAAAATTCACAAAAATACTTTTCCAATTGAATTAATCAATTTTACATAACTTAAATTTAACCAATATCAGAAATGTCTGAGTCATCGCTATCTGCATTAGGTTATATGACAATTTATAATGAATATTTTATTTGACTACAAATAATTTGTTTGACAAAATACTTATATTAAGTCCAAGTAACACCAAAACAAAAAGTTGTCTCCAAGATACTTTAAGTGTAGATTAAATGAAGCAGTACATTGAAAATTATCAGTACGGTACTGGACAAATCAAAAACAAAAACAAAAGTAACATCTTAATAAAAGCATAATTACCATTTGGTTTATCGTGGCGAAAAGTTAACTCATCTTCTAATGCTAAACGGTGAAATAAAGAAATGGATAAAACATACTACGTAGGTTCTTAACAAATAGTATTTTGATAATTATGAAATCTATATATCATTAGGAAAGGTGATCACTGAGCATATTATATGCCTGAATACAGGGATAAATTAAGTAAAGTCAAATTCGAGTTAAGGCACAATAATTGATAGATATTTAGCTCCCAAGTAGATTTGACACATAATCGCAAAAAAGTTCCACCGTATAGTAGTAACATTTTCAACGAAAATCGAGTCAATAATCTTTCAATAATATTAGAGAACTACGAAAATGGAGCTATCTTGCAAATGCCTATTTTTCTGGCGAGGCAACTGACGGAAATCCTCACATGTCATTCCTAGCCTTCTTCAGTGCCTAGTACCGTTCGCGTCATAAAAAACTGGTACAACTCTTATAACCGAAAATCGTGTTTTTCAAGTTGTGTAAGTTGATCTTGTCACATATGTCATTTTAATTTCTACAGCAACGTTGCCAGTTCAACAAAAATATTGTATAAAATCAGCCAGAAGGAGGGCTGTGCGCCAGACACTAGATGCATTCCAATGTTTCCTATACTAATAACCTACGTTTAAAGACCCTTAAAACATTTTTAGAATTAACTCAACCCTCTCTCTGGTTATTAAATTTATTAGATACGGTTTTTTGTTGTTAATGATAATATTAATACCTATATAAAAACTTTACACATTTTTGGACGTTCTTTTTTTATTTAGATTTAGTGCAATTCTGTGATGGCAACAACGAATTCATTCACGAACCATTGGGTTAATTCTGAACACAGGTTTACATTGGGAAAAAAAGTGTACCAGTTTTATATGACGGGAACTGTACCTAGCAAGGATCTTTACTTCGTACGAATCCAACAAAAGACTCTTAAACCACTATCTCAATTGACGGTATTATTTCAAAGTATCAACATAAATAAAACGAATTATTACTCGAAAGGGTTATTTATTTTAAAACAAGCAACAAATCTTTAAAAACAAAGAGGTAATATAAACAAAAAAAATATAAAGTTATTCTAATTCTACATTGGAAAACTCCTTACAATCTTTATATTATAGGTTAATCCATTTGAAATGAGAAAGTTAATTAGATTTTCAGACAAATACAATAATCTAAATATCAGCATAATATTGGCTGTATCACAAACCCTTAAACATCAAAATCTATAAAAATCGTACAAGCCATTTCCGAAATTATTGAGGACTTAAAACTCATTTTGTATAAAACAAAGTTCTTACATGGAGTTTTGTATAATCTAAAGTTTTAATGCTTTTAAAGCACGATTTATTTACATATAAATAATATTTATTGTAATTACCTAATAAAGATCGATTACGACACCTATGAATGAAAATTATTAAATCTCTAAAAGCTTTTAGGCGCTGCGTATCTACTATTAAATTTCTAAACATTCATCCATCTAACGCATGATGGATAGTTCACCGAGGACTCTTGAAGAGAGTTAAATTTCACTATCCTGGATAAACAGGAATGCCGTGCGTTATTAATGGCCCTATACGTTTTGGGAGGACTTTTTGTTAAAAATATGGTGAAAGATTACGGTAATATCTCATTTTTATAGCTTTTTTTGCTGCAAAGATCGTATTAAGGGTTTAAAGAGTGAAGCTAAGATAAGGTCTACAAACTACATCTCATAAAAAGATGGTTTCTTTAGATATATTAATACCAAACCTTTAACAGCTTCACATATAATATTTTTTATATACATTACAACATTTTAGAATAATATTTAGACAAGAAAGGATTAAAATCACCCGAAAAAACAAACAAAATACAAAAATATTTGTTACATGACACTGCTACTTTGAGAGTTTTTGACTGACTTATTCTAATGTTTTATTAATTTTAGAAAATATTTTTACATGTGTCAAATAGTTGGTATTAATTTCTCCAAGGTGAGAAAGGTTGCTCAAGTTTTGAATGGGTTAAAACTTAAAAAAATGTCCAGAGTTCGGAAGAAAGTTCTAACAATTCCCACTTCCACGTCATAGTCGTAATCGCTGAGCAATGCATCACGTACAATGTGTATACATTATGTAACTAGTGTAAAAGAGTGAATGGCAAGAGTCTTGGAATCAAAAACGAATCAATCATACAAAAAAATAATATTTAAGGTCTTCTTCTAAAGATGCGTATCTTCTAGTAATAGAGGTTAATATATTAACAACATTGATCCATCTTATTCTATTAACAGCAGCTCCAAATAGATCAGTTGGCCACACCAGACCATTTTCTAGGATTGGTCAGTCAGGATATATGTTTACGTACATGGTCCTAGTATAGAATGGACTTAATTATTAGTCAGTTATATAAAAAAATAGTCAGTAACAGATTTTTAAAAAGAAAGTTAGTTTACACATGTGTTGTTTCTAATTGTTAATTTATGTCCTTAAAAATAGTTTTGTCCCAGGAGAGGACAGAACACCGAACGAACTCATAAAGTACGGAGGATGAGATCTGATCAAACAACTTCTAAAACTAATTCAAAAAATAATAAAACAAAACAGAATTCCTCAAGAATGCAGATCAAGCATCCTAATGCCTCTCTTTAAAAAGGTAGATAAATCGGACCCGGAAAATTACAGAGAACTGAATTTATTATTCACAACTTACTTACTTACTCCGTGGCGTTACAACCCTTCGTGGGTTTTAGCCGACTCGACAACATGCCTCCACCGTTTTCTGTCTTGAGCAACCTCCATCCAATTCTCCACGCCCATAGTGCTTAGGTCTCCTGCTATATTATCTCGCCACCGGAGATGAGGGCGTCCGCGTGGTCTCCTTCCAGTTGGGACTTCCTCCCACACCAGGCTTACTGTTCGTTCGTCAGAATATCTTCTGAGGTGTCCTGCCCATTGGAGTCTTCTAGACATTATTTCTTTTATGATGTTGGCGTCTGGGTAAAGTTCTTCAAGATTTTTGTTAGTTCTTATCCTATATTGTCCTGATGCTTCATCCAGCACAGAGCCAAAGATCTTCCTTAGGATTTTTCTTTCCCAAACACATAGTCTTTCTTCGTTTGCCTTTGTTATCGTCGACGCTTCGCTTCCAGACATCACAACGGGTCGTATGATTGTTTTATAGACCTGTATCTTCGTACGTCTTGTTAGTTGTTTCGATTTTATAAGGTTTTGGAGGGCAAAAAGATATCTGTTGCCGGCCTGGATCCTGTTGTTGATTTTTTATTAATCACAACACTAAAATTAATAACCAAAGTAATAACAAATAAACTGAATAAAGTTATGATACTAGCAGAAGAACAACAAGGTTTTAGGTCGGAAAGATCATGTACCGACGCTATATTTAAAATGAGGCAAGTACAAGAGAAATCATTAGAACATAACAAACCAGCATGTCTATGTTTCGTGGACTTTAAGCAGGCATTTGACGTTAAATTAAAGGACGTGATCCAATTATTATAAGCAAAAAGACATACCTTTAGAAATAATTAAAACGATCAAAAATATCTACCAAAACAACACAATAAAAGTAAAAGTAGAAGGAGAACTAACTGACCCTATTGAAGCTGGCCATGGAGTATAACAGAGAGATTTCCTGAGTCCTCTATTATTCAACCTGATTATGAATAAAATAAAAAAAGTAATTACTAAAAAAGGATATCAAATGGAAGAAAAACAACATAAAATAGTCTGCTATGAAGACGAAGCAATACTACTCTAAAAAATTTAAGATAATTTACAACGTATGCTGCACCAAATTAATATAACCGCCAGAAAATTGAACATGTTAATTTCCCCAAAAAATGATTATAACAGTAAATTTACTAAGATGTAAATTGGAGCTTAGAAGGTCAGATAATAAAAGAAGCGAAAGAGTTTAAAATCTAGGCATCATATTATCTGGTTACGGAAAGCTCGAAACAGAAGAGGTAGATCATGCAAATAGAGCAAACAGAGCCGCAGGTTTCCTTAATGAAACAATATGGAATAATAAAAATATCGGGAAAGAAATGAAAGGCAGAATTTACAAAACAGTCATCAGACCAATAATGACATAGGCGGCAGAGATACTACCTGATACAGAGAGGACAAACAGGATGATCGAAACAGCAGAGATAAAAACACTTTGAAAAATTAATACTTAAAAACTATGGGACGTTGATGCAAGGTAAAGAACATTAAGGACTGGGTAAGAAATAGAAGAGTAGAATGGAACGATCACATAAGCCGAATACAAAGAAGAAAAAGAAGAAAATATTAGTCTCAACAGAAGTCTCAGATATTTTTTGTTGAAGATACTCTCTTAAATCAGGGTTCTTCATTTTTTATTTCTACTGTAAAATTTCTATGGTGTTTCCTGTTGCGTTTTAGCTTAAGCATAATATTGACGATTAGTAGGTTGTAATGGGATGAGACCTCTGCTCCTGAATGTTTTCATTGCCTTAGATATCGCCCATTAATGATTATGCTATGGTCTATCTGATTTGTAACAATCTTTTCTGGATTATCCGCTGGCGATTGCCATGTATTAAACTTTATTGGTAATTTAAATAATATATTTGTGATTAATGGTTCGTGCTTTTGGTAAAATTATATTAAGCGATCCGCATTTCATTACGCTTTCACAATCCATAATCTTATACTTCAAGATCTTTTGCCAATATTTGCATTAAAGTCACCCATACGTATAGTTATTCACCTGTTCTTAGTTATTTCCAAAGCATCATCAATATGTTGATAAACGTTTATGAGACATTTATTTGTAGGAGCATTACCCTTTCGAAAATCCAGACAAACCTTTTACTACATTCTTTACCTATTTATCGACCATAATGGCAACTCCATGTCTATGCTGGTTGTTAGCGCGTCCAGAGCAGTATAACGTACCGATTTTTATCGGAAAGCATCTAGAGTTAGAACACTATGTTTCACTTACTCCTAATACACACAACCAAACTTATATGGTTACCATTACCAAGAATACAGGGTTTTAATAAAAATTAACAATTCAATAAAACAATCAGATAACACATACGGTATAGATTATTTGCTTTACAATAAAAATATGCCTTAGTGGGGTAAACGGATGTGCAAAGGGAAAAGATTATTGGTCTTGTGGAGCATGGAATGTCTCAGAGGGACATAGCTGCAATGGTGGGCTTAACACAAGTCGTTGTGTTAAAAACCTAAGCTAGGTACCAGGAGTTAGGAATGCTTCAGAATAGACAAAGATAAAGTCGCCAAAAAGTACCAATGGCTTGCCACGATCGTTTTATTGTCCAAGTAGCTAGAAGAAACCCAACACTTTTCCACCCGCAACTCCAAAAGCAGCTTTTGGAAGGTTCAGATGTAAGTATTTTAGTTAAAACGATAAGAAGAAGACTTCATGCCCAAAGGTTATACAGCAGTAGATAGTTATGGGTTCCCAGGACAGTGAAAACCAGGCAGCATAAGACTGATCGCCTAAATTGGTGTCTTCAATGCCAAAACTGACACAATGGAAATTCGCAAAATGTTCTATTTTTAGACGAAACCGGGAATTGTGTAAAATCATAACAGCTATGAATTAGTATACTTAGAGGGCGAGGAGGACAAGCAAGAACAGAAACAGCCAGATCAGTTTACAGACATAAGAGAAGAAGTGTTATGTTCTGGGGAAGTAATATAGTCGGTGAAAAAACTCCTTTAATTTCCATTTAACCAACTTTAATAGCTTGTAGTGGAGAGGGAACTATCAGATGAGTCCATACAACTTTGGTTGTGTGTTTTACATTTAATCTACACATTTCTTGGACAAAATTATGCATTTTACCGGGTTAATACATGCTTTTCATATTTCACGTACCAATTTTCATGTTGGACAATTGTATTTTGTTTGTGTGTACTTAATGTGGGACGTGGAAAATAAATAAACGGACTAATTTTATACATAAAAAACTATACTGTTATATAGCAAAAATCGTTTTTATGTGGAGACTTCTACAATATTTTTTATAAATATAAATGATTCTCCTCTAAGTTTTCCTGTCGATCAATCTTCTCAGTATAAAAAGTAAAAGAAAAATGCTAATGTTACAAAAATACGACGTTTTATTTTGGAACAAAATTAATATGTTTCGTAGACACCCTCGGAAAATACAATATTTAGAATCCAGCTTCATTTATAATAATCAATGGCAGACAAAAGAAAAAAGTAAGATCGCCGAGATAAAAATAATTACTTCGATTCTTAACTCTAGAAGTTTAAGTCTTTTTGTTACTTTCTAATTTGATAAAAACATAAAGTAAATGTGTCAAGATTGATTAATGGATCTTCGGCGAACCTCAATAAACTTGCTGCACAAAGTTCTTGCGCAAAATTAGTTTAAAAGTTATTGTCTTTGTGCTTGATCGATAACCCTTCGTAGTTTTTTGTACTTAGAATATTAATTTTTACTTCTTTTTGTTACTTCGACAGTTTATTAGATAAAGAACAATAAAAAAGGAACTAGGCGAAGAATTTGAAAGGCACGGAATGTGTACAAAAATAATAAATGTGTAAATTAGGATACAAAAAATTCGAATTTTTCGGCTAATCATTTTGAAAAATGTAGAGAGAAACTATTGTTTTGCCTACAGAAGGTTTTCTTATCATATTTTTTGAAATTAAGAACTCAGTGTAGGGTAATTTATTTATTGCAGCAGTTTTATTAACCCTTAACTGGTCCAGTACTGTAGCAGAAACGTAACTGGTCCGACGTAGTCTGCGAGAAGTCTGCTAAAAAACAGGTTCTAATTTGATGAAAATAAAAAGGTCCTATGTGGCAAAGATTTAACATTAGCTCTTAAAGTACGCCTAACAAAATGTTATGTATATAGTACGCTATACTATGGAGTGAAATCATGGACGTTAAATCTAGACACAATGAGACGACTTAACGCCTTTGAAATGTAGACCTATAGAAGAATTATGAGGGTTTCCTGAGTAGATAGAATTACGAACGATGAAGTACTGAGAAGAATAGGTAAAGAGAAGAAAGTTGAACTTACAATTAAAGAAAGAAAGCTACAGTATCTCAAACATATAATGCGGGACGAGAAGTATGACATCCTGCGACTCATAATGCAAGGAAAGATAGATGGCAGAAGAAGCATCGGAAGAAGACGAACTTCATGGATTAAGAACCTGAGAGCGGATTGCCAACCTCCGTAGCGGAGATGGCACCTGAAGAAGAAGAATGTATGTCATATCCTTGAAAACAAACAATTTTATATGAAAAAATAAAGTATGAAAAGATAACAAATTGCAAAGAAACATTTTTTGTGTTTGGGTTTACAAATAGCCTAAATAATATAAAGGTTATTTTAGCCGCAGTAGCATAAAAAACATTTTTTACAAGATCAGACCTTAGTCTACAGCTTAAAATCCGAATGATCAGATGTTACATTTTTTCTGTCTTACTGTATGGCTGTGAAAGTTGGACAATGGACTCTGAAATAGAAAAAAGAATAGATGCCTTTGAGATGTATATATACAGACGAATGTTGAGGATTCCATGGGTACAAAGAGTTACTAATGTTGAGGTACTTCGTCGCATGCGTAAACAAAAAGAATTACTAAGAATAATCAAAGAGAGGAAAATGCAATACTTGTGTCATGCGCTGAGAGGCGAAAGATATGAATTACTTCAAGTTATACTGGAAGGAAAAGTACAGAGCAAAAGATCAGTAGGAAGACGCCAGAACTCGTGGCTGAAAGACCTGAGGAGATGGTTCGACCGCTCATCCGCAGAGATCTTTTGCGCAGCAGTTTCCAAAACTACAATTGCCATTTGGTTCGCCAACCTTCGAAAGGAGACGGCGCAATGAGAAGAAGCATAATATGGCGAATATGCAGACCAAGATTAAAAATATCGTGGACGGCTAAGCAGACAAAAAATAAAGCAGTTCTCAACAGAGCAAAAGATACTCGTCAGCTGATTGATAGCATAAAATCTAGGAATAAGCATATCTTGAACATATAATGCAGGGAAAATAGTGTAATATTCTTCGACTTATTATTATGAGTAAAAATGAAGAAGGCAGGGGAATTGGTAGAAAACAAATCTCGTGATTGAAGGATGTCCGGGATACAGAGAGTTCAACAAGTTTTCAGAATAGCTCAAGACAGAGAGAATTTGCGATATTAATCGTCAAAGACAAGGAGATTTAATAAGACATATTAAGAATAAAAAGCATAAAATAAAGTATTTAGTAAAATAATCACTAATTAGGTAAGTCATCAGTGACTTATGAGATTAATATTCCTTCAACATTTTTCGATCTATTATTATAGCCAGTTTTAGATAATTTACCAAATATTTCAATAATCGATATACGAATAGTAAATGTATTGTACGTAAATGTTTAAATATTCTATTTCAATCTGAAAATGATATAATGTTTTATTAGGTATTCGAAAATAACAGCTACTGCTTTTACAGTGGCGTAGCTAATAATATTTTTATAAGTAGGTACCTTATCATGTCCAAAATTGATAACATCGTAGTAACTGGTTCTTATGAGTATTCATAAAAGAAATGAAATAAAATGAAATTTGAATAGTTTAGCCATTTTTTGACATGATTTCTTTATTTCTGATCATCATACATTTTGTTTTCTTAATTTTTAACATCCTTTATTGATTTTTAATAAATTTCCTCAGAACATATCGACTATGCGGAAGAAGAGGGTTTTTTTTGGCATAGATTTTTAGTTATTCAGCCAGACCCAACATGGTAGAAATGGTTGTCTGAGTTTATATAAAAATAAATACAAAACATTAAACAGGTAAACAGGGTTACTCTCTTCTCGCCTAGGGGTCCATCAAGGCATTTTTTTTTAAAATACAACACTAGGCCACGGTAAGAAAGGATTTTAACAATTGGGTTAAAAACAAAGGTTACGTTGTAGCTTTTGAAATATATTGAAATCCCCTCGCATATGTATTAAATTGAAATCCCCTTATATATTATTATGCATTATAATAACGAAGAATTTTTTCAATGTTTCTTAGTTCGTAACTGTCAATTTAAAACCCAAATAATATTTCGTTCTTTTTACGTCGCCAAGTCGATAATTTTTTTTATAGCCCTTTTTTTATCCGAATTGTCGAATAAAGGCCTCTCCCATTTCTCGCCATTCATCCCTGTTGTGTGCTAGGCGTTTCCACATTGGTCCTGCGACTCTTTTGATATCGTCGCTCCAGCGCATTTGAGGTCTTCCTCTTGGTCTCTTCGCATCGTACGGTCGCCAGTTTCCGACTTCTTTGTTCCATCTACCATCCTCGAGACGTTCGTTGTGTCCAGCCCATTTCCATTTTAATTTAGCTGTTTGTTTCGCGGCGTCCTATATTTTTGTTTTGTTCCGGATTGCTTCGTTCGTTTGCCGATCTATTAGTGAAATACCAAGCATCTGTCGTTCCATGGCTCGCTGAGTTTTTCGAATCTTCTTCAAGTCCATGTTCTTTTTTGTGAATGTCCAGGTTTGAGCTCCGTAAGTGAGAACGGGAAGGATACAAGAATCGAACACTTTGGTTCGATGGTTTTGGGGTATCTTTTTGTCTTTCAGTATGTACGAGAGTTTTCCAAATGCGGCCCATCCCATTCTTACTCGTCTGCTTATTTCGGTAGTTTGGTTTTTTTTGTTTACCTTGATATTCTGACCCAGATATATGTATTCTTCTACATGTTCCACTTTTGTTCCTTGGATGGTTATCGTCGGTTGATCATCTTTATTCGACATTGGCTTAGTTTTACTCAGATTCATTTTCAGTTTCATCTGAAAATGAATCTGAAAATGAGTCGATAATAAATCATTTTATTGTTTGTTTATGTCACAGGCACAAATTCTTCGATATTTCTTTGTTCAAACCGCCCAATATTGCGTTTTCAAATTAATAATTTACGTCTTAATTTCCGTTGTGTTTTGTTTATACCCAAAGTCCTTTGTTTATTCTAACTTATGCGATCAATTTTTAAAGATAATTTCATTGATCTCGTTGGAGCCGCGAAGAGCGATGGTCTTCAGCGTTATGTCCAAATTCATGTCGAATTTGTAGTTTTCTGTTTTTGTCCCTTTTCAGGGAAATCTTCGTTTTACGTTATGGAAAACAATTTTAGTAGCAGTTAATTAGTTAATGCAGTCTAATTCTACCTGGTTCCTGTTGTTTAAGAGGCAGAGTTATAAGTTTTGTGTCCAGTGCCGGCTTCGGCCTCAAATGGTCGATCTAATTCGCAGTGTGAGATGCAGTCCTTTTGTTCGTGTGTTCGTGTCCAGAGTTCAATTCCAGTTTCCAACCTCGGGAAAGTGTTTTTGTGAAATACAGGTAACTTTTTTTGTGTAAATTTTAAAGTAAAGATAGTATTTTTTTTTGCTAAAGTAATAATTGCTTTCATAACAAGTCAAATTTGTAATAATTAATAAATTGTACAATTTTAGGGTTTGACTTTAGCTGTCAATTTATTTGTTCAGTTCTTTAAATTTAATGTTGACATATGACAGCTAGTTTTATTATTTTCGATATTTATTTGTTTTGTTTGTTTTAAAAAAAGGTTAATCTCTGTGCGGTAACATTTGTAAGTTCATGTAGTATCTCCAACTCCTGGAATTTGTAAACAGATGACACATGTAATTTTTTTTTTGTATTTGTGTATTTTGCGACTATTGTTGTAACATTTTTGCACTGTATATTTTGTAACTGTTTGTGGTGACACAGCAATAAATGTTAAATTTTGTTTAACATTTTGTTTACTTTTTTTAACTAACCTTTTTTGAGTTTAATAAGAAAAAGATATGTTTTGCATTTCTGATAATTATTTCCCTAGTTACAACTAGTTGTTGTAATGGTTATAATTAGGCACCTCGAAGTGGCCCCCCTTTCTAAATTACTAGAGGTGTTTCCTGTTTCTTTTTGATTTGTTTGTCCCAAGCGATTCATGACCATTTGTTTCATATTTTTGTAGTTGCCCCAATCCAAACTCCTTGTCATTTACTTATACACGACCCCAGCTCTCCTAACAAACCCTGAGTGCCGTTCGCACAAGTAGCGTTTATTTTGCTTGCCCTATCGTCGCCCCAATAATTTCTGTCCCAAATTTTCAACCCCATAATCTAACCCTATGGTAGGCAAAATATTTCGTTACAACGTTATTAACTAATGCATAATTATTTACATGGTTATTTTACTATCTTTTAAAAACATAACTAAGGAATCATACACTGCTCTCGAGTCTAGTGATAATAAGTACTGAAGGTTCCAAGGGGCTAATATATTGTGTTTATGTAAATTACTTATAAACCTTGATGAAATTATAGTATTTCTGGGGCAACTGAAAAATACATGATCCTTCTTCTGTACAAAATTCACATTTATCATTATCTAAAACCTTAAGTTTAAATACATGTTTGGGGGTAACAAGCAGGTCTAAATCCCAGTCTTATGATCGTGGTAACATTTTTTCTAGGTACTTTAAAAATTTATACCAAGGAGTTTTAGGAATATCTGTTTGAAGAGAAGAGTACCTATTTGGGCTAACAATGGAATATTTCTTTCACATATTATTCCATATATATATATATATATATATATATATATATATATATATATATATATATATATATATATATATATATATATATATATATATAAATATATTTATAAACTGTTGTTAAATTATTATCTTAATTTCAAACTAGCAAAACATAATTATGTTATTAATTAATAACCCAATTATGTCGCATCCCTTTTCCAGCCGCACCTACCTCGCTACTGAAATTATAAATATTCAATATTATTAATGTCACAAAAACCATTAGTGAATAATTGATATAGCATGTAATGCAGTCAAGTTAAATAAATAATTATTCCCTGAAATAGATATATAAATGTGTTATAATAGTTTCGACTATGTGTCCCTCAAATATTTTAATAATACATGGTGATAATTACATAACTTAATATAAAAAAAACATATTAATGATATCTTTATAGATTTCACATAAAAATGTATATTTCAATAGTTTGGACATTAATAAAAGTAGGTTTCGATCAAAAATTTCCGCGAAAGAAGACAGGACGAGCGGCGAACCACCAAACAGATAACTATGACTAGACTTCGGCAAATATGCAAATAAAAATGTAGAAAATATGCGCATAAATATGCACGTGTTTACCCGAAAATATGCAAATATTTTACAAAATATGCATACAAATAAATAAAAAAATCGTAAAATAGTAACAATTTTATTTAAAAAAAAAGTGTACATAACTAAATATTTCCTACTATTTATTAAGATTTACATTTATTTTAAGTAACTACATCATTTTTAAGTATGAATACACTTATTTAGAATTATGGTAACAATAAATGACCAAGTGGTGTTCAAAATTTTCTAACAAAAACTTCTTGGCTTCTGTCTGAGTACATACATTTATATATGGAAAAACTTCGTTCAACATCAACTGATGTAACGGGAGCATTTTTCAAACTAACCAAAACATTTGGTTCTAAATTAATTGTTTCCGAAATATTTCCAGCTAGAACACTGACTAGTTCAGAAAGAATATGGTAACCTTTATTTTTTTCCATAGTAGCTTCAAATTTTTTGAAAATATCTTTTCCAATATTACCTCTAACGTTCCTTTCGAACAATGACAGTTTTGGTGATTCTGAGTAATTGTTTTTTGAACAAAACTAAAATTTGATTTTATAAATGAAAGTTCTTGTTGAAGCAAGTTACTCCGAAAAGTTTGTTTAGAATCCAAAAGAGATTGGGAACTTTCATCTGTTAACGTATCAATTATGTTCTTTATTTTAACAAAATGATCTGCATAAAAATTAGCTGCTTCTAACCATGTTCCCCATCGCGTTAAAATAGGTTGTGGTGGAAGAGGAATGTTAGGTAGCATTTCTTTATAAAGTTGAATTCTTATAGGAGATTTAAGAAATACTTTTTTGACACTGGATATCATGGTATTTACAAGAGGAAACTTTTTCGTATTTCCTCTGCAACTCTGTTTAATCCATGCGCTACACAAGTAACATGTATTAAATCTGGGAAAAATATTTTTAAATTTTGTCCTGCTTTCACCATATAAGGAGCAGCATCCGATAAAATAAGCAGTAATTTATTAGAAGGAATAGTTGTCGGAAGAAAAAAAGTTGCTAATGTTTCTTGTATAAAACGCGAAATTGTTAAAGCATTTGTTTTCTCAAGTTGCTGGCATGAAATAAGATGAGATTTTGGTAAGGTATCTTCTTTAAGAACACCAATCAATAAATGAGCAATATACTTTCCTGAGGAATCAGTGGTTTCGTCTACAGATATGTAAAAATAATTATCTGCAATTGTTTCCTTAATATTAATTAACACCGACGAGTATAGCCCGTTCACATTATTTCTTCTTAGAGACCGATCACTTGGAACATTAAGTTTGCAATATTTTTTTAGAAACGAACTAAAATTTACATTTGCTAATTTTGAAAGCGGTATGTTTGCAGACACTAATGCGCGACACAAGTCTTCATTAAAAGTTTCTTGCTCATCTAATTTTTTTGAAGTAGATTGGAAACATTTAGCCATTGAAGTTTGATGTTTTCCTCCTATTTTTCCTTTTTTTGCAATGTGTGAAGCAGTTCTCACATGTTGGTCTATCTGAAATTTCTTCTTACATGCTATCTATAAATAAAAATAAAAACCTTTATTTCAACCCAACCTTTAAAATATAAAAATATACAAGGTGTTTTTGGTTAATCAAATAACTGGTTTGAAAAAAAAAACACTCGCTAAGTGTTTTAAATGCAGTATTAATCCACAAATTAGTTTTTGTTACTAACCATTAGTACATCATATAACTTATTTTAAAATTCAACAAAAGTTTTTTTTTTGTTAATTCAATTACAATAAAAATAATTGTGTTTTAGAATAGATGACTTCATAAAAAAAAGTAAAGGTGAAAATTTTTTCTAAATATACACCATTGTATTGTACCATGGACAATTTTTTCTCACTAAAGGAAGCTATTTTTCATTTAAAAACAACCTACGAGTACTAAATTTCAAGTAAATACGTTTATTGGTTTTAAAGTTATTGTTGTTATTAACTAAAAGAATTTAATTTTTTTAAATTTTAACACCCTGTATCTCGAAAAGTAAATAAGTTTGACCCCTCATTAACTATATCGTTTTGTTCAATTTTTCGAGAAGTATCTACAGTCAAACGTTGTAAGTGTCATTTGGAAACACCCTGTATGTATGAAATATTAGATATTTAATAGAAAATATTAGACACTTACAATTTTGCTACAGACTAAACAGTAGATTTTTCCCATATCCATAGACAGCTCTTTATAAGGTTTAATCCAAGTTGAAGCACTGGTTGTTTTAGGCATTATACAATCACAATCTTCCTTTTTGTTACGCACAACGAGTGTTTACGCTTTGAATATCAAAACAAAAATGATTTACAAATCTGAGCATCAAATTAGAAATGTTTAGGTACCTAATTCAATAAACTGGGAGATTTTGGAAAATCCCTAAATTAGGAACAAAACTATTAGCCGTTTACCTGCTGTTAAGATACAATAAATAGTAGATACAATAAGTAGATAGATTTGGGGATTAGATCATAAAATGCAAATGAGCGAACCCTTAGCGATTATCCAATAACTGAATGCCTCAGTGACCGAGACTTTCTAAGAATGTTGAGGGCTATTTAAATTGATCTTCTTTGAAATTGTAAATGTTTTGTACCTGTAGAGATTACGTACTTAATGTAATTTTATAATTGTCTCACAGTGACCAATAAGCACGGTTTACATATTGTTATTACCATTTTGTCACAAATGATGGTGATTTCCGCAAAAAATTAAATGTATCTGAACTCTTAAGTTCAATTATAAACAGAATGGCAATGTTAAAAAAATTAAGGTTTTGAATCTACCTTTTTTTCAAATTTCCAAATTGAATCATCAAAAAGGTATAGCAATTTTTATCCATGTGTGAGTAGCACACATGGATAAAAATTGCTACAACTTTTTGCATCATTTTATTTAACATTTAACATCTAATTTATTCATAGAACGTGTAATACGTGCGAGGAAAATGATAAGATCTTATTTTATATTAGCATAATATAGCTCTTAGGCGGGGGCATTCGCTGCTCACCTAAGAGCTATACATGTGAAGTTAAGACATTATATTTTTGTATTACGAACACATCTGTTGCTCGTGATCAGTCTCAGGCTGGTTTCAGTTTCTTCCTTACATGTCTGATCACTAAGAGTACCTAAATACACATATGCACCCATCTTCTCAAATTCTACAACTGATCCATCCTCCACCTCCAATTTAAAGGAACCCCTGGTGTTTACTCTTTTTTCTCTCGAGATTTCGATGTACCTCAATTTATTAATATTAATTTTCAGTCCCATTTTAGAGCTTTTCTATTTATTTTTGGGGAACGATTTATCCCTATTTGTTAGTGGGACCTATTTATGCCACTAACCTTTACATGTTTTTCTAAAACTATGTTAAATAGCAAAGTAGACAACAGGGCAAACTCCTTTTTTCACTTTAAATTCTTCTGAGACTGTACCATTGCATTTCACGGCACAAATGGTTTGTCTAATTTTCATTTTTACCAATCTTACAATTTTTTCTGGCACTTGAAATTCTTTTAGCGTTTCTATTAATTTGTTTTTGTTTATTTTATCGTAGGCGGCTTTATCATTAAGGAAAAATACTTGTACTACAATGTATTTGATGTAAATACTCAACTATATTGTAATTTTTGAAATTTATTTTTATTTTCAGTCAGTTTTTTAAACGGAAAAACTTTAGTAAGGGACTCTATGAATCTACGATAATGCCGATGTCATTTTATATAAAAATCATTGATACAGGAATATTTTAGTCCATTTTTGGTTCATTTTTCAGCTTTGAAATTCACAAATATAAGTAGGTATTAGACTAAATTATTTAATTTCATGGTATTAGTTCTATTTTGTTCTCTTAGTGTTGTTGATTTTACACTGCTAGTATTTACATTTGTATCCCCCATAGTTAAAATACATCTCAAACCATATTTTAGCCTTGTGATCTACATTTAGAATTTTAAATAAACCAGTAATCTCATATAAACCTTATTTAACATTTTACAGCCGGTAACTTAAACATTAAACCAAATTTCCGTCAGATATACATGTCAAATAATAAAATTTAGACTCGCTCTCTAAAACTCCAAAACCTTCTAAAATATTTATCTGGGTGCCATCGCCAAAAGCATACAAAATTCATCTTCCTAAATAAACCATTCCATCTCCGGACTCTCTTGCACATTGTTTTTCTTGTCAAATAGTTTCCAATGTTCAGAGTGATGCTCTAACTTCCAATTTTAACTTATTGGAAAATAAAACACTCTTTTAAAAGGTGAAGCGCTCTTATCAAATTGAATAGGATGGTATTTGGGCCAATCGAAGGAAAGGCAATTTTCTGAGATGTACAAGACGTACAGGCACGGCTGATTTGACGTTAAAATGTCGAAGAAAAAATGCATTATCTCAATAGGTAATAGTTAAGTGTAAATGTTGAACTGTCAAAGTGAAAATTTGAATTTAAAAGTTCTCCGATAAAAATTATAGTTTTTAGTAATTTTAAACAGTATCGCTTTAAAATTTAAGTGCAAAAAATATAGTATTAGTATTGTGATTCACTTTTTATGTATAATTAGTATTTTAATTTTGACTGTATAGTTAAACAATCTAAGTGTTTTACGGTTGTAAACTTCTATTTTGTTCCCCCAATGGGGAAAACTAGTACAGGGACGTCTTCGTTGACGCCAATGTTAGTATATAATAGTAAGGATGGTTTGAAAAAAACTGATGATCAAAGCATGACCATAAAAATTGTCAATAGTGCAGGAGATGTCATGGAACCGAAAAAAAAACTTTAATTTACGCTCAGATAAGTATAATATTAAAAATATTTAGGTTTATGTATTTTATAAACCTTTTAAGCCAAAAACTCGAAACCCGCAACCGTGATGGAATTCTGAATGTGACACGATTATTAAAAACTGGCAATTTTCACTCATTAATTATAAAAAAGAACGTAATTTTGGAAACTATATAAAATGTCAATCAAACATGACAAGTACAAAAAAACAACTAAAAAGTATTGCAAAACAAAGCTGGCGGTTTTTTTTCTTAATAAATCAATAACATCATCAGTACTTTGAACTCAAGCTAGAAAGTTATATAGAAAATCACCAATAAAAAAAATCTTTTAAAGATATTTGGATAAAACAGTTTTTTGACATAATTGTTCCTCCAACACTGATATCTATGCCTGATAAACCCAAGAAAATAGTGACCGACAAAAACCACTTTTTACTTCAACCGATTAGACAGACAGAACTAAGCTATGTTTTAAATAATCGTTCTAGCACAAGTCCTGGTTATGATTACATTAAGTATCCTATGCTTGATCTGCTTTCTCCAATCGCTAAAGATCTTTTATTGGAAATATCTAACGACTTTCTTTCCGCAGGTACGGATGAATTTAAAGGTCATCCCAATTTTAAAGCTAATGAAGGATACGAATCTGGCAAAATCACACAAACCAATTTAATTCATGTCTTGTGTTCTTAAAGTATTAAAAAGGATACTAAAAATAAGACTCAAATGGTAGTTAAGTGAGAAAAAACTACTTCTAAATTCTCAGTTCGGTTACAGACAAGAATGTGGTACTGTGGATGGACTTGCTACCATAGTAACTCACATTCAGAATGCATATTTTTGCAATACGTATGTACCACTATTATTCTTAGTAGAAGAAAAACTATACAAGTGTACGAAAATATACTTAGATAAACAAATTTTAGCCAGTGTTAGAATCAATAAAACGCAGAGTTGAAGTACATTTGATTTAAATTAGTGGTGAGAAAATTACAAGTGCCTACTAAAATAAATATTTTATTTTTTTACTTAGAACTTATAAAAACAGATACGTTTTAATACAAAACATAAAGGAAACAGTGACGGCATGGCCCCTTTGTTGAAAATTTGTGTTGAAAGAACGTGGTTTAAGTAATGTTTTGATTTTTTCGGCAGAGGAAATGTATTTCCATAAAAAGATCTACCTCTCTTTTAATTTTTAGAAACTAGAAGATCGGTCAAATGTTAAGGAGAATCTTTCAATTGTAACAATTTCAGCTGTCTCTTGATAACTTGCTTTTGATAACTTAAGCATGAATTATCATATTGTTCTGAAGCTATTTTCTTGTGGCATTTTAAAGTAATTACTATTTAAATGGAAATAAGCCACAATTAAAGGTTAAAGTACGTTTATTGACGTTTCAATTTTATTATTATTTAATGTTTGTATTTTGAGAACGATTTCCGAAGTGGAAATTGAAACGTCAATAAACGTACTTTAACCTTTAATTGTGACTTATTCCCATTTAAATAGTAATGGATTATCATTTTTAGTAGTAGATTATTATCATTCTTCTTTGGATGTTTTTTTGCAAACTTTACAATGGTAGTTACAGAAATTGCATCATCATGATATATTTTTTTATATAATACCTATACGTTGTTTTTATATTGCTATTTGGTCACAAATTGCCAATTATCAGCTATTTTCGTACCTATCTTAATAAACAACAAATACTTAAATCTAAGGGCTTAGCCTAGGGCTTACTCTTATTTTATCTATCAAGTAATGCATGCACTACAACTAACATGCCATAACATCACAGCACTATACTCTACTTTTAGGCTAAACTGTTACACGTTTACACTAACTCAAATGTCTTTTTGTCCTTATGAGTCTTCTCTTTACACAGTTTCCATACCCAAGTCCTAGTGGAGGTTGCTGTTACGGATATACCAAGAAGCATTAACAATGTTCCTTAGTACTTTATTTTGAAATATGTATGTAGATTACTAGCTTTGGTACAGCCCCAGAGTTGTCGCCCATATACCCATACTGGCCTTAGTACTCGCTTGTAAATGGATAGGTTATTATGAATGGATAATATTGAATTTTTTCCAATTAGCCAAAACAATTTTTTATATCTAATATCAAGCTCTCTTCTTTTCTTTTCCACTCCATTCATACATAATCTCCTCGTCCAACTGACCTTAATTCTTTATCATTACGGATTTCGATCTATTACAAATTATTGTTTCAAGTGATAATATTTCTTTGTACTTACGTTAATAAGCAACTAAGGCCGGAGCAGAAAAAAAGTTATCAACGAATAAAATCGAACATACCGGATTTGCAATTGCTCTATATGGAATAATGTCATAGACCGTTCCAGATACACCGAAATGTAAAAAAAACATTAAAACAGTCTCATTTTTTTGGTTTATTTTTATTATCCTGTCGGCGACTACTAGACTTTTTAAGGATGCCTTTGTAAGAAAATGTGCGGATAAATTCGCACATTTTTTTACAAAGCGTTAGATGGTATTTAACATATTTTAATATTTTTTTCAGCACAGTATTTTGGTGTATGCCAACCTAAATGTTTTTTCTAAGCGCATCCACCACTATTTTAAATTAGTTCTGTGTACAATAGATTAAGCAGATTAAAAAAAGACATGTAAAAAAACACTTAAATTTGATTTATGCCAGAGGATCATTTTAATAAATACTTATCGACAAGAATTTTGGCAAAGTGGCGATTTATTTCTCAACACAGTTTATTTTTAGCTCCTTACGGTTGGCCCAGCGATGCTCTAACTTCTGTAACTCGTCTGAAAAATACATTTTCTCGAGGGTCTTCAAAGTAGACTTCCGTGGCGGCGATGGTCTCCTATTTCGGCTTGAATTTCTGCCTGCGAGTGCTTTTTTAAATTTAGAATCAAAAAGAATGCACACGAGGCCAAATCTAGAGAATATGGTGGATGGGGCAACCGTTGGTAGCTTAATTCGATCAATTTTGCCATGGCAACGGCGGAGGTATGAGCCGGTCTATTGTCATGGTGGAAGAGCACTTTTTCTTCGATAAATGGGGTCGTTTTTCTGCAATTCGGCATCGAATCGGCCCAGTTCCTTGACGTAGTAAAGCCCTGTATCCGTTTTGCCCTTCTCCAGGTAGTTGAAGTAGATTCCTCCTTGTGAATCAAACAAGTCATCTCAGAATTAGAGAAACAAGACTTTTACAGAATTAGACAATCTAAATTCAACATAAAAGCAACTTAAATACAACTTAAATACAACTTTATCATCATCATCATACAGACTCTTTTTCGGTTCATAGTCTTAGTGTTAGGCCAAGGATGGAGCGTTCCATTTGTTTTTGAATTATTTCTCTCTGGCTGTTTTTTAGTAAGGGTGAGAGTTTAGTATCTGTATATGGACTGGCCAGACACATTGATCTTCATTTGGGCTAGGTAGCCTAGCCTATGAATATTCTTCTTCGCAACTCACTTCTGTGTTTAATTTCTAAGTTTAATTTTTTTTCTCCGATGTCAATGTCATCGTAGGGTACTAGATTGGTCGTTATTTTGGTTTAGTTTCCATAAATATTTAATACCCCTTCTCCTGTTGTTGCAGTAAGTTTTTTAGCATCCATTTACCATTTTTTAAGTTATTCACTATGCGTATGTTATTTAAGAACTGTGGTTATTTAGTACTCTTCTTCAATGATAAACCTTTGTTCTCGCTATTTAGTATTTTACAAGCACATTCTAAAATTGTTGAGATTTATTTTGGAGACATACTGTTTTACTCCTGACCTGATGTCTATTTTATTGGTCTCATGGTCGCTAGTATATATCTCATGGAGATTTATACTAGCTATTGCATTTTCATATATATATTTTTCATGATTTTAAAGTAGCAATCATCTATTTTGCGTTGCTGTAATGTTTTTAAAATAGCCCCGAATGGCTATTAAGTCGAAAATTAATAAAAATCAGTACCAATAGTCGGTTATATTTGATCGTCTTTTTAATTAAGATCTTCAGACATTGCGGATGATCATTTTTACAGTATCTAGTGATCCTGAAGAGACTTGCAGCACTCCAACCGTTTTATATTTATATTTATTTACATATTTAATAAATAAACAACCCTAATTCCTAAAATTAACAATAAAATAGTAAAATAGTAAGATAAAATAGTAGTAGTTCAGGCTTTACGAATAAAGTTTCTATTACAAAAATTTATATTAAAAAGTTATTGGCAATTTAAAAATACTAAGTTAAAATGTATTAAAAAAAATCAAAAGATATTGCTATTTTTTTATTGATTACCTTTCAAATACAAGATTTTTTAAGAGGTTCAATAATTTGTAAGACAGGACAAACTATAAGGCAAAATTTAAAAGTCTTTTTAAACACTTTCTACCTTTTTATTACATTATAAACAAATCCTGGTAGCTTTTGGTTACATATGAATACATCTTTAATCATTCCTGTCTAATATCCATTTCGTCCTAACCATACACTACAAGAATAACGTTTCAGCACCCTCTTAATAACAGAGATTAATTTTTGCGGTCTCTCAGCGTCACCAAGACACAAATACCCTTTTACTACTGTTAAAATAACTTTGTAATATTAAAGTTGTAACACATAACAAACTGTATCATTACAATCTTAATAAACCTATTTAATTATACTCATATGCGCGTAATAAAACCTAAAATTTAAGTGTGTGACTTCATTTTATAGCTGTTTATTTTCCCAGTTTGGTTACACAAATGATACTTTGTGTAAAAGACGAACTGAGCTTGAATGCGGAGAGAGTAAACATTCATTTTAATATACCTCCATTGAATATTCTATTTGGTCCCAAATTTTCTGAAAAAGTAATAATTGAAAGGGTAAAAATTAACTTAAATCAAGATAACGTTAGGGTAAATAGTAATAAAATTCGGTCCCTTGTTCTAAAGGATTAAAAGCTGGGTTGTCAAATTTTCCTCGACATATACGCCCACCTTATAAACCAAGTAGTCATCGTCGTAAAATGGCTACCATTTCGAACATAATTGAAAAATTCTTCCGTATCATATTGTGGCATGTTTATTTCTCTTGATGTTAAAACTTTTGACGAGACTGTATTTTCAGTTAACTGTGTCTAAATATTATTATTTTTATCGCTTCGATTACGTTAAGTGTGGGTACTTAAAAGTTCCCTTTTCGTAATAAATTATGTTTGGAGTTGAAGTATTCAAATTTTTTATGCACACTTGCACAGTTCCCTCTTAATTTAGTCCACCTGAGAGAAATTTTCCTTAATCACCCTTAGAATTTTATTGGTATTGGTCTATAATTTTGTTGAAGTATTATTATTTTCGCAAGGGAACAAATATTTTGAATGAAACTACTCTTCTGCTCCCCAAAAATTAATTAGATTTGGGCTAACTTATAAAAAATCCCAAATCCAATTTCATTCTCAGTTGCGTATTGTTACTTTTATATCAATATGTATTTAGACATTGATATTTTCTTTGTTTAAAGTTTTGTTTACTTACATATTATGTGAGTCCAACTGGCAATTCACTTTAATGCCAATGAACCTCATAACTTAAGCAACGTGGTCCTCGTTAAGTCTTGATGAACGATTAGCTTTTTATTTATCGATTTTGTCAGTATTTTTGTTATTATATTGGATGATATTAGTGTAGAATCTCGTTAATCAGGTGTTTTGGTACTCTTTTACCTTACCAGTTACATTAATTGAAGTGGCCACGAAGACCAACACAACTATACTGTTGCGTAACAACAATATTTAATATTTTTATCTTATTTTGTGTCATATTATTTTATATCACACTGTATATTAGTTTAAGATTTATAAAACCTACTCTATATACAACTTTTTGTAAATTCTTATCTTTCACTCGGTCACAAAGAGTAATTGCATATTGCAATAGGTATATTTACAACCTTAAAAATAAAGAAAACAAAAGAAATAGTGTACTTTCGGCTACCGAACTAATAGAAGCTGAGCAGAGAATAGTTAAAATCATTCAACTAACATTCTTTCAATCAGAATTTAAAGATTTAAAGCATCAGAAAACCGAAGATTCGAAAATAGTTTGTCACTGTGGCAGAAATGCAGCATTTCTGAAAATGTTGGACTAGGGATTATTTAAATCGCCTCCAAAATAAGCCCAAATGGTATCTCCCCCAAGAAAACACTAAAGTCAATGATCTTGTACTCCTAATCGATGACAACGCTCCTCCTCTAAAATGGCCACTGGCAAGAGTAATCGAAACATTGCCAGGTAAAGACGGCAGGGTTAGAACTGTAAAACTAAGAACTAAAGACGGAACATTTATAAGATCTATTGTTAAAGTATGTCCTTTACCTCATACTCATTTAGATGTAGGTCACATCAACGGGGGGACTATGTTGCGTAACAACAATATTTAATATTTTTATCTTATTTTGTGTCATATTATTTTATATCACACTGTATATTAGTTTAAGATTTATAAAATTCTCTGTACCATCCAATAATCTGTACGGTGCCGATAACTTGCATTCAAATAACTTTCTAGACATAAGCTTCTAAAATCGTCAAAGAATCATAACAATGAAAGGATTAGTAATTCCAAATTATCGGTTTAAGTCATTTGAAATTTCCCAATATTAACGAAGGTTACCCTTCTCAGGTAATTTTAACAAGATAATGAAAGTCGAAGGTATTAAATGTAGATATATCCGTTAGATACGTCGAGGGGGCCAGGGGGAAATTTCTTAATGTTAAGAAACGGTTACGAGCCGAGTGATTGAAATCAGTTTGCATCAGTTCGAATCCAGCATTGGATGAGCTATAGGCTCTATTCGCGCCAGCCGCACTTCAGAAGGTTTAACACAGTCGGGATATTAATGAGTTACTCAGTTCGTGACAATATTGTACCACCGACCACCGAAGTTATCTAGTTTTATAGTTTCATAAAGTTTAGTTTCATAAATCAGCTATCGTAAGCAAGTTATCGGCGTCCAAAATACGTTGTAATTGTTTAAATAGACTTATTGTTAAAACGTTCTTTTTTTATACGTTCATTTGTTTTCTAGATGCTCCAAGAAGTAAAGTGAACCTATTTCCCCAAGGACAAACTTTGTTCCCCAAAGGAAAAAACCAGCGACCTATGACTGGTGCGCGAAACAAAGCCATCAGGACAAGGTGTAAGGACAAACACACCTGCATCTTCGCTCATATACATTTAATAACAGCCATGACAAATTATGTTGCAACTAACAGATATATATATATATATATATATATATATATATATATATATATATATATATATATATATATATATATATATATATATATATATATATATATATAGGTATTCGTAAAACTAATTGAGGTAAGATGCCTCAACTCAGCAGATGTGGTGTGAAGGTTCTGTTGCTCAGTACTGGTAGATTATGGGCGGGGTCGTTTTTAGAGATGAAAAACGCAAAAAAAGAATAGATAACAAAATAAAGTAGGGAACAGAGCAATTCTTTAAAATAAAAAATGAAGAAATTTTCTATCAAAAAAAAGCTGTCAAAGAACCAAAGATCTCTAGAATCTAGAAAGGACTAATGCTTTCGCTGTAAAGTTTTGAGCAGCGTACATATATAAATTCATTTTCGGAAGAATCCGTACTTGTACAAGTATTGAGCATCATTTTAAATTTGAAAAAAATGATATTTTTAACAGACTTATGCAAGTCAAAGACGATTGTCAGAATTTTTAGCTTAAAGTGAACTTTACAAGTTAATTAACAATTTCTATTATTTAAGTTAAAGTTGGGTTGTAGTAGACATCATGACTCTCAAATTTACGTTAAAAGTGGAATGTTAATTTAATGTTCACTTTAAATTAATTATGAAATTGGGCTTTATAAAACGATTCAATATTGTTATCTAATCGTTAATCTTAATTAAGAGGATCCAATATTATTATTTTTTTGATGACATTTATGATACGCTGTTTTTAAATTTTGACGTTTGAGAATCGTTACTGATAGAATTCTAATATCACCTTTTATATTAACTGTTTGTTTTGTTGCATCTTTCATTAACAGATATTCATATGACAGTTTTTAATATAAACCTGCTTAGAATAAATATAATTATGATAAGTAGAAAAGAATTTATGGAGAGCAGTGAATAGATGTGAAGATCTCTATTTTGTGATGCTACCTGTAACGCCTTCTCGTGGCGCTAGTACCGTGATGGTCACGTCAGCATTTTACTATAGAGTAAAAGAAATACAACGCTTGTGTAGAAGTTTTGCTTCCAAAGACCTGTAATTTAAAGATTCAAAAATTTAATTTTTGTTAATAAAAAAAACTATCTGCACAATTTTCAGTCTTTGTTCGAACCATCTATTTAGTAAAATATTCATCGAAAAGCAGACTCAGTTTTTTGACCCCATATTTGCGACACATTTTTATGCGCCAACCAAACAGAACAGAAAATAGCTAAAAGAGAACGAGAAGAAAAAGCGAGCGCATTTAATATTTAATTCTGATTCATTCGCTACTTTATAAACCAAGAGGCTATTTTAAACTTCTATGAACTTCTCTCGGACGTTTATGGATATTTACATCCGAAATGTTTCAAATAATATTTACTTTTCGTTGGGAAAACTACACTTTTAACGGTTTTAATTCTAACCAAACAGAATTAGGCAATAATTACGTCAATAAAAACCAATAAGCAAAATTGATTGATTTATTAGTACTGGTTTTTATTAGGTTTTGAAATAAAGTATTTGCAATTTCAGAGGCTGCATTTTCAATAGTGTTTATCTGCAATTAAAATCAATATCGCTTTGCTTTCATTATTGAGTGTTTGGTTTTGTCCATCCTTGAACATACACTTTTTCATTTATTTTCTCTTCTCTGTTTTTGTTGTGTTGTATTGTGTTAGTCCAGTTTGTTTATCGACCGTTTTGATAAATTAATCGTATCCCTGGTGATTGATCTTGGTTTTTTCCATGGTTTTCATTTTTTAATTTTTGGAGTCTGGCAGTATCAGTTATAGCTTCATATTCAACCTATTTCCAATTATTTTTCATTATAAGTTCGCTAATGTTTTTCATTTAAGTAAGTAACCTTTAAGTAACAAATTTATCTATTTTTATTTGGAGATTTATTTATGTTTCTTTTAACCTGTATACGAGCCCTAACAACTAAATGTTCGGACAATCGAAAATTTATTGAAAACGTTCATTTTCACAACTTTGCGTATTAAACCAAATAACGTGATCAACTGTACATTAAACTCTATCATTAATAACAAAATATTGAAATGGTTTGGTCTCTATAAAGTTCAAAATCACCAAGTTGATCGAAAATGTCAGAACAACAAATAAAGCTGGACCTTCGAATCACCAAATGCTACAGGTCAATTATACACAAAATCATGCTTTGGTAGAAAAGAATGGGCAAACTACTATAGCTTATAATAATTATACATTTAAGATCATAAGGAATAAACTAAATAAACAATCAGTGCTACAAGCTCCGATCGGTTGAAGAGGCGAGTAGCGCTGTGCGGGGAACCTTCACGATAAGGACAATAATTATAAGTGATTATTTACAAAACAATACATAGGCGTATAAGTGAGAATTATAACGTCAAAACACTGTCCGGAATAAGGTAAGAGATTTATAATATTTTTAACAATATGGCCGGGACAAGAGGATTAAATCAATGGGATAGTGAAGAATCTGATGATGGTAAGAGAAAGAGGGAGGAAAAAAAGAAGACGACCAAGATAAAAACCCTTTCATGAAAAGCAGAAAGTTAACTAGGTCTCCACCTAAGAAAGATTGTGATAATACCGAATTGAAAGAAATGATGATCGCTCTCATGAACGAAGTTAAAGGAGTACGAAAAGACCAGCAGATCTTTTAAGAAGAAATTTGCAATTTAAAAAAAGAAAATCGTGAGTTGAAGGGAAAGGTAAATTTCCTGGAAAGCAGGATCGAAAAGATGGATAAACAAATTCGGAAACAAAAAATTGCGATCAAAGGACACGATTTCAAAGAAAATGAGGAATTGGAAGATGCCACCAACTTTATAGCAAATTAATTGAATGTGAATGTGAAAATAAAAGATGTGCAGAAAATAAGAACCTCTCAAGGGAAACCACCAGTGGCGATAGTAAAAGTAGACACAATGAAGGATAAAGAACTTATTATGAAGAATAAGAGTAAATTAAGAGGAACACGGTATTTCATTGAAAACGATCTAACCCAAGCCGAAGCCAAACTACAGAAAGAGCTAAGAGATATGGCGAGAGAAGAAAAAGGAAGGAAAAGGTAATGAAACAAAACTCGGCTATCAGAAAATATGTATAAACGATGAATGGAAATGGAACCATAGTACTGAAAAACTAGAGAAAATGAAAAAAAACTGAGTCTACACAGGCAAAGTGGTCAGGAAAATATGGAAACGAATAAAGCGCGGAATAGGATGATGATAGGACAATGGAATGTTAGAGGGACTTTTGAAGTAGGAGCACTAAAGAACTTATCAGATACGTTAGAGAAATATAAGATAGATATTGCAGCTATACAAGAAACTAAACAAAAAGGATATTTTACCATGGATGTGGGAAACTACGTGTTTTTCAACAGTGGAGACAATGAACGTGTATTTGGGGTGGGATTTTTTATAAAAAAAACATTTGCCAATCTGGTGATAGATTTTGAGGCAGTCACAAGCAGATTATGTAAAATAAGAATAAGAAGAAAATATAGAAAAGTAACCCTTATAAATGTGCATGCACTAACAAAAAATACAGATGAAGACGTTAAAGATAGCTTTTATGAACAATTAGATCATATTATGTTTTATAAAATACCATCATATGACATAAAAATAATTGTAGGAGATTTGAATGCCAAGATTGGCAGGGAGAATGTGTACAAACAAATAACAGGGGGAAAAAGTAATCATAGAGACAGTCATCGGAATGGAAAAAGAGTAATAGAATTCAATTTGATCTTAGAGAAGATTTTACGAGAATGTAAAATCTACACTAGAGGCACAATATATCATCACAGGCATCAATGCGTAGCATATGCAGATGATGTTACCATAATAACAAGGAGACCTGCAGAATTAAGAGAAATCTTTACTAGAATAGAGAGAATAGCCAGGGAATATGGATTAGAAATAAACGAAGAAAAAACAAAATATATGGTGATGAAGGGAAACGAAAATCATCAAGGACAGTCCTTTAAGATACAAAGCCCAAATAAAGAATATAACTTTAAAGTTGTTAGCCAATTCGATTACTTGGGAGTGACACTAACAAATAGGAACGAAGAGAACCAAGAAATCATAAAAAGAATGGCCAAAGGTAGTAAGAGTGCTGGGAGCCTGACTAAGATACTGAGGTCAAAGATAATATCCAGAATAGCAAAAAAACGAATATATACAACAGTTATCCGACCTACAGTACTTTATGCTAGCGAGACCTGGACACTAAATAAAGATATGGAAGTAAAATTAGATAGATGGGAACGAAAAATTCTTAGAAGGATATACGGAGGTGTAAAAGAGGGGAACATCTAGCGAAGAAGAACGAATGAAGAAATAATGCAAATATATGGGCAACCAAAAATAACAAGACTTGCTAAAATTCAAAGATTAAGATGGCTCGGACATATAGCAAGAATGAAGGAAGGAAGAGTTCCCAATGAATTAATAAACATTGAGGCTGGTACAAAAAGAAAAAGAGGCCGCCCCCGAAGAAAATGGCTGGAGTCGGCACTAGAAGATCTGAAGTCGCTGCGGGTACAAGATTGGAAAAACTTAGCACAAGATAGAAAGAAATGGAAGAAAACCGTTGAAGCCTTGGGCCTTTGAGGCCTGTTGAGCCGAACTATATATAATATTGTTAACAAATAAATAAATATTATGTTTTGTTGATATGTTGCATTAATTGTCTCGTGAAATATTCTTGTCGAATATCATTCGAGAGAAAATTATTTACTGGCAAAATTTTCTTCTGGTTTTACTCAAGTTTGTTACCTTTTGGTAATTTTTGCTTATGAAATTTTGACAAAATCACTCGACTGACGTCTCGTGATTTAACTGTCAAAATTTAATTCGCGAAAATTACCAGGCAACACACTTTCATAGCAGTCGAAATTATTGCCGGCAAAATTTTCTCTCTTGTGATATATACGATAATATTAAATATAATATTCTAATATATCTATAATTATATCTAATTTAATATTATATAAATTAAGTCTAATAGGTACTTCCCTGCGGGGCTCCTTTACTTGACATTTTTAACCGATATAATACCGGAGATTAAGATATAACCTGAACTTGTAAAGTAAGTTGTTACTCATATATAAGCGAAACAGGTATATTGATCTTAAGAACAGATAATAAAAAAAGCAGCAAAGTCATCTTCAGCGACAAATCCGATATCAAAAAGAAATCGAAGTGCCTCTGTGCCATATCAGTCATCCGCTCCGCCGTATAGCGTAGCCGGTATGCCGTATATTCCCTTTTGTGCAATTCGAGAAAACGAACTTGGCAAACTGAACGCAGCTATTTGTTCCAGAATTCACTTGACTCAGCCTACTCTTTCGAAAATTGTGTGGCTTTGAGGGATATGAAATGATATTATATTTATTTTTTACTGTAGATTGTATGAAATAATACTCCTTAGATGAAACCAAGAATAATACGAATGGCAGCTATATTTGTTTCCAGAAAATGTAATGAATACCTTAAATTCGAGAACAAAAATCGAGGATACTAAAATATAAAAAAAATATCTGCGTGACGATCTAACTTTGACGATATATTAAATTACATAAACATGTGCATTTTATTTATTAAGTGGGTTCTGAAACCTCCCCTTTAAAAAAGAAATGACAGATAGACACAAAAAGAGACAAGCAACAATATTAAAAAATGATAATAACTAAATAATTATGGGTGCAAGAACAAACTAGAGAGATGGAAAGAATATATACAAACTCTTTTTGACGACGATAGACCTTGTTCTCTACCATCCACAGAAAGATGGAAAAGCCACCGGTCCAGACAATATCAATGTCGAAATACTAAAACTAATTGCAGATAACGAAAGTAAAAACCTAGGCTTAATAATACCACTATTCAATAAGATATATGACACAGGTAAAATACCAACAGACTGGCTAAAGTCAACATTCATAGCATTACCAAAAAAATCGAATTCCTCACAATGCGATTATTATCGAATATTAAGCTTGATGTCTCATGTCCTTAAAACTTTTCTCAGAATTATCCATAGACGAATTTACAAGAAGTGCGAGTTCCAGATGAGTGACACTTAATTTCGATTTTAAAACGGATTGGGAACACGAGAGAGAGAGTATAGTGCTGTGATGTTATGGCATGTTATTTGTAATGGATTAGTTGATTAATAAAAAACGCGTAAGCCTTAGGGTAAGTCCTTAGATTTAAGTATTTGCTGTTTGTTAATTTAAGTCAGAAAATAACTGATAATTGGTCATTTTTGACCAAATAGCAGTATACAAACAAACAAAATTTCTGAGCGAAAAAATCCTATCTAACAACCGTTGGGGTTTCGAGGATGGTTATTATGAGTAACAAACTTAGTATATACTGCTTTATGACCAGATAGTCCTGCATTAATGATTGTAGAGCGTACATCATGGATTGAGAAATCTGAGACAATATAATCAATTATGGTAGATGTTGTTTTAGTAATTCTCCTTATCAAGGATAATTATGAAACACAAGTAACAGCGTAATTAATATTCAAGTCACCAAATAGATTTTTTCTGCTTTTATTGGGTCGTCTAACAAATTTAGCAGGTTCTGAAAAAATAATCCCGTGGAAGAATCAGATAATTTACAAATGCAAAGAATGTATAGATTAAGATTCTTGTTATAAATCAATGAAAACTTAAACAAAGGCTTCACTCAACAGAAAGTCATATTTTGTTATAAGAGAGAAATTATTATTTATAAAAATAATTAGACTGCCACCATGAACTGAACTTGGACGATCATATATAGCTACCTAACTTAACTCCATTGATCTAATTTGTTGAATAATATATAGCAACAATCGAGAACCAAGTTTATCATATTAATAATTTAATTATAACTTACAGCAATTGTTACATTGTTTGATATATCGCAAAACCACGCAATGCTCCCTGTTTATAAATATTTCAATTTTTATTTTACCTGACTATTTCTTATCTGTGTAGACAAAGAAACAATAAAAAATTATGGAAAGCACTTTTACAACAGGCAAAATGATTTTTCTTTCCTTTCATGACTATTCAAATACGATGACGTTTATGTATTATTATATCGTGAACAAGTTTATTATTTTGTACATGCACCTAGATAGATTTTTCCGACGTTCGTGTTCGTGTCAAATTTTTATGAAAACACCCACCTGTGAGATCTCTTGTAAAAATAAAGGCAAATGCCGTTAAACTCGTACATGTGACCTACTTTACATTCCATATAATTAATGTTTTAGTCCGTGAAACATCCTAGATATTGATTTTTAAGAATGCGGTTAAAGGTCTGTGTACATTATTCCCTTTGCGGAACCAGCTGCGCCACAGTTTGGTACCGTATATAAAACAATGTTGATTTAACATGGAGTATTATTGTATAAGATATATATCGGCTTTACATTCTATTCACATGTACGTTTTTTTATATCTATTTTTTACTCACAAAACCTAACACTATAAAATTAAGCAGATTCGCTTCAAAATCGATTATTATAAACAAAGACGGCAATATTATGAAGGAAGATAACCGATATTTGGAATTTTAAGTTATGAAATTGTCAAAATAAATCTATTTGTGCAAAAAATACAGTTGCGCTACAACTAGTAAATACATGGAATACCATGGAAAGAATTGAATTGAATTCTTCATGATTAATAAAAAATTAATAGATGTGGTTTGATGACTATATTGAAAGAAAAACTGGTTATACAAAATAAAACTATCTACGCCTGTCACACTTAATGTCTAGAGATGAAATGGTCACTGCTGTGTCTCTTGATTGGATTTTTTTGACTCGTTCGGTGGAGGAGTGAGGGGCAATGCACATCAGGGACGGCGCTACACAAATTGCTCGAACATACTCCCCACCTTGAAAGGCTCCTTTCAATCATCTAGAGGGATTGGGCATATTTTGTTAAATCCACGTTTGATGATGCCAGTGGAAGTTTTAATTGACGCTACTCGTTAAATTGAACAATATTGTCCTTTCCAGGATGTAAACTGATTATTCGGTCTAGTTGCCAATGGGTTAGAAGTGTGTTGTCGTCCTTTATAAAAACTAAGGCTCCGTCTGTGAGACAATCTTAATTTTTCTTCCAGCGTCCCTTGGCTTGTAGCTGTGAGATGTATTCGGTTTTCCATCTTGTCCAAAAGCTTTGACACATCTACTGGATGAGTTGATATCGATTTAGTCGATTAACCTTTATATCGCTTAGGTCTTAGTCTGGAACTGCCATCATCGATTTACCAATAAGGAAATAATCAGGTGTTAAGGGACTGACGTCGTTAGGATCTGGATTAATAGGAGAAAGAGGGCGTAAGTTTAAAATTGCCTCTATTTGGATAATTAAAGTTTGAAATTCTTCATAAATAAGAGTAGTTTTTGATAAAACTCTTTTTAAATAAAGTTTTGACGATTTTACTCCTGCTTTCCAGAGTCCACCAAAATAAGGTGAATAGGAAGGTATAAAATGCCATTCAATTGATAGAGAAGTTGTTATTGCGCACAGTTTATTTGTCAATGCATGTGAATTTAGAAGAGATGCCAATTCTCGTTAAGCATCTATAAAATTGCTTCCATATGGTGTGCATGGGCTACCTGATTGCTTACTGGGTTTTCTGTTAGTAAATATTTGACTCAGTATTTCAGTATAAAAAACAAAATTTGGCATAAATTATGTAAACATTTTAGTTTTTTACGTAACTGTTTTTAAATCACCAAGAATAAAATTATTTTATGTTTTCAGTAATAAAAGTGACCCAATTACATGAAAAAAGGATTACCTAAATCAGTAATACTTAACATATAAGTACAATAATACAATAATCAAATACACACACACACTATGTTTTTGATTATTATTATTAATATTTATATTTTAACTCTGTCAAATTATGTGATAATTAAAGGAAAGTTAACAATATCGTAAGCTCCTTGAAAAGCTTTATCAAGGTAAATGAAGTGCTAGTCTGTTGGCAGATTACTGCTGAACATTAATCTGTGATGCTCCAGCAAAGAAGTATCGCCGTAAAACATCAGCCACATCTGCGAAAAACATACTAAAATTGAAGTATTCCCCTAGAGTATACAATTCTTCTTAGCAAATAAAATGTTGGTGATAGAAAAAATTCAATATTGCGACAGACAACGCAATATCGGGATTCAGAATTACAGGAATCATCCCATTTACAACACTTTAACTGCCAGGTAAATTCAGAGTAAATTTAGTACCTGTTCTTCTTGGCCAAAATATTTTTTTCTTCTTAGTTACTTTAATTGTGTTTGTTTTTAGCAAAAATTATAAAATCAGATTTGTTTTTTGGTTATTTTTGTAAAAATTGCTGTGTCCTCATATGGACCACGTGGCCTGCGATTGTGAAATTATTACTAATGTTTAGTTGCGGGAGTGACACGTGTAAGATGTTTCAGTTTGTTACTTACTTCCGATGGGAGCGTATTATCGACTTTACGATTAAAAAAAGTTAATATTGCGCACAATACCAAACAACTCCGTTATTTAGAAGCAGAAAAGGCTGCCGGTGAGTTAGAGGAGTTTAGAAAAGTGAACATGAGTGAGGATTTTTCTGATTATTCCGATTCAACCGACAATGAATCTGTAGTGAAAAGTCTCAGAATATTTTTAAATGTCATAGTTCTGCGTTAGACTCAATCATATTTCTATTAAAATACACGGTAAATGTGTACGAGCCACGGACAAATGGTTGAAACGCTGATAAAACTTGTGTCCATTATATGTACACATGGTAGAGAACTAAAATTGCCTACACATTGCAGTTAAAGTATTAATCCTGATGGTATCCCGATTATACCTTTTAAACATCAGATTTAGATCAACAGCAGGAAAAACAACAAGTAACGTTAAAATAGAATTTCTACTTTAACCAACCAAGTTGTTTGCACTGGCAGGAAACCACGAATTTCGTAGAAAAACTAACAGCAAAAGTAGATAAAGGTCAGGAACATGAACGCAGGCAAACTTAATTACAATTGGGCTGTACGAAAAATTCATACTAAATCATTAGTTCTTCATCAGAAGCACCAAATATGACTTTAAAAGTGGCAACAGAAAAATGTCAACAAACCCCTGAAAACTCCTGGATTATATTTCGCCGATACCTATCCTAAATAAAGTTACATTTTCAAGGAAGAATTCTAGAGCACAAGCTGAGATTTTAAATTATCCAGAAAACATCACCAACCTACGAAACAGAAAACGACAGAACAAAACAATTAAGTCATTGAAGAGTGGACAAAATCCCAAAAGAAAGGTCACAGAAAAAATAGTAACCAAAGAGACTATCAAAGGAAATACCACAACCAAGGAACCTAAGAAACGAAAACCGTGTATCACTGACACCGAATTTGACTCATATCAATAACGTGGATTGGATTAAATGTATTAGTTGCCAACATTCGCTGCACGAAGACTGTTTAAAATATAAATCCATGTGTTATAATAATATGTGGTAAAAAGCAGGAGGAGTAACTTTATCATTTTACTCCAAGTGCCTTCGCCATTTCACTTTTATGCATGGTGAGTTTAATAAAAAGAAATATTGTCTTTTTTTCATTTTTAACGTTTTAATAAAACTATAGAACTGTTAATTTGTTGCCAATATGTTGCGTGGAAGAAGTGTATTTTTATTTAGTGGCTAAACTTTTTTGTTCATCATACCAACCTGATTTCCGTAGATAATGAACACCAGATCTATCGATGTCACAAAAAAAGTTGATTTTTTTTTACCAGTGTTTTGACCATTATTTCTACAGAGCTTGTAGATTTATCACAAATGGCTTAGACATTCTTCTGCTTTACTTCTTAATTTTCATTTGTAGATTTTGAATAATTTGATTTATTTATCTATTTATTTACCATGTGAAAAAAACCTAAAACAGGTTTACTTTTATTCTCAAATTGACGAATTACTGTATTAAAATATTATACCCTCCCGCACCCCCTTTGAATTATAAGCACCCACTCGAAAATTTTAAATAACAAAGAAGGTCGTATGGCACCTTGTTAGAAAGCAATTTTAGTCTTTTGTTCAGCAATATAAAATTTTTTTAGTTTGGTGCAACCATAACTGAGAAAATTGATTTTTAAGATGTAAAATTTTGATAATGTCTCTATCACAAAACTTTAGGTTGAATGAAGATAATAATGTCACATAATATTTAGAATGCATTTTTCAATATACTTTAAAATTCAATAAAATGTTCAAAACGACCACCATTCACTTCTTGACAATAACTGAGGCGATTTTGGAATTCTCGTACAACAGTTTGTACGACCTTGGAGTTTATTTTGTTAATTTTTTCCGGTTTCCTAATTTTTAAATCAGCAATACTGTTTGGTCTATTAAAATGTACTTTAGATTTTAAATAACCCCATAAAAAATAATCGAGAGGAGTCAAATCGGGGGATCTAGCCGGCCATTCGATCGGTTTACGTCTTCCAATCAACCTATTGCGAAAAATCCCGTTTAAATAATTTCTAACTATACGTGCAAAATGCGGTGGAGCTTCGTCTTGTTGGTAGTAAATAAATCGATCTGTCTCATTTGGATGATTAACATAAGGCAAAAATCTTCGTAATGTAGGTACTAAAAAGTTAATCAAAAAATCTAGATAAACCTGACCATCAACTGTGCCCCCAAAAAAATAAAGACTAATAATTTTATTGTTAATGATACCAACCCAAACGTTCACTTTTTTAGGATATTGCGTGTGAGTCTCACACATCCAGTGAGGATTTTCTCTGCTCCAATATCTACAGTTCTGTTTGTTAACCGTTTCATTTAAATGAAACGTCGCTTCTTCAGAAAAAACTGTTTTGATTATGAACTGCAAATCTGTGTTCATTCTGTCCATCATCATTTCACAGAATTCTTACCTTTTATCAGGATCATCTTCATGTAGCTCCTGAACCAACTCAACTTTGTAAGGGTGGTATTTTTCTTAATGCAAAACTCTCAAAATGGATGATTTACTTCATCATTGACGGTGGCAAGTTCTCGAGTTGTCTTATGCGAATTTTCAATCTCTAGAAGTAGAGTACAAGCTTTTTTTTCCTCAGTAAATTTAACATTTCTACCTGGTTTTTTAATATTTTTGAAATGTCCAGTATAACGAAACTTCTATTCAATTTTGCTAACTGTAGACTGCAAAACTTGTTAACCAGAGTATTTATTATTAAAAATTTCACAAACCTTCTTTTGAGTTCTTGTTTTATTACCACAACCAATCATAATTAAAACGTCTATTCTTTGATTCTCGGACAAATGAGCCAATACGTGCACAAATATTATACTGACGTGTTTTAGTAATTTTAAATACCTAAATGACAGCAGCCTACTAGAGGCATATCAATTGTTTATTTGGCTTTTTTACTAATATTTTATTATCTTCAAAGTTTTTTTCCTAATGTTTAGCAAAACAGATACGAAAATACCTGAATATTTTTAAAGAATATTTTAATAGACCCGGCAATATTGCTGATTTAAAAGTTAGGATACCGGAAGAAAATAACCCTCGAGGTCATACAAAATGTTGTACGAGAATTCCTAAATCGCCTCGGTTATTGTCAAGAAGTGGATAATGGTGGTCAAGTTGAACATTTAATTTAATTGTAAAAATCAATTTTCTAGTTATGATTGCACAAACTCAAAAAACTTTATATTGCTGAACAGAGGACTAAAATCGCTTTTCTAACAAGGTGCCACACGATTCCCTTTGTAATTTAAAATTTTCGAGGTAGTGATTATAATTCAAAGGGAGTGCTGGAGGGGATAATATTTTCATACTGAAAATTGTCAATTTAAAAATAAAAATCAACCTGTTTCGGGCTTTTTTCACATAGTATATAATAATGCTAAAAATGAATTTATTCTACACATATGGACCCGCATGGTAGTTAATAATTAAGATAAAGTGTTGTTTTATTTTGAAAAAAAGACTTTGGCAAATAATATGTTTTCATAACAATCAACAACGACACAAACATTTTTGAAATGACTACAAAGTGAAACCTGTTGTCAGCCTCGCACATTTTAGTAAATTAAAGTAAAAATAAACCTATACTGTTTTCTTTTTGTGCCGCATTTCAACGCAATGAGGTCAAAAATAAATGTAGTGTGAACTCAGGACAAGACTGCGAGAATATCAACAGAAAAATTTCAGTTCTGCTAGAGCGTCACGCAAAAGAGCAATTTGTGTTAATTTTAATGGCGCTGGGTATTCTATAACTAAGTAAAATTATTATTGGACTAAAATAAATTAGGGAAGTTTTCTTACTTCTAAAGTACGAAAAAGTTTTGTCTTTCGCCCGCACAATCAATCTGTAGTTAATGGATGTGTTGTGATGGATTACTGTAATATTTATTGTGTGAAATGGTAATTACTGCTTCAAAAATTAATGGAGCGCCCAAAATGCTTAAAATAGAGCAAAATTTATTAAAAATTACAGTACCTATAGAAAAGTCCAAAAAATATGTGTTTTGTTTTGAAATAAGATAGACAAATTGATTTAAAATGCAATCCTTTATAAAAATGGATATTTATTTAATAGAACGTTTTCGGAATGCCTATTCCATCATTAGTGCTGTTAATAAGAATACATCTGTAAAACCACTAACTGTACGGGTAGCAAATAAGTAGTTTAGCCTTCTTTTTGCATAAGAATATAAGCATAGATGGTATGAATCTACCATCAGCTCTCATGCAACATATTATTGTCTTTAATGACCCTCGTTTACTCTCACTAATAGTCTTTTATAAGCCCTCATAGTAAGACAAACCATATTAGTACCAATAGTAGAACAGACCATATAAACTCTCCAGTTTTTTATTTTTAAGGTTGTTATATAATTTTCTATTTGTTCTAAGTATCTCAGCTTCGGTCTTCCTCTTGTTCTTTTTCCTACTGGCATCTGTTTGAATATTTTGTTTTGTATTTCGCCTTCTTCCATTCTTTCTACAAGTCCTATCCAACAACGCAGCCGTCCTATTTTAATGAATGTTATAATATCCGGATCCTGGTATATTTTGTATAGTTCAGAGTTGTATCTTCTTCACCATATTCCGTTTTCTTTTGTGTCCTTATATATGTGTCGCAAGATTTTTCTTTCGAAGGTGGCTAACAACGTTTCCTCTCTTTTGTCCCGGTAAGTACAGGTCTTATTAGGGTCTTATATATTTGGCGTTTAATTTTTCTTGCGACGTTATCTGATCTTAGTTGCCTCATTAAGCCATGGTAACATTTATTTGCAATACATATTCGCCTCTTCACTTCCTCCGTAACATTATTATCAGACGTGACTAGGGATCCCAAGTATATAAAGTTTTTTACCCCCTTAATGTTGTATTCTCCTATTGTTATATTTTGTGGCTGCCTTATTTCTGCTTTTTTACTTACCTGCATATATTTTGTTTTGGTCTGATTGATTTTAAGACCACTATTTTGTGCAGCTCGTTTTATTTGGTTGTATGCCTCTATCACTTCTCTTCTTGATCTTGCGATTATGTCAACATCATCTGCAAATGCTAGTATTTGCACGCTTTTATTAATGATTGTTCCTCATGTATTGACTGTTGTGTCCCTCAGTATTTTCTCGAGTACGACCTTGAACAAAATGCACGATAGAGCGTCTCCCTGGCGTAGTCCCTTTTTCACATCTATTGTTTCCGTTAATGTATTTTGTATCCGGATTTTACTTTCTACTTTTAGAGATTCTTTTATCAGTTCTATTAGTTGTGTTGGTATATTAAATTCTTTCATTGCTTTTATTGAGAATTCTCAGTTTATATTGTCATATGTGCTTTTAAAGTCTATGAAAAAATGATGTGTGTCGATGTTATATTCACTTGTTTTTTCAAGGATCTGTCGCAGAACAAATATGTGGTCTATTATTGACTTCTGTCTACAGAAGCAACTTTGGTATTCGCCAACTATTTTTTCAGCGTGTGGTCTAAGTCTTTCATAAATGAAGTTGGACCTTATTTTGTATGCTACATTCAGTAGCGTGAATCCACGGTAGTTTCCACATTCTAACAGATTTCCTTTTTTATGTAATGGTACAATAATACCGCTATTCCACTCCGCTGGTAGCTGTTTATTCGACTATATCTTTGTTATCAATTCATGTACTGTTTTTTGTAGTCCTCCTTTCTTCAGTAACTCTGATACTATTTGATCCAATTCCGGTGCATTATTGCTCTTTAATTTGTCTACTGCTGCTCTAATCTCGGCTATTGTTGGTGAAGTCTTTTCTCCGTTGTCTGCTTGGTCTAATGGTATGTCAGGGTTCGTCTCTCTCCAATCTCCTTCAATCTTTTCCGTAAAATGTTCTGTCCATCTACTTAGTATCTCTTGCTGTTCTGTCAATATATTACCTTCCTTATCTCTACACATCGTTGTTCTCGGTTTGAAGTCTTTTCTGCTTTTGTTCAGTCTCTGATAAAATTTTCTTGTCTTTGTTGATTTACTTAGTTCTTGTAGTTCTTGAAGTTCTTTGTTCATATATTCTCTCTTTTATAAACCATATGAATTTAAATTTGATAACTATAATAGAGTGTTGCATGCATTGAACAAACTCATAGCTACTAAAGATAAAGTCACGTTGAGATGGCAGTGTACGGATATAGGATAACAGCGTTGCCAATTCTACTGCCATTGTAAGTTTTGCTACTTTTGTAAAATAAGCAGTGCCAAACTCACGGTAAACTAAGATATGTTTAGGTAAGCTAAAGTTGTTAATAGAAAATTCGTGAATGAAATAAATGGTAATAGTTCCTAAAATGCTTTTATACATAATACCGCAGTTAATAGGGAAAAAAATATGAAAAATATTCTACAGGTTTTTTAATGTTCTAAACGGTAGATAAGGGATAACTGATGATAATTCCTTGAAAAATTACAGCCAATTTTGCTTTGTTTATTTTTTAAAGAAAGATGAAGTTTGGAAAAAAATCATTTTTTTGCCTATTTTGTTCCTCGTGCATTTTAGGGAAAAATGTTTCAAATAAATGTTGCAGATCTTAAACAGTTTTTTAATTTTTTAGTTTGTAAATTAAAATACATAAACAAATGACTGAGATAATTGCAAAAAACCCCTAATTGAGGCCCCTAGAACACAAGGGTGTAAGTGCAGTTGCTTATCACTTAGCAACTGATATCTAACAACAGGCACGTACTTTTGGCTTCAAACTTTCTACATTAACAACAATAACACCATCAAAAATTACATGTCATTGAAAACATGCTGAAAACTGAAAAAGTGCTACCTAGGTTTTTAAATTTATATCGAACTTTGAACAAAGATTTTTCAAAACTTTGTTTTTGGCACTTACACCCCTTGTGTTCTAGGGGCCTCAATTGTGCACTAATTTATTAAATGTTCATAACTTTATTTTTTGCATAATGACGTCTAATATAACTACTTGAAATTATGTTGATTAATGAGTTATTTAAGTGTGCTACACTTCAACCAGATCAACTAAATATTTTATTACCTTTACTGAGAAAAGAATACCCCCGAAAAACAATTTTCAATCATCTTCATTTTCATAATCTAGTTCATCTTCAGAGTCATCGTTTAATGAAATTATAATAGGTTTAATGTCATCTTGAATGTTGTCTACTGTCCAAAAATTATTCTCCAATTTTATAACATGGTTGACGTAATTTTTCCAATGTCCATTGTTCTGTACTTTATCATAACCTTCATAAATCAATGTTTTAACGTCGTTTTGTTTGATCATATCTATTCTCACGACTATTCAAATAACCGGTTCTTTTTTTTTCTTATAGGAGTTACGAGTGGACCATTTTTACTTTCACTTCTATATCGGAATATCGTTCGCTCAGAGACTCTAGTCATAGCAGAAACTTCCCGCACTATTGTTGATACACTTTTATCATTATTACTGTTTGATAAATAGTTAAAAACATTTAACACTATTTTTTTGCATTCACTATTTAACAAATTACCGTTTTTGAATTTTATTACACTCGGGGCCATTTTGACACTGACACGACACAAACTGAAAATTCTTTTAATGACTCTCAAGTATTTACCTGAATTTATAATTGCTGGCATTAGACAATAATTTTGAATTTATAAATAGGTATATTTTTTTAATTCTAAATTATTTTTTAATGTCTGTAACTGTAAATGCAGGTAGAGAAAGTGTGTCATTAAAACGACATTAAGATCAAAAACGGATTATACAAATAATTATTTCATTTCCACGAATTGTAAACAATTTTGAACAGAAGATATAATTCCGAAAAGACCAGATTTCCGAAATATAACTTTCTATTTTTAAAATACCAACAGAAAAATTATATAATTAAAAAAATGTAGTATTTTTCCGTTTCACATTCATAAATATTTCCGAAATTATAATTCTTTTATAGGAGCCGGCCCATAACGTACGATTGTAGGTACGATTAAAAACTGACAACAATGTAGTTATTTCTGGCGTATAGAAAGTACAGGCCTATCTCTGGAACGCTGCCATCTGAATGTGAATTTAGGTATAGGAGAAAGGGAATTCACACTTGACTTCGATTCAGACAGACAAATTAAACGGATGGCGGGTTAGCTTGTTAAGTTTTTGTTAATAATTTATTTTAATTAAAGATTTACTAAAATGCAGAATATTGGTTTTTTTATTAATTTTGGTTAGATATAATTTTAATATTTAATAAGCCAGTTTAAAATATCCTTTTATAAAATCTATACAACAGCCAAAAATTAAAATGTTTTATTATATCATGTTTTTTATTTATTTCACGGATCTTCTTCTTCTAGTGCCGTCTCCACTAATGAAGGTTGGCTATAACCATTGCAAATTCGTCTCTATCTTCTGCTTTTCATAAGAGCGTCTGTATGTTTAACCCGGTCCAATCGCGAATGTTTTTTAGCCAGGATATTTGCCGTCTACCAGGACCCCTTTTTCCTTCAATTTTACCCTTCATAATTAGCTACAACAACTCGTACTTATCATCATTTCTAATTATGTGCCCCAAATATGCTGTATTTCATCTTTTAATGGCGGTCAAAAATTCTCTGTCTCTTCCCATTTCGTGCAACACCATTTCGTTCGTAATATAATCGGTCCATGTTATCTTCAAAATTCTCCTAAAAAGCCACATTTCAAAAGCTTCCAGTTTTCTCATTTAGTCAACATTAACAGTCCAGGCTTCGACACCATAAAGAAGAATAAAGTGGATATAACATTTTACCATCCGATATCGGATTGACAGATTGAGTCTTTGGTTACTCAGAAATTTCCTCATTTTGAAAAAGGCTGATCTTAATTGCTCTATTCTTGAGCAAATTTCTGATTTCGGATTCAAACCGCAATCCAGACTCCTAAGAATTTCATTTTGTTCACTTGCTCAATATCTTCATTTTTTATCTGGATTCTTGTAACGACTTTGCACCTCCTACTGATAATAACCATGGTTTTTGTTTTCTTTATGTTTATTCTTAAACCAAACTGGTCCCCAGTATTACAAATTGTGTTTAGTAACGTCTACAGGTTTGTCTCACTTTTAGTGATAATGACTGTATCGTCAGCATAACGAAAGTTATTTATATTTTCACCATTATCTTGATCCCTTCTGTACAGTTTTCAAGTGCTTGCGTAAATAACTCTTCGAAATATATATTAAAGAGTAACGGTGAAAGTACTCAGCCCTGTCTCACTCCTCTACTTATCTATTGCGTATCCGTGCTATTTCCATCTAATATTACTACAGTCTGTTGGTTCAAATAGAGATTTCTCAATATGTTAATGTCATTTTTGTCGAGTCCTTTTCTCTTCAGACATTCCATGACAAAGTTGGGTTTAACTTTGTCGAAAGCTCTCTCATAGTCTATAAACGCAACGGAAAGATCTTTTTATTGGTCTCGACATTTTTGGGCAAGAGTTGTGAAACTATACAGAGCTTTCACTGTTCCGAAGCCGTTACGAAAGCCAAACTGTCTATTACTCGTATCCGCTTCGCACTTTCTGAATATTTTTGCTTGATTGCTTGAAGTTTAATCAGCTTGATATGAACTTTATCTGGCCCAGGGGCTCTGCCAGATTTTAAGTTATTTATAGCATTTTGGGCTTTAAAAGAATACGCAAATAAAGATTTTTAAAAAACTTTCTTTTATTTATTAGTGAACTTCCAAAACTACTGTGGATACTTAAAATGGAAAAACAATGTGTAAGTTTTCCTGTAATAACATACCCCCTGTTTTTTGCTTTAAACTACACTATAATGCATGAATTTATAGATCATATTAAATTCGAAGCTTTCATGACAGTCATGATGTACCAATACAAAATGCGCGTATTTAGAATACCTGTAAGCTACACGAAGCTCATTAATATTAACGAGTATATACATGAAACAAGAAGAAATATTTAAATATGACAGAAATGCATAAATAACATCTAAAAGCAACACAACATCCCTGTTAGAAATTTAATTAAACAAAGAAAGCCATCATACATCAGAGGTCATAAAGCCCATCCAAAGAATAAAAAATATGATACTCCAAACATTACCAAAAATATAGTTTAACCGTTATGTCAATACCCAAGTACCTGATACGGGAGTCTATACCCGTGCTACCCAGGTACCCGGCATTGTTTCGGTAAACTTCGCTTGTACATTCCGAAAATAACAGACAATTGGGATTTTTCTTTGTTTGCTATCAGTATTTATTTAACTGTGCTTACAAGTTGTTAATATTTTTGTGACTATATGCGTGTTTTATGTTGTAATTACTTGTAATAATGGCAAGAAGAGAAGTGAGTTCTAGCGAATTTAGAAGGTAAGTTATTACTGTTTATTTTTACAATGTTTTATACATAGATCATTCAATTTTAGAATGACGTATGAAAAGCAACAGAAGTATATAAGTTATACTTGCAACAATTTATAGACGATATAGATGAGGAAGTAGACAAAAATATCGAAAACCAGGAATCAGATGAGGACTATGTTTCGCAAAGCAAACCGGATGGAGATGAAGCTTCTGACGTAGAGGACGTTTTTACTGATATTAATAATAAGATTGAAATCGATACCGACGGCGACGATAGTAGTGATGAAGATTTTGACGATTTTTAAGAAAGTTCTTCCCAAAGTGATGTTCTGGTTGCAAAAGATAAAACGATTTGGCAACGAAAACCGTTTACTGCAAGTCGAACACTGAAACGTAACCTTTTGCGTGAAAAAACGGGCCCAGTACATTCTACTAAAACTCTTTCGATTAGAGATACATTCAAATGTGTTTTCAGTGACGTAATGTGTGACATAATTATACGCGAAAAGAATCGAAAAGCTAATAGCGTTTGTGAAAAGTATAATGTTGAAAACCCCGACAAACCTCACCCAAGTCACTCACAACAGAAGAATTTGATGCATACTTAGGTATTCTTATTACAGCAGGAGTACGGCATTCAAATTCAGAGCACTGGAAAGATTTATGGAAAACAGACTCTCATCCTTTATACCGAGCAAGTATGGGCATAAATCGCTTTTGGAGCATCAGCAGATTCTTACGGTTTGACAATGACAAAACACGTGCAGAACGTTTGCAAAATGATAAAGCTGCAGCTATTACAGATATATTCCATCTTCTCAATGATAATTCACATCGTAACTATGTACCGTCGGATTCTCTTACTGTGGATGAACAGTTATTTCCTTTTAGAGGTAGGACACGTTTCACGCAATATATGCCAGCAAAACCTGCCAAGTATGGCATCAAGGTTTGATGGGTTTATGACGCCAATAATTCGTATCCACTTACTGGACAAATTTATACTGGAAAAAATTCGACTGGACGTGAAACTAATCAAGGTAAACGCGTAGTAAAAGATTTGTGTTACAGATACAAAAATTCTGGACGAAACATAACAATGGATAATTTTTTCACAACTTCCGTCATAACCTGCCAAGATTGTCATTTCAATCAGTTGCTTTGACAAAGTCCTCGTAGACATACCGTCTCAGGACTTGCAACTTAATGTAGAGTCATATGTCGCCATGTTACCAATCCAACGGTAACTTTAACATATTAACTGTAAATTAGACATAATGTAAACTAAATTTCATTTAATAATTTTTAAAGGGTTTTTACCCACATATTTAGTGGCTACATCCATGTATTAACTAGTAAGTATTAACCACATTTCACATTAACCTTAGTCAAAACTTAAATTATTTCATGTTCTTTTTAATTAAGTGTTAAATACTATTTTAGGACACTGATGATGGAATACTTATTCCGAAAACGTTTTGTCAATTCAACATAGCCCAACTGGGTTTTTTATATACCTTTTTATAAAGGATTTTATTCAAAAATTTTTTAATATATGGTATACAGCCAAATACAGGAACTTTGTTTCCTTGTGGATTTTTCACAACTTTTCCACTAGCCCGTCTCCCGTTGTCTTGGAATTTATCATTAGTTGGTACTTTGAAAAGAAACAAACCATATATTCCACAAGAAATGCTGCCTTCGCCAGAGCGTGAGCCTGAATCGTCATTACACGGATTCAGTGCAGATCGTGTTACTATTTGTTCATATGTACCAAAAATAAGCGTTATCTTGCTGTCAACAATACATGACAACGATAATGTAAGTGGCCCAAAAAATAAACCTGAAATAATTCAGTTCTCTAATACAACTAAAGGAGGCGTAGACAACATGGACAAAATGGTTTCTCATTATTTCACTAAACGCAGAACTTTGCGTTGGCCAGTAGCCTTCTTTTACAATATCCTAGACGTAGCTTGCCTAACAACCTATATAATTTATACAGAGAATAATCCACAGAGTTCTACTGAAACCAGTAAGCGTAGAATTTTTCTACAAGACTTATTGAAACAACTAGTGATGCCTGCAATTTCTGCTAGATCTAAAGTACCAAATGTATACCGAAATTTTTCATCAAGGTCAGGAATTGAGTGTATATTAGGAAAACCTCTACCTACAGATTCAAGTAATACTGCAGAGTCATTACCACTTCAAGATTCCACTGGACGCCTCAAAATTGTTGGAAACTGCTACATTTGTATGTTTTTAGCGAAAAAGCGGCTAAGAAAGACACGAAAATCATGTAATGTTTGTAATCGTCCACTATGTAACGAACACTCAGTAAATATAAGTAAGTGTGGACAATGTGTTTAAAATGTAACTTTTATTTACGTTTCCATATCACTTTTATTATAAAAAAAACTAGACAGAGCTTCATAATTTACTAAACATTAGTGTTACCCGGGTGCCACGGGTGTGGACGTAATGGTGTAAAAACTTTGACAGGTAATTTTAATATATTATATGCATTTTTTTCTTTGGTTTTTATTATAAATCTCTTCGTTCTAAATAATTTTAGGAATAACTAGAAGCTCGAATAAAAATATTTATACTATCGTCAATGATTCAGATAAAACAATTACCAAGGATACCCAGGTACCTGGGTATAGACACAAAGGTTAAAACAGGAAAATCCAATTGAGCCAGACAAACTTTTAATGACGTTTTCCGCCAAAATATTAATTTTTACCTCAAAACATCTGCATATTTTTTACTAATTAATTATAAAAAGAAACGCTAATTGTAGGATCAACTCCCTGAATAGCTGGAGCTCAGAATTAGTTAATCTCTTTTCAGCTGGTTTAAATCGTCTAAACCTTTTAACTTCTTTTCGTCTCATTGGGGATTTTATTTAAACTGGTAATTTTAAAAAGTGGTTCTGTGCATTTTAGTTTTTATCGATTATATTGTTGGGAATAAAACACGATTATAATGCAATTTTTTATGTAACCTTGGCAGCCCACATGTAATAGTCAGCTAAAGGAAGTCTATAGTAGTAATTCTAATTATCTATTAAAATAGCTAAACTTTTTAAATTTTTAAATTAATTTTAATAACAGTACATTTATGGACCTATAAAAATATAACCAATTTTTAAATTCTACCAAATACGTAAAATCTAAAAAAGTATTAAAATAGCTGCTAAACATCGGCTAAATTATCACAAAAATAATATTAATTATTGCTAATTACATAAACAAAGCAGATATACGATTCTCCGCATTTTAAATATTATTTCAGATAGTTTTACTTGTTATAAACTAAATCTAACTGATTTTTCTCACCCCATGTAAAATTCACGTAAACAAGAATCAATTTTTGGTTATAAAGTAACAACTTTTTATAACATTTACCAAATTCAAATATAAAACAATCTTTTGCAACTGCCACACATCAAAATGTACCTAAATTTCTATCCAAAGCACAATAGTTGTTTTTCCTGCGCTGGAAAATACAAAGTTGGAACAATATTTGTTTACAGTTAATATTAAAATATAAATAAATATAATTTGATAGTATATTTAATTATTATATAAAATAAATAAGGTTAAAAATACTAGTTGTATTTAAGTATATAAAATTATTTTTAAACGAGAAGTGTCACTTAGATCAAAATTTAAGCACACAATTTAATATTGTTATTAATTTAAATATTATGTTTGAAACCGAGTTAGATGACTTAATTCGCCAACGTCCCAGCCCTTTTATACTGGCTGGAGACTTTAGTGCCCATAATACTATGTGGGGCTCAAAGAAAACATTTGGTAAAACAAAAACCGTAGAGACCGTATTGAGTTGCAATAATACTTGTCTGATGGATAGTGAAGCCAGTACATTTTTTACATCGCCTCAGGAACTTACTCTGCTATCGATCTAAGCATATGTGATTCCAAGTCTGCCGATTCGCTCTCATGGTATATTTTAGATAGCTTATATTATAGTAATCACTTCCCGATAGTCATAACAAATAGCAATAAAAATTTTTGCACCATTACTAGATGGAATATCGCTTTACCGGACTGGAATAATTTTCAGACTAACCCCGAAGATCATATCTTATTACTTCAACAATGTGAAGATATAGACGAGACAATAACTGTCTTTAATAACTGCATTATTATGTCTGCAGAAAATCATGTAAAAAAAATAACAATATACCCCTCTAAAAAAGCAGTACTGTGGTGAAATTCAGAATATGAACTAACTGTACGTCAATGTGAAACGGCCCTCAACAGATATCGAAAAAGAAGAACTCAAGAAAACCTGATCTATTTCAAAAAGCTAAGAGCCAAAGCGAAATATGTCCTTAAAAAAAGCAAAAAAGATTCGTGGCAAAATTTTGTTTCTACACTTACTAGTGATACTCCACCATCTCAAGTTTGGACAGAAATAAGACAAATGAAAGGTCATAAAACTTCTCCAAAAATTCCAGCAATATCATTAAATGGAAAAGTTATAACAGATAACCAAACAATTGCTCAAATTATGGCTGAAAGTTTTGCATGGGAATTCAGGTCTGTAGTCGAACAGATTAAAAGTCCAAGTGACCAGAATATACAAATTCCTCTTGCTCCACAAATTACTAGACACGACATTGACGTTATCAACCTTCCTTTTACACAAGAAGAATTAGCACTTGCACTATTCTTTTGTACGAACTACGCCGCTGAACCAGACAATATCCCAATTATATTTTTATCGGAAATTTATTTTATTCTAGCCTTGCAACACTGCTACATCTTTATAATAAGAAATGTCACACTCAGCAATTACTCAGACTGTGGCGTGAATCAATTATCATACCAATACAAAAATCTGATCTATCCTCAAACCTAACAAAATCATACATATCTATCTCTCTAACCTGTTAATTATGCAAACTGTTTGAGAAAATGATTAATTCAACATTAACATGGCTTCTCGAAAAATATGCAATAATTGACGCAGCGCAATCCGGTTTCAGACGTCACCGTTCAACCCTTGATAATTTATTGCTATTACAAACACAAAGAGCTTCCGCTATTTCAAATAAACAAGATCTGATCACTACTGTCTTTGATATAGAAGGAGCTTTTGATACTATCTCGCGCCAAGCCATCCTGGAAAAGCTTTGTCAATACAAGATAACAGAAAATATTTACTCCTTTATAGAAAACTTTTTACAACAAAGAACGTTTAAAGTGAAAAAAAAAATGGGGAAATTTCGGCGACATTCAGGCAAAATAATGGAGTCCCACAAGGTTCAGGACTCAGTACAACTATGTTCATTCTTGCAATAAATGATATTTGCTCCAGTATTTGTCCACCAGTCAAGCACTTAATATACGCAGATGACCTTATTTTATATTGTCGGGAAAAAAGTACAATTGCCACATGCAACGTGCTCCAGGCCGCTGTAAATCAACTTAGCGAATAGTCCAAAAAAACCGGATTAGCTCTTTCAACCACTAAGTCGAAATTAATACGGTTTAGCTGAAGACTCTGCAGCCAAAGTCCAATTATCACCTTACTGGAACTCTATTGCAACTAATTACTCATCACAAAATACTTGGTTTAACGTTTTACACTAGGCTAACTTGGAAACAGCATATTAGTGTAGTAAAGAGCAATACAATGAAGAGACTTAATATCATCAAGGCACTATCAAAGTAAACATGGGGTGCGGACGAAACCATCTTACCTAATATTATATAGAGCTTTAATCCGCTCAAAACTGGACTACGGTAGCTTCATATACATGTCTGCATCAAAATCTGACTTAAAGCTACTAAACTCATAGACAGTATTTTCTGCGAGGCTAATGAACCACTTCTCTGGATTCGACGAGAGTATCTTCTTAAATCTTACTTTGCTTCCGTATCCGCAAATTCATCCAATCCCAGTCTACCATTTAATAACTTCAACATCGCTTGTGGAGGCCCCGCAAAGGATCCAATCAATAATAGACATCCAGAAATTAACTCTAAGAAAAACCATCGACCTTACTAAAACACATCCCTTTCTAATCCCGGATACTCCGCCTTGGAATAGACCAATCCCACATTCAATCACTTCTCTATTAGAATACAGAAGACATGAAACCTCAAACCTTCTTATAAGGCAACACTTCGAAGAAATCATAAGCAAGAACCAATTTCAAAAAATTCTGTATACAGATGCCTCGACAAGGGGATCAGGCGTTGGATGTGCCATTACCACATGTGATGAAATAATAGAATTATCTTTTTTTCACCGAATTTATGCAGCGTATTCACTGGAGAACTTTATGGGATACTAAAAGCTTTTAAAAAACTAAGAACAGATGATAAAAACCAAGCAATATGCACAGACTCCCTTTTGTCACTACACTTGATAAAAAGTCTAGCCTCTCAGCATCCTTTAGTTCAAGAAATCCATAGGATTTACAGTGCACTCGCTTTTCAAGGTGTATAAATGTCACGATCATCTGGCTACTATCCCTTATCAGCATCCCCGGTAATAAAAAAGCAGACCAAGCAGCCAAGCAAGCTTTTTGTGTACAACTCTTCTAAAATTTCAGAGAGACAGAAGTGGAAATCTTATGAGGTAAAAGTAGTTGTTAGTTTGTTTTAATATTGCTTATATTTCACATATTCTGTGATTTTCTTTTCAAATTTATACTATGTATCTCTTATGATTTTTAAAGATAATTTAAAATGTAATTGTGCTATTGGTATGTTAGGATAAAATTATTGATTTAAATTAAAATAACTCTAATAAAAATAACAACAAAATATCTTGAAATAAAGAAAAAAATAATTTTTATTAATATTAATATAATAAAGTTTTATTCAAACATAATATAGCCTTAAAATATGAACTTTGACAGTAAGTATCTTAATACTTTGATATTCTTACCTCACAAATTCACTAACAACAAATAATACCAATAACACAGAATGAATGTCCATAAGAAAAAGTCCTTATTTATTCTGCAAATATTAAAAAAAAACAATATTTTCAACTTCTTATGGAAGAAATATACGTAAAACAAATTTGTTTGGAAACGTTTTCTAAGCCCCTCCCAGTGTGACGTCAACCTTAGGTAGTCCATTGTGCCACTTGTTCGCATGTTTACAACCAAATACATTTTTGTTTGTTATTTACTGCTTTAATTAATTAACCAGCTAATTTTATATTTCCTCAATAAACAGTATTATTTTAGTGAAAGTATAATATATTATTAGGAAATACATTAAAATTTCTATATCTCAGTTCACTTCACTAAATATCCTCCTTTATTTCATTGTGTTTATTAAGTTACCGAGATAGTTTGGTATGACTGTAGACATAAAGTGCCATAAACCCAAATATAATTTGACCTAATTGGTGGAGTGTATTTCATAGGCCGCTAGTTAAGATATTACAGAGGGTCTTCGTCCAGGGCTTAATTGAATGTATTTCGTGTTTATTGTATTTCTGAAGCTGATGGAAGTATAATCTGGAGTAATTAGATATCTGGCCATCTTGTTATGATGTAGAATTAGCAGATAGATAGAGTAATAAATAGATTTTTAATTTGGTGATAATTTATTAAAAATTGCTGACTTTAGAACTTTTAGATGTTAATGTTTTGGAAAGTATGTACTATTTCTTTTCATATTTTTACTATTAATATTTTTCTTAGTGTACTATAATGTGATCTAATTTAATCCTGTACTCTATCGACTCTGTTAAAATATATTGCTTCCTGTTATTTCGTAAAATTGTTAAACTGGCTATCTCATCTATTATGTTTTAAGTACGGAGAATTTGGCTTCTCTTTTGTATTTTGGGTCACAAATATAGAAACAAGTGTACGGTATCGTATTACCAGAACAATTACCGCAACACAATAGAGTGATTTGTTGGTGTACCCTCTTGGTATACAGACCACACGCAACGGCTAGAAGGTTCTTTTCTGACCGTCTTAAGTCTCAACTCAAATCACTTCATCCCAAGACAGCGAAGCAAACGGACCTAGTGTGTGATAGGTTCTTGTCATCTAGCGTCGGCGAGTGCCCCGACGCGGTACCAACGCTATTCCACTGGCTCAGAATAATACGACTCCAATATTTCAGAGGGTAAGTCTATATTCTTTGTACAAACAACAATAATGAGTATGGCTAGTTAATTTCGTAATTTATTGACAGTTGTATCTGCTATTTTTCGCTGATTTATTTACCAACAAAATATTGCATTTTTACTTTATAATTATTTATCTAATATCATTTAACCAGCGACCTCCTAAGTTTTATACAAAACAATGTTACTGAAATAAAGTTACTTGGGAAAATTTGAGCTGTAAAATAAGAGATTATAATTTCAAAACAAAAACAAAAGGGGTAAATATGAATGATTTGATAACAAATATATGCTATTAAGGAAAGAGAAAGAACTAAAGTAACAAAGCTTTAAACAGAAAAAGGAAAAAGCCAAAATAAAAAGAAGAAAGGTAGAGCTAGTCTATAAAAAGGGAGAAGACAAATATATTAAAAAAAATTATGTCACTAATACCACAGAATACACTACCCACAAAGAAGCGAAACGAAGGGCTTTTTTATAATCCAAATTTCTGTGTTGTTTAATAGTAAAAAATAGAATAATAGTGTTATACATATGTTAGTAATAAACTCATTGTGATGACTGCAAGCAAAGGAGGATTTTCTTATGTTGTTCGTGGATGCCCGTCTACATCTAGTAAAGAAATAAGTCTATTTTTAATACCAAGCGATCGTAGCAGGTAAACAAATTAAATTTGAAATTCAAACACGTTACAAAAGTTAACTGAACTTTAATTTATACTTTAGTTTAATACACTTTTTTCTACAGGTAAATAGGGAAGATTTTCTTTCCAGGCATGTGAGTGAATGGCATAAAAATTATAAAATGTGCGAGCAAGATTTTCAACCACAATACATGTCAAAAGGAAACGAAAGAAAGACATTATATATGCAAGCACATCCTACAATATTCTCGCACATCCAACATTCATAATGCACAGAATAACCATTAAAGAAAGTCATAAGGCTCGAAGGTAGGTACAGTTTATTTATTCACAATTATAGTGCCCCATAAGACCACACAGGAGTAGCAATAGACTGCGAGAAACTTGTTCATGTTTAAAACATAAAAAAGTTCTCATCAATGATAGAGACTTTCTGTTGGATTAAAGAAATGACAGGAAAATGGTTATAGGCGGTGTTGATAAGAAAGAAACTGCCAGATTCATGAAACGACAGCAGAGAAAAATAAAAGAATCATTGAGGGCAACAAAAAAGTTGTGTGTTACTCAAACGACCAATTCTATGTTAGCAAATTGTAATGAAGAAGCAGTGCTTGACTCTTTCTCAACAGAGACACCGTCGACTTTCACGTTTAATAGAAATACGTTGCGGTTTCCAGTTGCTAAAGTCAGTGATAGATACGGTTTATCGATGCAATCTGCTGCTGCTGTTGCTTCTGCCGTTTTGGTTGACGTGGGTTTGGTTTCTACCGAAGATCTGACACTGGTTATTAATTAAAACAAAATCCACAGAACTGTAAGTAAAGCCCGAAGATATGCTTCAAAAGATGTTGCAAGTATTGTTGTAAATAGCATTTACTTTGATGGACGAAAGGACGAGATCCTGATAAATGAGAAAATAGGGAATCGTTACCATCACAAAGAGATTTTGAAAGAACACATCTCATTGTTATCCGAACCCGGATCAATTTATTTGGGACATACAACGCTTAGTTGTGACACTGCAAATAGAATTTTTACTTCTATCAAATATTTTTTTGAGGGTCAAAGTTTGAATTTAGATAATGTAATTTGCGTTGGATGTGATGGAACTGCAACTAATATTGGCTGGAAGGGTGGTATAATTCAATATTGGGAGGAGTATTTGGAGAGACCGTTACAATAGTACGTTTGTTTGCTTCATGCCAATGAGTTACCGTTTCGTCACTTGTTCCTGACTATAGATGGTTCTACTTCGGGTCTTAGAAAATAATCCGGACCCATCGAAAAAAATTTAGTTGCTTATGAAAATAACCTCATCGTGACTTTTTCTGCTGTAAATGGTAATTTGCCTGACTTGTCAAAAAATGTGGTCAATGAATTAAGTACAAATCAAAAATCTCTATATGAAATATGTCAAGCAGTATTAACCGGTTTCTGTACTCCTGAATTGGCAAACCGTCAACCTGGAAAAATGGCTTACTCCACATGGCTTACTACTGTTAATCGTCTACTCAGACTTTATGTAAGTACGTTTAATCCATCAGAAAATTTACAATTGCTTGTAAACTATGTTGTTAAAGTATATGATCCGATGTGGTTCAGAATTAAGGAAAAAGCGTCTTTTAAGGAGCGAAGCCTATTTTTTAACTAATTATGTACTCTCGATTTCTACCCGAAAATCTAAGATCTGTTGTGGATACCGTTATCGAAAGAAATGCCTTTTTTGCCCACCCAGAAAACTTACTTGTGAGTATGTTGTTTGATGATAGAGATCACATTAGGGAGCTGCCATGGCGAAGAATAAAAAATGCTAGAGACACTAAAAATAGCGATAAATGCAGAATATTTAGAACACCAAAAATTAACTTCTCTGCTAAAGATTAAACCGATATTATTATACGACACAAATGTCAGGATTGCCAGGTTACAACACCGCTAGTTCTTCGGCATATTTCTACTGAGGACCTTTACATCATGGTAAAAGATAAAAGCTTGGATTTTTTTGACTTTTGATATTTGGGAACAACAATCAACAAGAGTGGGCGCACCGAAAAGAGATAGAGCAAAAAATCGTGAAAGGAAAAAGGGTGATAGGATGCCTAAACCCGATGCTATGGTCAAAAGAACTATCAAATCAAAGAAAGCATCTTCTCTTTAACTCCATCTTTAAAAGTATAGTGCTCTATGGATGCGAAACATGGCAACTTACTAAATCCCTTGAGCGACGCCTACTTGCATTGGAAATGGACTTCTGGAGAAGATCAGCTAGAAAATTAGGGCTTAATAAAATACAAAATGACCATATCAGAAATATAATGGGAGTCAAGTCAACCATCATTGACGAAATTCAAAGGAGACAACTGATCTGGTATGGTCATGTGAAAACAATGGACGACGACAGGCTGCCAAACCAAATTTTAAAATGGACGCCAAGGGAAAGAAGGAAGAGAGGAAGGCCAAAACAATCCTGGCTGGGCGGCATTCAGAAGGCAATGTCGGCAAGAAACCTTCACCCTGGCGAATGGAATGGCCGATGTAGCTGGAAACTGGGAACCGGAAGGCGGAGAACGCTATAAAAAAACCGGGATAATAATAAATTTTTTTTGACTTTCCCTGCCACACATAATCTGTGGAAAGATGTGTTAATCTGATTACAGAGGCCTCGCAGAATGTAACTAATGCTACTTCTAGAGATAGCTTTATCAGAACCAGGTTGGAGTCTCGGGCAAAAATGCCAAATTTTGGACACAAAAATAAGTTCAAAGTTAAGTTAAGGTCAAAAATAAGTTTTTTTTATCATTTTTCATTCATGAACCTTTTTCATTAATTTTGATAAGATATCTTTTAAATTTAATTTGTGTATTATTTGAAGTATATGATTTAGTATATGATTAGTATATGATAAGTATATGATTTTTGTAAAATTTACAAAACTTTAAAGTCTAGTAGAGACCTGAAGGTGACATGCTATCGTATTTATTTTACATTTTTCATAATCTCAGGAAAATTACGCAAATTTGGATACGTCTTGCGATAGTGTAGTCAAAAAAATTTTTTTATGCAAAAACGGGACACCCTACTATGTAGTGCAACTGTCATTCTCCCTCCAAAATTTCTGTCCTACGAACATCAAAGGTACCGACAAAGCTTTAGCTTGTGCTTATACACAAAAAATAATATACTAAAATATATTACACCGACAATCTTCTCATTCCCTCGTCGTGAAGTTTTGCATACTTTTCGAAACAAATTATAAATCTTATTTATAAATACAGCACTCACGAACTTTATTTAATTTAACAGTTGGTAATAGGATTTTAAGCACTGGGTATTATGTAAATAATCCATAACAGATTATTATTGGCACAAAAGTTATTTCCTGTCCAACGTCGACAAAAAATGGCTTCATTTATCTCCAATATTAAAGTAAATTGGATTTTGGCTCACACTTTCTTATAGCTGGAAATATGACTCACCTCAAATATGTATCAGTATAGAAATAGAGACAAGAGTTTCATATTAAACACATTTAGTAATTTATAGACATTAACTACCTATACGTATATATCCATGCTATAAATGTTTGATGCGTGGAAACTTTCGATGTTTTATATAAAGAACTCTCTTGTCCTGCATATGTTTGATATGATATAAGAAAAATATGTCCTTGGTCTTCTACAGTTAATATAAGCATTCGATAAAGCTTCTCAAACTAGATTACTTAACAAAATTCAAAGGTAGCTTCTGTATATTCATTTCAAAGTTTTCAGGCAGTAGATCCATCCTTATTAGTCAAAACAATGATTATCATTGTGCTATGGTTACAGTACATATTTATATTTGTACTATTGATTCTCTCCATCATAATCAGGGGATCCAATCAAAGGAATCAAAGGAAAAGACGTAATTGACAATACAATAGTAAGTAATTTATCGCTTTTTTGCATAAACTCATGCGTACAATTATGGATATTCACAGTTTTTTATGTTATCATTTTGTCTTGAAATTGAACTCTGCCTGTAGTAGGTATCATAGTAATTTTTAAAGGAATCTCGTATTGTTTTTGCCGACGCAACTGCATTTTTCGACTGTGCCCTTTCCAGATTAAAGAGGTAGCCTGTTTGCCTTCATTAGCCTTGCACGAGAACACCACTAGTGGTATCTTCTCTATTAAAAATCGTTTCTGTTAAACAATTTCTTGTTGTCCTTTTCCGTAAGAAATTATGAAGTGCGCAACACGCAAGAATAATGCCATCAATTTTGTCAACAGTGATGGCAATGGGTTGTAAAAATATTCTAAATCGTGCTGCCAAGATGCCAAACACATTTTCAACTACTCGGCGAGCCCTACAAAGTAGGTAACTGAAAATTCGTTTCTCATAAGTTATTTGTCTTCGTGAATATGGTTTTAGTAAATTTGTCATTAGCGGAAAAGCCTCGTCACCAATAAAGACATAAGACACTGCAACACCTGTATGTATAGTTGTTATTCAATGTATTTGCCATCAAACGCTTATATATTCCCGCTTTTTCCATATTTCTCCATCTGATACTCGTCCGTTGGTGCCAGTGTGAACATATAAAAATTCATAATTTGCACTAACTATTGCAAATAATATAACACTAAATGTGCCTTTGTAATTGTAAAAGTATGATCCAATTTTAGGAGGTTTTTTAATCAAAATATGTTTTCCATCATCTGCCCTTAAAGAGTTTTCAAAATTCCACATATTTTTTAAGTCGTCTGCAATTTTCTGCCACTTGTTTGCACAAGAAGGAACCTAAAGAAAAAAAAATATTGTAGTAAAATATTTTTCTAAATTTTGACACAATCAGTTCATAATTACTCAATAAAGAAAAATAGTGAAAAGTTTTCAATCTCATATTGTTTTTTTTAGGGTAAGAGTATGGGAAGTGAATATGAAGAAACAGAACCACCACTGTGGCCTATAAGTGACACTAATCATGTACGGGAGGTAGAAGATCCATTTGACTCCGAGGAAAATACAGCAGAAATAGAGACAAACACATATCACAATACTCAGATAATACAAACACCAACAACAGCTACATCTCCATCTCGTGCTTCTACTGATATTCGCCAAACACAAATACCACAGACACGTAGATCACCGTCTCGTAGTTCTCGAAATAGCCGGAAGAGAAAAAAAAAGGATCCACTTCAATAAAGGAAAGAGAATTTATTTAAATTAGCTGAACGTGCCTTAACTACTGATAACGAAGAATATATAATATGATTGCTGGAAAACGAATCGGTGATCAGCTGAGTAGTATAGCTGAGAATCAGACAATAATTGCGGACAAATTGATTTCTGATGTTATTTAGTACGCCAAGATAGGTAAACTGCAATAAACTAAACTGTAAAGCTGTAGCTAACAATGTACATGATTCGACATTACAGCCCACAACCTCTCATAATCAAACATTTGGTCATCCTCCACCACTTAGCAATCAATCAAGAAGCTACATACCCTTGCAACAACCAACGACAATAACGCAAGATGATATTGTTTCACAAGTAGACTCTATGAACAGTTCTAATATGCAAGATGGCAGCCAGAATCTCAAATACTTCTTAAGTAGCTAAGAGCTACAAGAGTAAAATTATTTTTTTATCATTGGTGTAGGTCATATGAAAAAAAAATTGTTTTTAATTTGCCTCTTATAATTCAATTAATTTCGTTCTTTTGTTTAGAATAGTTTGTTATGTTTAATCTATACATAAATAAAATTTGAAAAATTAATTTCATCTTTAACTCACCTTTAAATATTGTCGTTTTAAAGCCTCGTAAATGGCCCAACATGTTTCAAGTACTATTTTACAAATGCATTGTGCTGATATAGCGTAGTGTATTTCATGTCTTCATGGGAAGAACCTGTTGCTAGATATCTTAGCCTTACACTTAATCTTTTCTCAACGCTAACTGGATCTCGCATAATCGTTGTTTGTTTGGTAATTTTGGGTCGAACTACCTCTACCAGTAATTTAAACGTATCGTTGTTTATTCTTAAGTAATTTTGAAAATCTGCAGGTTCATAAACACGTAAGTTTTGTATTAATTTCATATCTGAAGACAAATATCGTTGCATTAACCAATTTTTGCACCATCTGGTTCTTTTTTTCTTTGTTTTTGCCTTTTCATCCAGAATAACAAGTAAAGCGGCGTAAAGCTTCATTTTTGATATAGTAGGCGCCATCACGAAAAATGAACTGATCACCGATGAGTTGTACCACATATCATTAAACTATGATATACGTGTGTGGACAAACCTGCAATCTGTCGTTCCAATTGTCTCTACAGTTTGCCGTATAATTTGTTGTACGATAGATTGTATCGTGTATGACATGCTTAAGTCACTTTTGGAGAGTCGTTGAACTTTTTGCGTAAAGCCGTCTTATGAAATCTACTTATAAAACCAGCATAAATCTAGTTTGGCAATTTATTTGTTGGGAGAGCTCGAGTTTTGTATTATATTTTTTACCGATCACCAAATTCACAGCCAATTTTTTAGGATCAACAAAATTTTCAAAAGAATTAAAAATTAAATTTTTAAAATAATAAACTTCTTGCATGAAAGGGCCGGTCTCTACACCTCCAAATATATATTGTCCTATCTGACAGATAGTTACAGACAGAAGAAGGATAGACGTTTATTTATAAAATAAAATGTACCCGTCTTTTCCCGTCAAATTATGTTGCGGATACTTACCTGTAATGTAAATGTCAAAGAAATCACAATAATGCATATTAATATAATATGCATTATTGTGATGCAGTAATAACAATTTTGATATCTCTTTTGGTTATACAATTTGTGGTGACAGGAATAAATTTAATAACGAATAAAAAAATAATATATGTTTACTGAATTTTCTTAGGTTTTTTCATAACACTAAAATATTATTATAAGGTTATCTCAAACATCTTCAACTTAAGAAAGTTCAGTAATGTTTTCAAATGCATCTTTGAAATTGTCTTAATTTTGATCTCTCGCTAGGTTATACTGGTAGAATGTTGCTGTATATTACAACAGTTAAATATTTTTAACCTTACAGCCACTTCCATGGGGTATAATAGTACCCAAACCTTCTTTTCCATACACTAAATGTTATGTTGCATATCTGGTTCTAATATGAAATTCATTGTAGAAATTGGATTGTTTAGTGGACTTTTTAAAAATGACTTTACTTTATAATTAGAATCTCGTTGTAAAGACCTATTTCGATTATCTCTATTTAAACTTCTTATCAAGAATACAAAATTATTTATTCCTACCTGGTAGGTACCTAGAAAAAAATTATCCAAGAAGTATGAAATTGTCATAATTTAAAATCAATATTCCATATTACACTCTGAATATTTCGTATATTTACTCTTTTGTTACTCGAGTCTTTTTCATATATAATTGAATGTATTTTATAATTATTAAAAGAATCTGACAACCTAGGTACTATGTGCATATTTTTCATTTTGGAACCCGATACTACTATTATTGAATCAATAGCATTAATATCTCTTGAAAAAGATTAATTAATCCATATTTGCTCAAAATATAGATCACTATTGGTTTAGTTAATCTTAACCTTGTAGAAAAGTCTTTGTCATTACAAAAATTAAAATGTTTAAGTCTGTATCAAATATTTATAAGTTTATAAATATAAAACATTATACTGATCATACTTTCGGAGTTCATTAAACCTTTTAATATCCATGTATCCAACCCACACCAAACAACAATATTTAGGTTATGTTTTTTATTTCGCGATAACCTACAACATAATAACGAACTACAACAACATAATAACATAAAAACAAAAAACACAATGTAGTTTGCAAATAACTTTTTATTCAGTTTGGCAAATAAATATTTTATATTTTATATGTCAGATAATTTTAATTTATTTCATCTGTCAGTTTATCTGTTCAGATTTCTCTCCTAGGTGATGCTATAAATTTAAATCTAAACTAACATTAAACTTTAATTTATTTTGTAGTAAACCGTACCTTAAAAATATTAATAATATTATTTCATAATTATATTATTATGTAATTAATATTTTTTGTATTATTAATTACATGTATTGTTTCAAAAACAAAATATGATTTACTCATAGGTTGAGATGTCAGTAGTTCAGATTGCGTTAGGATTTTAAATCTAAACTAACATAAAGCTTTAAATTATTTTTTATTTAATTCTACCTTAAAAATATTATTTAAATTAATTATTAATTATATTAATATGTAATTAATACACTATTATTCATTTAACGTATCGATTCAAGAACAAAATATGACTGAAATGTCAAATAGTGGTAGTTCAGATTTCTTTCCTAGATGGCGTCGTTAGCTTACTGGGCAAACGGTGTGACTTGTCATCATAGCCTTTTATATAGAAAAATGTTTCTTTCAATAAGTAATTCTGAACTTTAATAGTTGGTAGCGGCCAACTGTTGAAGTTTAAGGTAAAAAAGCTCAAGCTAAAAAACTAAATCTAAAAAAAGTTGGTCCCAAAAGTCTGCTCCCAAATTTCAAAAATCAGAATCAACAGTTTTGACATCAAAAGAAAATGGATATTTTCTGTTCGTCAACTATGAATTTGTCGATATGTTAATGTTACCACTTCTTTATGGCTTACGTTTTTGTTCCAATAAATTCGGATTGAAGTTAGCTTTTTTAAATAAGCTTGTATCTCGTAACGAATACTTCACATAGATTTCTATTATATTTAGTGTATAAATTTTTTAATATCCGCACCATTGGATATTATTTATAGCCCGAGTCATAAATTTGCCATTTTGTAATTAAATTTTATTGCCAATTAAAATTTTTATTTGATATTCGAAACGCACCTGCCGATCCTCACTGATTGCACTTAATTAATATTTCCAAGTGTGTACCTTGCGATATGTTTCCAGAGAATAATTATTCCCTAAAATACTCGACTGCCCCATTATGCCGTTATCATTGTACTTGTACAAAGGACTCTACTGCAACAATCATTATCAATTTTCATTATAGCAGTCCATTGTTCATTTTAACTACAACACTAACGGCTTTTATATTGATTTTGGTGCAACAAGTGGAACTGCGACCTTTGTGGGAGCGGACTCTCTTTGGGCACACTGTTAAAATACTCAATGTGGTCGACATTTGAACGGTTCGTAAGAGCGTAAAACCTGGTAACCAGGATTGTACTTAAAATGTCAACAGCTGCGTATTAAATCTTTTGGAATATGTGTGACATATCTAACACGTCTAGCTAGTTTAATCGGTATATCTAGATTCTTTGCTATCTTCTTGATTTTTGTACTACTTTATTTTAAAATTTTTTGTCCTTTTTAAAAAGACTTTTGTTTTGAAGGACATCATGAAGACAATGTATTTAAATAAAAACTGAACATTCAAAAAATTTAAATACGAGAGATGATACGTAAAGACTTCCAACTGCATGGAAAACAGTTCGACAGAAAAACGTAAAAGTGAATTAGCGACTAAGACCCCGCCCATTCGCATTCGCCTAAGCCTAATTACAAGAAGCGCTGCAAGGTTCTTAGCACAGCTTATAGCAGTGATAAGGTCATTCCACCAAAACTGATTAATTTGACTGAAATCATCACACATATTACACAAAGTTTAAATGACAAAAAATTATCATGTGATATATTTATCGATGTTCAGAAAGCCTTAGGTCAAGTCTTGCATTCGAGATTGGTGAAAAAACTACTAAGCATCGGCTTTATGAAAACATCATAAAAAGTTATTCCTCTACTCCCTTTACTCCTAAAGCAGCAGTGCCACAAGGGTCCGTGTTGGTACCAATACTTAAAATATGTATATATAGGTAATAGTTACTTTTCTTACCTATGAAACATAAATACACGCACTTTACTTTACGCAGATGACAGTGCTCTCGTAATAACCTCTCGAGACTAAGATGTCCTCGTTCTTCTTCTTCAAGTGTCATCTCCGCGGCGGAGGTCGGCAATCATCATAGCTATTTGGACGTGTGAGACGGCTGCTCTGAAAAGTTCATTTGATGTACATCCGTACCACTCTCTCAGGTTGCGTAGCCATGACATTCTACGCCTCCCTATGCTTCTCTTTCCTTGGACCTTTCCCTACATAATCAGTTGGAGCAAGGTGTATTTATCTCCATGTGTAATATGTCCGAGATATTCCAATTTTCTTGTTTTAATTAAATTTAAAAATTCCATTTCTTTATTCAACCTTCTCAGAACCTCTTGGTTTGTGATGTGTTCTGTCCACGATATTTTCAGAATTTTTTCATACACCCACAGCTCGAATGATTCCAGTTTTTTCATTGATGTCGCATTCAAGGTCCAAGATTCCATTCCATAAAATAAAGTCGAAAAAACATAGCACCTCGCCAATCTAACTTTTAGTTCCAATTTTAAATCCCTTGTACATAGCACTCTCCTCATTTTGTTGAAATTTGCTCTAGCCTTTTCTATTCTGATTTTGATCTCCTGAGTGTAATCATTTGTGGAGTTAATCATTGTTCCCAGATATGCATATTTGTCCACTTGTTCGACGTTGGTTCCGTTTATTAGAAGATTCTCGTTATTTCTTTGAGTTTTCGATATTCTCATAAATTTCGTCTTCTTGACATTCATTGTTAGACCATACTCTTTTCCATACTCCGCTATTTTGGTCACCAGTCTCTAAAGATCTTCAATATTTTCGGCTAAGATCACAGTGTGGTCCGCATATCTAATGTTGTTAATGAGAACTCCATTTACCTTTTTTCCAGCTGTTTTACCCTCAAGAGCGTTTTTCAGGATCTCTTCGGAGTAGGCATTAAAAAGAATTGGCGACAATACGCATCCCTGTCTCACTCGTATTTCAATTTCTTTTGACAGCTGTTCGTTAACACGTACTTTTGCGCGCTGTTTGTAGTATAAATTTGATATGATCCTGAAGTCGTTGTAGTCAATCTTCTTTGATTTCGGGACATTCATTAATTGTTTATGTCGTACTTTATTGAATGCTTTATTATAGTCAATAAAACATACGTATATATCTTGATTGGCGTCCAGGCATCTTTGTATTAGTATATTAACTGAAAAAAGAGCTTCACGCGTTCCCAGGCCTTTGCGAAAACCAAATTGTGTATCATTAACGTCTATGTCCAGTTTGTGATATATTCGGTTATGGATGACTTTTAGTAGTAACTTTAGCACATGAGACATCAAGCTAATGGTGCGGTAATCACTGCATTCTTCTGCGTTTTTCTTTTTGGGGAGACAAATAAAAATCGAAGTTTGGGTAATACGCCTGAACTATAAATTTGGTTTAAGAGTGTCACTAAAACATCAATGTCCTCGTTAGTTTAGCTCAAAATCACCTAAGCCTTGTCGATAGGTGTCTATAGGTGATGCGGGAGATATAGAATAACACATAACCCAAATAAAATACAACGAATATATATATATATATATATATATATATATATATATATATATATATATATATATATATATATATATATATATATATATATATATATATATATATATATTTAGTAGAATTTCTTGAGCTCAGTTTCATCAACAGAGATTGTCTATGATACTATGACATTTTTATGTAAACAACTTACTTTTTTTATGAAATTAATCCCCCAAAAAAAATATAATTTTATTAATAAAGTGGTGTGGTATTTATGGTTTCAACACCCTCTAATTATACTAACTTTTTCTATTACAGTTGTATGTATAAAAATGTCACGATGCAAAAACTTTTGCTCATTTAATGATACCTTAGTAATCAAAACAAAAACAAAAACAAAAACCATTCTAACGCAGATAACACAAAAAGTTTTTTAATAATAATATTGACTTTATCAAAACCTTGCCAAAGTTGTCTAAACAGTGTTATTTCAAACAGCATGAGAAAGCATACAACAAAATTTGAAACTTTCACGGTTCGTGGTGTTTGCCAATGTTGTAGGTTCATTTCTTATTAGTTTACAGGGTGATTTAATTGGATCAAAAATTTAATAAAAAAATACAAATAATCAACTCCTCGTGTTAAATAATAGTTCAAATCCCAATTAAAAGCTCTCACACTAGTTTACTTGAAATATTATTTTCCTAATTTATAGGCAATCAACTGGAATTTCTACTTGGTGTTTCTGATGATAAAAGATTTGATTCCTGAATATTTAGTGGTAAAATTAAAACATCTGGAAAAAACTGAGATATAACGAAATAACTCTCCAACTGAAATTTAAATATCCATAAATATTTTCTAAAAGAGTTAACCGCAATATCGACCAAAACGAAAACCAAGGGGCATAGTTCTTTTACATTTGCTGTAAGACATGTCTAATTTTCGAAGAAGTTATTTTAAGGAGAGTTTTCGAGCCGACGAGTTAGAATTGTTCTATGGTCTATAATAAACTTAATATTTCTCATATATTTCAACTATTTCTAAGAATCTTTGTGTCTTGAGGATTCAACAAGAAGAAATCTATTTGACAATATAATAAATTAAAATTAATTAAATTTAGTAAATCAAGCTCAATACCAGAACTATTAATGATATTATCATACAGTTTCTTGAAGGTTTTAAATATTTAATATTACTACCTCTAAGTTTTAAAATATTTATTGCAAAAAGGTTACCTAGCGTCATCTTCTCATTAAAATACACAAACATCTAAATGCTAGAAAGTTGAGGCGTAAAGACTAATCATAAAAAGACAACAAAATAGACTAAAACACGAGATAAATTGCCAAACAATCGAAGAGTATAGAAAGGTAAAAAGAAATCTTCGAGTGACAAACTGGACCTTCAACTGGAAAGTGTCCCAATATGAAACAGGTGAAATTTTTTGAAATAAATAAGAATAAAAAATAACTTAATTTATTATTTGTATTTAAACTTTATAAATCCAGTTCGATAGGTATCCATATAGATCTAAAAATTCAACAATGATTTAAAAATATATTCTAAAAGCAGTTTATCCTTACCTTTTTCATTTTAATGGCGTATAAATAAATTCTGTCCTATAGTTAAGTCATATTTTAAATATTATTTATATACTGCTGTCATAAATTATAAGACACAATAAAACATTCTGTCGACGCCTTTTAGCATCTTCGCCAAAATCCTCTCACTTGTACTTCAGGAACTAAAACGCTATAAATTATTTATACAAGGTGACACTACCTCCACAAGTTAACGTAAGAAAAGACAAGACTTAATTTTAGTTTACAAATTAAAAGTATTAAAAGGTATTATAGTGACAAACATATTGTGAGCTAGAAATAATTCTCATATTTTTTTTCTTTATATTTCGCCTTTATTCCAAAGGCTGCATTATAAAAAAACAGTTTATAAACCACTGGTTTGGAAAAGTATTTAGTCATCATCATCATCTTTGGCTATCTACTACACCTGACCGAACAAAAAAGGGCAGAACATCAAATAAAGTCCAGAAAGTGGGGTTGGATTGGTCACAAAATAATTCCAGTATTGCAAAGATTGCCCTAGAGTGGAATCCCCAAAGAAGAAGAAAAAGTGGTCGCCCGTAAAAACTTGGAGAAGATCCACTATTCTTGTAGAGCTCACTACAAATTTGATCAATTCCTGGTGCTTTATTGATATACGGGGAGAAATGAAAATGCTACAAATTATGGTTTACAAATTAAAGGTATTAAAGTGAAAAACATACTATGACCTAGAAATGGCTCTCATTTTATTAGTTTATATTTCACCCTTATTCCAAGGGCTACATAATAAAATCATGTTTATAAACCAGGGGTTTGAAAAAGTATTTAGTGGTTGTTTTGTAGCAATAATAATCTTATATACTAAAAGGCTAAGCCCTTTTCTTGACCACCACTTTACTCAAAAATCATATTAGATAATTAAAATATTTTTTCGGAATATTATTAGTATTACGTATGAGATTGTCAAGATATACTTTTGGTACAAAAATTTACTTCCGCTTTTGAGATGACCGGAAGTTAAAATTTACTTTAAGTTTTAGACCCCACAATGTATATATGGATCGAAAGGTCTCGTCGAGACGAATCTAAATATGTACTTCCGGTTGCGATCCGACACCGGAAGTGACCCGAAACGCGCATAGAAACATTGTTTTCGACGAAATATTTCGTGATATTTAATACACTTTTTACTTGCATTATTATTGATGAATGTTATGTATATTCTTGCTTATATTGTTTGTATTGATCTCTTAATTTTTCTCGCAAAATAAAAATTTCATTTAAAAAACTCGATGTCGAGTTGGTCCGCTAGTTTCCTTTAAAATGAAAGTATAAACATTTTGTGGTACACTCCTGGCTTTATATAAATTATGGTGTTTTTTGTTTACCGTCAAACTACTCAAGAAAGAATTCGGCGATGAAGTTAAATATGATTATTTTATGTATTTTTAAGTGTTAGTTTTAAACTGAAAATGTTTCAAAGTTATTTAGCGAGATAGTCAAAGTGGTTTAAAACAGGAATTGTGGGTTGTTTGGTTTCGAGAGCGGTGAGGAAGTAAGACGCAAGAACTGGCCCAGCCGATATTGAGGTTGAGGACAATTAAAAGTCAGGTTAAAAGATTTGGTCAATGGGAACAGTCGTTATGTAGTTTTGCGAAAACCCGGCAAATTTGTCGAAAAATAAGTGATGTACACCCAAAGTAATATATGTCAACTCTGATAGGGGTAATCACTGTTTTGTTTGTTTGTAAGCCGTCTCTCATAAAAGACATTTGTAATACGGCGAGTACAACAAATTGAAGGATAACAACATGTTCCATTGTTGAGTTTTAAGAAGCCCAGTCTAAGGTCTGTATCCAGTGCCGTCCATTTCAACCTCACTTTATTCGTACGTGGTCGTCGTTCCAGACCATAGAAGCAGTTTGTATTTGATCGTGTGACAAAGAGTTCAACCCCAGTTATATTTCCAGTTATGGTTTCAGAAATTTAAAGATAAACCGTGAAATTCAGATAACTTTTTAAGTGATTAAATTTTAAAGCAAGGACACACATTTTTTTGCTAAAGTAATAATTGCTTCTATAATCAGTTAAATTTTTAATGATTAATATTGTAAATCGTATGACAGCTAGCTTTATTATTTTTTGATATTCATTTTTTTTGGTTTTTAAAGAAGGTTGACCTCTCAAGGAATAGTTTCTTTTAAAAGATATTTCTTTATTTGCAATAATTTATTTCTGTATTATATTTGTGACTATTACTATAGTGCTTTAATATTGTCCATGCAGTAACAATTTTTTTGTAATAAATTTTTTGTGGTGTCTCTAACTCCAAGAATTTGTAAACAAATAAGGACACATGTACGCTTTTTTTTGTCTTTTTGTATTTTGCGACTATTGATATTGCGAATATTTTTGCTTTGTCTCTTTTGTAACTGTTTGTAGTAAGACACAATAAATGTTTAATTTTTTGTAAACCATTTTGTTTATTTCTCTCTAACCCCTTTGAGTTTCGTGTCAAACAGATATATTTTGTATTTCCAATAATTATTCCAATAGTTACAACTGGATGTTGTAATAGTTATAATTGGATTGGCGTCCTTTTTAAATTACTAGAGGTGTTTCCTGTTTCCTTTCTGTGTTTTGTTTTATTTGTCCCAAGAGATTTATGACCCTTTGTTTCATATTGTCGTAGTTGCCACAATCCAACCCCTTGTCATTCAACTTATCCACGACCCCAGCTCTCCAATTAACACCCCAAATAATTTCTGTCCCAATTTTCTACCCCTCATAATCTTACCCCATGGTAGGCAAAATATTTTCGTTACAGTTTAAATATGGCAGTATGCAAGGTTTGTTTGATAACCACGACAGTAAATTAAATATACCTTTAAACATATATGTGGGAAACATCATTAATTTTAACCCTGAATTATCTATTCTAAAATTATCAAAAAAATTGCAAGGGTTTTGTTTTTTTGTTTGGTTACTGCAATAAAGTTGTGAACTGAGTTTTCGATGATTTCCCACGAATTTTATTGACTTAAAACCTTTACTGCTTGTGTAAGGGAGGCAAAGACTCGTCGTTTTATAAAAAGGATGGTGGTCCTACAAAGCCGACAGAATTCAATTAATCTTCGTGGAATACACGCGAAACATACAGTTTTTACTACTGTGGCAATAAAAACGTATTCCTTCAGGTCCTGACATAAATCCCGATCTATTTTAAAGTTTCCTGACTTGTGCATACAAAATAAAAATGAATCCATTATTACACTGATTCTCATCATCATCATTAGTGGCATTTCAGTTCATTATGAGCCAAAGCCTACTTCAGAGCAATCCTTCATTCACTCCTGTCTCTGGCAGCTCTTCTCCATGCTCTAACTGTTTCATACATACACTGATTTTAGTTTTGTGGTATTTTGATTATCTTTTGTTTTCAACCATATCTTAGTCGGTCCAATGATGCTTAAACTTTATTATTATTTCTTTTTATTACTCCTATTTAATTTTTTCTGCTCTCCATACCAAGTAGGTGCAAGATGGAGGCATAATTATTTATGCTTATCACAGTATTTATTCTACCGAGATTTGTGCATAAATGTTGTACTTGCTTTTACTATAATGTATCACAATTGTATCGTCAATATATTGTAGATAATTTCGACAGTATCCATGTGTCCATTTATTCTAATATTACTCGTCAAGACTAGGAATGACTTCCGAAATTTTGTCCATCTGCGCAAAGAGTAGACAAAGGAAGTATCCGGAGAGAAAAAGATAGATCATCGCCGGAACTAGACTACCTGTTTATTAGAAATAGTTTACACATCGAGTATACTTCTCTTACTAAGATAATTTTCGGTTATTCTGCTGCATCAAGTGAGCTTGCCGGTTGTGGGAATTTTAGAGTCATTCCTAGCTTTGACAAACTGTACCGTACTTTTCTTTCTGTAGTTTCTTAAAGATATTCTCTGTTTAACGTTTGATAGCACCATTTTAAAGCTACTTTTAATATATATCTAGTATTCTAGTGTCGTTCTTTAAATTTAAAAATATCTTCTTCTTTTTCTTCTTCCTCTTTATAAGTAGTTCTGCTTGTTCATTGGCGGATTATTACTTCTACGAAAGGTTGTCACTCGATCTTTTGCCCGGTTGTCCGATACTTCTTCTGCCCATTGGTGACTTAATCTCCTGCTATTTTTATGACACGGGTCTCCTCCATTCTGCTCATGTGGTTATTCCATTCTTTTTTCTATTTTGTGTCAATTCATTTCAGCGTATTTCCCGTAATTCTTCTCACAACTCACATCTCTGTCGTTTCCAGTAATATTTGCGTTGTGGCTGTTTCGAGTCTTGTTCCTGAGGTATATGTTATTATTGGTTTTACACTGACCTTATAAATTATTGACTTCATCTCAGTGTTAATGTGTCTGTTTTGCCATATAGTGTTACTAAGGCATCCTGCCCGTCTATTTGTTTTTGGAACTTGATCTCCTACTTCTTTGTCCAGGTCTCCAAAGCTAGACAGTGTAATTTCCAGGTATTTTATTTCCATTACTTGTTCAATACTGATGCCATCAATTTCTATTTTACATCTTGTTGGTTCTTTGCTGACTACTATTGCTTTAGTTTTCTGAGATGAGATTGTCATATTAAATTAAATTCTTTTGCTCTTATGTTAAACCTGTGGACTAAGACTATCTTCATCTTGGGCTATCAATATTGCGTCGTCTGCGTAACAGAATATTTTTATTTCTTTGGTTCTCATTCTGTATCCTCTTCCTTTGTTAAAGCTTTCGATGATTTCATGTATGATCAAATTGAAGAGCATGGGGCTCAATAAATCCCTTTGTCTTATTCCACTTCCTATTTCTATAGGTTCTGTAAGTTGTCCTATCTATTCTGACTTCCATTTTGTTGTTTTTGTAGATGCTATCGATAGTTTTTTTAATATTTAGGGGAACTTCTGTATTATACAGAAGATGGATTACATCTTTGAGTCTTACTCTGTTAAACGCTTTCTTTAGGTCAATCAGACACAGAAATGCTGGTCTATTATATTCTAGTGATTTTTTAGTAATAAAATAAAAAAATAAAACATATTCAGTATAGAATTAAAAATTTCTGCCCTTTCTACGTTTTATATTTATCCCACAAATTTATTTCCTCACTTAAAAATAAATATTATATTAGATATGGAAGGTAAATCAAAATTATTTCACACTGTACCTACTACTAACAGCTTAAAAGCGACAAGACGTGTACCTACTTATCTAAATTTACTTCTACTTCCTTTTCTGTGCCTTCTTCCTCTGTTTTCCTTAAACTTGTAAATCATAAAGGGTGAAATTTTAGCTTGTGTATTTAAGCTCCAAAATTTAATGAGTAATACATAAAGTTGGAACGTGTATTTAAACAGTTATTATTATTAGGCAGATAATATAAAAGTCTCTCTTGTTAACTGTATTATTTATTTTAAATTTATGAACCTACACTCTTTCGATGTTATGGTTTCCTGTTTTATAGGAATGCGAGGATTGGCTGCTCGATTCAGTAAAGAATGCCATCGAAATGTACGCTTATAGACCTATATTTTGAATCTGTTGACATAACAAAAAACCGACATGGACATTCTTAGGCATATGGGAAAAAAGAAGCGTATTTGGAAATAAAGTAAAAGAGTTTTAAAATTATTCCTACCTTGAAATAAGAGCTGGAGTCAAGAACAAATGGATAAGAGAAAACCTAAACAAGAAATAATAATAGTGGGGGATCTAAATGGAAGAGTCGGAAGAAAAGACAATGACAGAACAGTTGGTCCGTTTGGAGAAGACACAATTAACGACAACGGAGAAAGATTGGTAGAACTATGTGAAGTAAATGATTTGAAAATTATGAACGGATTCTACAAACACAAAAATATACATAAGTACACATGGACTCAAGAGACAAGAAAACTAAGATCCATTATTGACTACATTATCATGAACCACAAAAGCTCCATCAAAGTGAAAGACACCAGAGTGAAAAGAGGGGTAGAGTGTGGAACAGATCACAAACTTGTGGTGGCATTGATGGAATTCCCCTATATCTGGACAAAACAAAAACATACATCGATTGTTACAACGGGAACGACAGTAAACGAAAAGAGGCTCAAATTACATCTATTGCAGGAAGAATCAATAAAAGATTTACACAAAAGAAGACTAGATCAAAAACTAGAAGAATTCAGATATGACTCGTTAGATGAAATGCATGAACACATAAAAACCTGCCTGATTTCAGCGGCCTTAGAAGCTCTTGGAGAAGACGACCAAAGAAACACCCATCAGAATATCAAATTAAGGGAAGACACATTGAAATGCATAAAAGAAAAAAAAAACTACACATAAAATACCTAAACACCAAAAAACAGGAAGACTTAGACCTATATAGAGCGAAAAACAGAGAGGTAAAGAAAAGAGTAACAAATGAAAAGAACGAACGATGGGAATAAGCATGCACAGAGATAAAACGACATATCGGAGGAACGAGAAATTCAGAATCATGGCGTATATTAAAAGCACTTCAACGAAATAAGACAGAGAAAACCCAGATCGGCAAAATTAGTGAAAACGAGTGGCAAGAATACTACGTAGAACTACTTACAGAAAACCGTCCCCAATTTCAGGAAGAGAATATAAAACATGCAGGAAATGGGGCATACGACCAGATAGAAATAAGCCTGGCAGAAGTTAAGAGAGCAATCAAGACATTGAAGAACAAAAAAGCCAAAGGACCCGGAGGAATACCAAACGAACTAATTAAAAACGGAACGGAAAAGTTATTCCGCATGCTACATAGAATGTTCGAAAGAGGACTAAATGGAGAAGAAATACCTGCGGAATGGACACAAGCATACATCATATCCATACATAAGAAAGGAAATAGGAAAAAATGTGAAAACTATAGAGGAATTAGTATAATATCGTCGGTAGGTAGACTTTACGGTAGAAGACCAAGCAGGGTTCACAGTAGGAAAATCATGCCTAGATCATACGTACACATTAGAACAACTGATAGAGAAGAAAATGGCAAAAGGTAGACCGGTCCATCTGGCCTTTGTTGATCTAAAGAAAGCATATGACTCAATACCTAGAGTCAAATTATGGGAAGCAATGAATGATCTCGGAATCCGACAAACACTAATAAAAGCAGTTAAAGCACTATACAAAGAAAACAAAGTAGCTATTAAATGTGGAAATAAAGCCTACAGTCCATTTAAGACGACAAAAGGACTTCTACAAGGCTGTGCTACGTCCCCTACTCTGTTTAAAATATTCTTGGAAAATACACTCAAACCATAGAGGAGAAAGTGCGAAGGAATGGGCATACCAGTAAGAGAGGAATACCTATACACCTTAAGTTTTGCCGACGATCAAGTAGTCATCGCACAAGATGAAGAAGATCTCAGCTTTATGCTCAGAAAACTAGAAGAAGAATATAAAAACAATGGAATGGAAATAAACTTAGAGAAAACCGAATACCTAACAACAGAAAACAAGGATATGAGAAACCTAGAGATAGACGAGGGAAGACAAATAAATGGAACAGATAAATTCAAGTATTTAGGAACCATAATATCGAACCAGGGAACAACAGAAGAAGATATAAACAACAGACTGAGACAAACAAGAAACTGTATAAGACAACTAAACTCAGTGTTGTGGGATAAGAACATTACGATAAAGACAAAAAAGAGAATATATAACACCCTGACAAGAAGTATCCGACATATGGGTCCGAAAACTGGACAATAAACAAGAGAAATAGAGGTAGAATAAGAGCAGTAGAAATGGAGTTCCTGAGGAGAAGCTGTAGACTTACAAAAAGAGACAGAATTGAAAACGCAGAGATTAAGCGGAGAATCGGAGTGCAATCAGACATAATCGACTATATAGAGGAGAAGAGACTATCCTGGTACGGCCACGTCAGAAGAGCGGACAGAGGACGCTGGATAAACAAAATCACAGAATGGAGCCCGATTGGAAGAAGAAAGAAAGGATGACCCCGAAGGTCATTCAGAGATAAAATCGACGAGGCTATGGAGAAAAGAACCCTGAGAGATGGAGACTGGAATGACAGGGAAAATTGGAGAAAACGGTTGAGTGAAGGAAGACAGTGAAAACTGTGGAAATCCTTAGTAGTAGTAGTAGTAGTAGTAGTAGTAGTAGTAGTAGTAGTAGTAGAGTCAAGAATTCTTCAGTTGTAATTTAATTAGCTAGTTTTACTCTCCGTCGACAGTCTGAGTCAAAGTGACCTTGAGATGGACCTGATATAGCAATCGGTGTATAGTGTTCTACTCTCTCATCTTCAAATAATTCAGAAATGTAGTTTACCCATTCTTTTAACTGTTCATTGATGTCTAGTATTCTGTGTCCGTTTCTGTCTTCTAAACTTTGGGATACTTGTTTCCGTTTGTTTCCAGTGACCTTTTTTAATTTCTTGTGCAGGTGAAATGTATCGTGTTTCTTTTCATATTGTTCAATTTCATTACATTCTTTACTATGAAATTGTGTTTTCGCGTGTCTTATCTTCTGCCCGATTATTAAGTGGATCCTCTTATACTCGTTTATATCTTTAGTTCTGACTTATCTTCTTTGATCCATAAGTCTCAGTATTTCTTCTGTCATCCACCCTTGTTTTTTTCTTGCTTTTAGCGCACTCAATTTTGGTTCTTGAACAGTCCTTAAGATGTCTTTAATTATCGTCCAGTTTTCCTCAGTACTTTCCTCTGTGCTTGATGTTAACTTCATTTTTTGTTCTAATATACTAGTTACTTCTTGTTTTACAGTATCATTTAACATCTTTTCTGTATTAATAGTAACCGTTTGCTTTAATCTCAGTCTTATTTTTCCTACTAAAATATTGTGATCTGTTGGTACATCTGCGCCTGGATATGTTTTTACTGTTAATACTGAATTACTGTATCTCTTATTTATACATATGAAGTCTATTTGGTTACGAACAACTCGTTCAGGTGTATCTGCTGGTGATTTCCAGGTGTAAAGATGACGTTTTGGAAGTTTGAAAATTATGTTTGTTATTACTAATTACTTTTCTACGCAAAAAGATGCCAACCTATCTCCTCTTTAATTTCGTATTCCCAGACCATATTTTCCTATGATATCTTCCTGTTCACCTTCACCAATCTCTGCATTAAAATCTCCCACGATAATATTGAGATCGTGTTTCTTTGTAGGTGTACTAGTGAACTTTGTAGAAATTTCTTCTTGTTCATAGTCTTGTGTTCACAGGAATAGTTCAGTAAAAGTTAAAGATGGATTCACTTTTCATTTAAATATTATTTAATACTCTTAATTTAAGTCAATGCTCTATTATATACATACTCTATTATATATAATACATATTACAGTTTATTGTTTTCAAATAATTAATATTCCTTCGTGTTCCAAGTTCTAACACATTAAAAATCGTCTTTTGTGCAGTTTAATTAAGTTTAAACTAGCGTTGCCGATCTAGCAGCGTACTCGACTACAACATAGTACATTTTAGTTTCTTGTGGCAATGCATTAAAGTTATTAATAATGCGCCTTGTCTTTTACATGATTAAAGTTCGCTCGCTTAAACGCACAGAGATGTTTCATGTGGCTTTCGTAGAAGAAACATGCTGGTGTAAGTCATAAAACTCATCAAAGTTGGGGCGAGGACTTGAAAAGAAATTTTGTAACTTCTTTAAAGTATAATACTTTGTTAAATTTGCGTGAAATTTTAAATGTGTATTTTATTATATTAAACTAATATTTTATTAAAATCGCAACCTTTCTTAAGAAATTAGCAACATTACTATAGGTAACAATTAAATTACGAGTAGCATATTTAAACATTTTTACAACAACTGTTAAATCTGGGAATTAATTTCATTAACATCAACGTTTTTCTCCGCCAAAATTGCGCGCTCCTGAGCCGATTATGATTCAAGTAATTATTCATTATAGCCGGAGAGACACTTAAAATTAATTTATGTTTGGTCTCAACTAAATTGATGAAATTATCTAAGTTTGATGCATTGTGTATTTGGATGCAGTTTTATTTTATCGTTTCCAATATTTAGCAAATGTTTCTTCTTCTTCTTATAGTGCCATGCACCTATAGTGCATTGGCGAATTATCTTAAGGCCAAACGTCTGTCTTTTGCGGCATGCAAAAGATCACCAGTGTTATTTATGCCTGTTCAGTTCTTCCTCGATTTCTCACCCTATCTGTCCATGGTATGCGAAACATTCTTCGCAACGTCCACATTTCGAAGGCCTCCAACTTAATAATGGAAGGTACTCTTAACGTCCATGTTTCAATGCCGTATAACAATATGGACCATACATAGCATTTCACCATCCTGTAGCGGAGATTGAAGGAAAGATTGCGGTTACATAGTAGCGGTTTAAATTTGATAAAAGCTTGTCTTGCTTGTTCGGTACGGCATTTTATTTCTTGTTGAGGATCCCATTGGTCATTCATCATCAAGTATTTAAATGTTTTCACTGGATCGATTGGAGCATTATCTACTTGCAGTTGTATTCTTAAAAGTGCGTTTCTCTTATTGCCATGCATTTAGTTTTTCCAGCATTTATCTTCAAGCCATATATTTTTCCTACGGTGTTTACTTTATTTAACATCAACTGCATATCATGTTCGTTGTCTGTTATTATCGCGGTGTCGCCGGTGTAACAAATTTCAATTTGATTTTGTATCATATGACCTAGACGATCTCCTGGTGCTCGCCATGTATGCAATCTTCTTGGTGGGAGTTGATACCACGTACAGCAAATGTTTGGAAAATAATAATAAACTCGATAGCTTTTTCTTTAGTTGTGAGATATAATCCGACTAGTTCAGTCGATTATCTATGGTTGTTTTCAATGTTTTAGCAGTCTCTTTGTTATCTGGATCATCATGTAAATTACTTGCAGACATAACCAAGTTGTGAGTTTTATCAGAGTTAAGTTTTGGTTTGTTTGCAGTAAACCATGTACTAGATTTAGTAGAAATTTCTATGTAATAGATTTTTACATCATCATTATTTTTTCCTAAATTTAGACAAATCGCTGACATAAATAATAAAAAAAGGTGCTAAGAGCGAACCTTCTGGGACTCTATGTTTTACAAACAGAAAATCAGAGAGATACCTTCAAACACTATTGCCTGGTGTCTACCACAGGTAAAAAGTTATAAGCTTCAGAGGAATACCTCAGATCCCCTAGTTATTTAATCTGTAGAGCAAAATGGCATGGTAACGCAGTCACAAGCCTTCGACAAGTCGCAAAAAAATTGCTATGCGATTGCTGAGTTCAACCTCAATCACCTCACTCACAACATTATATACTGTTCGTAGTAGAACGAGCACTTCTGAATCCGTATTGTGAGTTGCTAAAGTAAATTATTGGACTCAAATAAAATTGTTGTTTGGTAACCTCTTTAATAAATCACTTTTATAAAAGTAAAAAAATGCTTATGGGTCAGTCAGTGAGAAATCACCTTTTTTATCAATAGGTAGTACTTTTGAGTATTTTTCCTTTATACTTCCGCAAATACTCCAGTTGATTGAAGATGAGTGAAAGGTGTTAAAACTGTTTGGTAAGTTTTGTTTTGTTTTGTTTTTAAATGCATATTTACAATCTACTCATAAACAGTACATTAAGTAATTAGTAAATGTGATGACAAAATTGACTTAATTTGGGTACTGTTCAAACGTAGCTCTTCAATTTTACCTATTTAATCAGGCTTCTGACCAATTACTCTTCAGTCTTTTTTCCTACATTGGTGGCTGTTATCACCGATAATTTGGCTGTGGTGCTTTAAATTAAGAATTTTGGCCTTGTTGGCGTGAAGTGATATGGCATATTTCAAGATTGTTGCTCCTAAATCATTTTGAATGGTTGCTTTGCTTACATACAAAGGAACGTAACGCAATGTTTTTTATTGAAAGGTCTGCAAAATTCTTGTGTTTAAAGGCTTGCTACAGTCCCAGAGTTCTATGCCGTAAGTCCATATTGGTTTTAGTATGACTTTGTAAATCAGTATTTTGTTCTCCACTGACAGTTGTGACTTTCTGCCAAGTAACTAATTCATTTTGTTTTAATTTTGTATTAAGCTGAATATTTTTGGCGTTAATGTGTTGCTTCCCGGTGAGCTTTCAGTCCAAATGCAACTCAAGATATTCTAGCAGGAATAAGGGCTTTGTTTAGACTAACTTATGGACAAGTGCGTCTTCTTTTTGTAAATGTGATTTGGGCTAATTTTTGGTTATTGACTGTAATTTTCCATTTTGTTTACCAACTCTCTAATGTATGCAAGCAATTTTGTAGCTTTTCAGATACTATGTCAGGGTTTTTGTTTGAAACCAAAAAGGGCTGTATCTTCGGCAAAAGTCGCTACTGTGACGTCATCTGTATAAGGTATGTCAGCAGTAAAGATTAAATATTAGGTACAGGAAGGGACCGAAGACACTTCACTGAGGAGCTTCGGATTGGATTAACTGATAGGTTAAAAAATTATTCTTGATTTTTACTTGGAACATACGTTCGTTAATATAGGACTTCAGGATAAGGAACAAATTGCTAGGCAGTAAAGATTATATATATATATATATATATATATATATATATATATATATATATATATATATATATATATATATATATATATATGTATATATATATATATATATTCAGGGATTCTACTGTATTCACTGCCTTCCCTCGCTCAACCGTTTCCATTTCTCTCTGTTATCCCATTCTCTATCGTTTAGGCCTCTCTTACTCTCTTACTCATGGCGTCGTCTACTTCATTCCTCCAGGATTTTCGGGGTCGTCCACTTTTCCTCCTTCCTATGGGGTTCCATTCGGTTATTCTCTTTATCCATCTGATGTCGCTAGTTCTTCTTACATGTCCTTACCATTTTAGTCTTTTTTGTTCTATGTATGTTAGTATGTCTGTTTCTATTGATGTTCTTTGCTTTATTTCGTCACTACTTCTCCTATCCATTCTTGTTACTCTGCAGCATCTTCGCAGGCATTCCATCTGTGTTCTCTTTCTCAATAAAGATTTTAGTTTACGTATATACCAAACCGTTGTGCCAGACTTTATCGAAAGCCTAATGAATATCGAGAAATAATGAGGCACACATAGTATTTTCTTTCAAACTTTTCTTAATTTTATTTACTATTCTATGACACTGTTGGATTGTTGAATATTTTTGACGAAAACCAAACTGATGTTCGGGTATTATGTTCTCGACTGGTACAGTTTCGCTTATTCTATTTAGCAGAAAGAAGTCTTTCAAATATCTCGAACTGGCTTCAAATTTACCTGGCTTTCCAATCATTATAATATGAGCATATTTTCACTGGATCGGAAAATGGCTTAACTGCAACATTCTATTGTAAACAATAGTGAGCACGAGAACTGCTTTCTTGGGAAGATGTTTTAGGATTCTCATATCGATTAAATCATATCCTGGGGCTTTGTGAGAGTTGGTACTTGTATACTTGGTACTACATTAGGACTTATTAGGAGACTTTATTATTTTAGAGACTAAATTTACTATTTTCTAGCAGCCTCTAGGTTTATTATTGGAATTAGTAATAAAAAAAAAATAAGTTGACTTTTTAACATTTGTTGTTTATATTCTTTGCACAAATCGGGATTATTAGTGACTGCATCACTATTAGAGTGATCTGCAAGTGTTTAATAAGAGAAAGATTAGATCTGTAAGACCTTAATTCGTTATTAAACCATTGCACGTGTGTTTTTTAGTAGTTTGTCTTATTTTGTTAGTGGAAAATCCTTTAATAATAAGTTGTTAAATTTGAAAATTTATATTAGAATTACCAAGTATGATTAGTTTGTCTACTTTACTAAGCAAGGATGTTATAACATTATCAAAATTCACCAAAAACAAATCAAAGTCACGCTTACCCGATCTGTATACAATTAAAATATTGGTTTTTATTAAAAGTACATAAATTGCACAAAACTCTAAAGTTTGCTCTACATTATATTTACTTAGATTAAGATAAAAATACATAAAATTTTCTTTTACATAAATTTCAACTCCACCTTGTTTCTTTTTTACTGTACAAAAAAAGTAGATAATAAAAAGCCGGAGATGCTAATTAATTTTATATAGTTTTTTTAGTTTAGTTTTATATTTTTTAGTTTGTCAGTGCTCCGAAAAACGTATGACGTCATAGAAATTTTGATCCATAAGAAAAGCATTGATCGACTTTATTTGAAATACACTGTAAATTTACATGAAACATGCTTACCGTACCTTGTCGAATTAGTTTATTTTAATAACAGTTTGTAGAAGTTTCTAGGGTTCTTCTTCCGTCTTCCTTTTGTGCTGAAAATTTTTTTTGTAGTTAAATCTCCTGCAACTGCAGCTTCTTTGTGCCAGATGCTAGGTTTGTAGATCTCGTCAATTTTATTAAAAGGGAAAGATACCTTATACATAGAAAATTTGTCGGATATATAATATCCGTTTAAATACTTGATTTTCTTTTGCAAAAATATGATTTCGGCAATTTTTTGTGCTGCAGAAGATTATGAAGTAGTAAAAAGGGATGGCATATTAATTTGTGACATCCTTTTTGAAGTACCGTTGAGGTATGATGGTTGGATGTGCTGCCTGTATAGTCAAAATCAGCTATTTGTTCGAAAATAATTACTTTTATTTGTGAGTAGAAGGTTGGCAACATTCGGAATATTTTACACGAATATTTGGTTGCCTATTCAATGTAACTGAATAGATCGCCTGTTAAAGTAAAAATATCCTTTATTTGTTTACTTTAAAAACACTGTAAAACTTTTTACTATAAGTAAAATTTGCAAATTATGTATTTTTTGTTTGCTGTTATTTACTTATTTATATAAACCCACTTACGATATATTTCCCTAGTTAGTTAAATTGCAGACACATATCTAAATTTTTAAAACAATAAGGACTGTACTAGCTGTACAAGCGATATTCAATGGTGTGAAGTAAAAACTTGTCAAAATAATTGATTTCAAAAGTAACTCATTGATGTTTGTAATTATTCTAGATAAAACTGTGTAAATATTCCTGAAATATCGAAAAGTTTTGAAGAAGAATAAATGTTAAGTTCAGCCAATTATAAAGAAGGAAATAAGGAAACTTAATATATCTAATTCGCTTTACTAAATTATGAGTAAAATTAATTTAAAAATCTTTCGCATATTTCTATTTATTTAACTTATTATATATGTCAATATAAAAAGTATATCTAACTACAATATATACATATGACTAGGTAGATGGGTATAATATGATTATATTTGTAATGTTTTTTGTCATCTTCTGCATGTCAATGGGATAATCTCGACCACCACATTCACCGTCAGTCATCATGTGCGGCCTGCAAAGAAAAATTTGGAATAAAAATCATGCAAAATAAAAAGTAAAGTAAGCAAAGAACTTTAAAAGTCTCACTTAAATTATTTTTTAATCTAATTGCGTTTTAAACAATTTGACATTTATAATAATGAAATTTGGCAGCAACTATTTTATTTTAACATGTAGAAAGTAATTTAATATTGTTTTAAAGTTTCTGAATATAATTTTCTAAACTAAAAATAAATTTATGTTAAAGATTTTTCCTAATTGTGTTTTTGTAATATGTAATTATTCTAGTAAAACATTTATTTTTATTATAAGACAATTTTTTTTATAAAAATTGATGCTTGGTATTATAGAATGTGTATTTGATAATCTAGCAAACTTTGTCATGTAACTCTGAAATGTGAGTTTGAATTTTACCCAAAAAAGGGTGAACAATTAGTTGTAAAATATTGTGCCTGTTCTTATCTCTTGCCGAAGGGCGGATCTCTGAAAAACGAGTATATTTGGACGTGAGAGGTGGCATTCTGACTTTTGCAGAAAAAGTTGTTTGGTAACTACAATAATAATAATTGACTTTTGTTTCCTCTCAAATAGATTGAAAATATTAAAGAATTAAAATATTAAAGATTAAAAACATCGTTTTTTTTTACTTTTTTTGCTTATAAATAATTTATTTTGGAGCAAGGTCGTACTAGGATAAAATAGTGAAAATTAAATTTCCCATAAGATAAGACTATCCAAAAATATTTTCCACTAATTTCTATCGACATAAGACATGTTATATACATAACATCCCCGTACGTGTAGTAAATAATTTTAAAATTCTGAGAATAATCTTTGACTTTTGACTAAACTGGAAACGTCACAAATTTTAACAAAGGCTACTGCATTAAGCAACTCAATATAAAAAAATTTCTTTTACACTTTTGTTGGGCTGCTGATGAGAATGTACTTCTTACAGTCTACAGAGCTTTGATACAATTCAAAATAGCTAATCTATTAGCTGCTTTATTTACATGTCCGCCTCCAAATATGACATAAAAGTATTAGATTATATTCAAAATACTACTCTTCGTCTAGGCCTTGAGCTTTTCGCTCCAGCCACAGGACAGTCTTTACTTTAGAAGACAATATCTGCTCCTCTCATATGTTACCACACATCGAGTTTTCCTATCAATTCAATTAACAACTAACTATTTTTGTACCTTATTATTCCACTAGCAAAAACTCAGTGGAGGATGCAAGGAGGGTGATGTGGATGATCGCTCTCCTCTCAAACCAACTTTTATTAGTTTATTCCTGGTGGGCCAGTAGGCTAAAACGGGCCGGTATAGTAGAAAATTTTACAAAATAGAGCCGATCGGTCCTCTCTCTTAACAATGCTGGATTCACCACTGCAAGCACTCTCGCACAGTTAGAGAGCCATTCTCGCAATACTCGTCCTATTAAAGAACACTGACCTGACCTCATACTCTGCTCATCTCTTCTTCAGTCACCCCTTTTCTTCCTCGCCAACAAATATGACACACTCCTTACGCTTATAAAGGAGGCCTCCCTAAAAATATTATACAAATCATCTTTAAATTTAGTTCTTTGATGCTTCCAAAAAATCTAACGGTGTAGGATGCTACTACTTTAAAAGATCTTATAAGTTCCATTCGGTTGCCCTTACCATGCAGCATTCGCACGAGAGCTATTAAGCATTCTCCAAGCCTTTAAATTTATTTCCACCGTATTTAAAAATGTAGCAATTTATACCGATTTCCTTTCCTCCATATTTCAATTAAAATCAGTATTTACTGATCATCCACTAATTCATATTATACTTAATCTTTCTTGATACAAACAAAAACAAAAGTTTTACTTATCTGGCTTCCATTAAACTGCTGATCTCCATGATAAAGACGAACAACGATCTAACTAAGCAAATACTTTATTCTTCTTCTTCTAGTGCCGTCTCTACTAATGAAGGTTGGCTATAACCATTGCAAATTTGTCTCTATCTGCTGCTTTTCTTAAGAGCTTCCGGTGTTTCACCCGGTCCAGTCGCGAATGTTTTTCACCCAGAATATTTGTCGTCTACCAGGACCCCCTTTTCCTTCGATTTTACCCTTTACCATCAGCTACAATAGCTCGTACTTATAATTTATAAGTATCTGCCTCCAAATATGCTGTCTTTCGCCTTTTAATGGTGGTCAAAAGTTCTTTGTTTCTTCCAATTCTGTGCAACACCATTTCGTTTGTAATATGATCGGTCCGTGGTATCTTCAAAATTCTCCTAAAAAGCCACATCTCAAAAGTTTCCAGTTTTGTCATTAAGTCAACATTAACAGTCCAGACTTCGACACCATAAAGAAGAATAGAGTTGATATAACATTTAACCATCCGATTTCGGATTTGCAGATTGAGTTTTTGGTTACTCAGAAGTTTCCTCATCTTCAAAAAGGCTGCTCGTGATTGCTCTATTCTTGAGTGAATTGCTGATTTCGGATTCAGATCTTCCGTAATCCAGACTCCTAAGTATTTCATTTTGTCCACTTGCTCAATATCTTCATTTTTTATCTGGATCCTTGTAATGACTTTGCCAAAGTCTTTGCCAAATACTTTATAGCTAAAATTAAAAAGGGAATCCTGGTATCTTGGCAAGTTCGTTAGAATAACTGCGATACAGCTTTACGCAGAATTCAACCTAAAATTACCCGGCCAAGTCTTACTTATATCACTTGTAACAAATCACAGATAATAAGAAGACTATACATGGCTACTTAATATTTACCAATGAACGTCCAATATGTCAACAGCACAATTTTGTGCCCTTACCGTAAACCATTTATTAACGGACATCGCTTGGCAATATTTTAAATTATCCAAGTGAACACACCAAAGTGCTACAGTTTCTCAAAGACACTAATTTTTTTAATAAAGTTTAATACCTATTTTGAAATTTTTGAGAAAAGAATCAACTTCCTTGCCAATGGCCTTAGCTGCCAGGGACTTAAGCTACAAAAATATAACGAAAAGGCTTTAAATTAATATTATTTATTGCTATTTTACCTGGCTAAAAATTGGCAAGAAACAAAAAAAAGGAGGAATAACAAGCCTGTTTTTATTCAATGTTTTTGAACCACTTAGATTACACTTAGGACCTTCTTGTTTTGCCTAAAGAATATTAAATTTATAATGTAATAAAACAGTCCACAAAATTTCATTAAAATCCATTTAATAGATTTCTTATAATGATTTGCAAAATAAATAAAAAAAAATTAAAATTCTTTAAAATCTTGTACAACAAAAACTGAACCATATAGAAGTTTGTCCATTTAGATTAGAGTACTTCAGCTAATCAAAGCATTTTACAGAATTGAAATCGGATTATTTGGGTGGCATCAGGATTTTTTTTAAATTTAAAACTTAATTTAACAGGTCAGTATAGCTTGTTATGCACGGCCAAAAAATTCAAAATTAAATAAAAAAAATCTGGAGAGTAAAAGGACCTTAAACCTTTCTATTTTTTTTTATTTTCGGTAGGTATGTCGATAATTTTTTATTGTAATATACCATTTGTAATCTAATGTGATTAAAGATATAAAGCCACTGCATTAACAAAACGTTTACAGATTTAATGTTGTTGGTGGTTAATTATTCCTGCCATATAAAAGTGTACCATATTTTTTTGAATTTTATTAAATCCACTGCAATAAATGCACAAATATCCATTCCTAACTGTCCAAGTCATCAATAATATAATTTCATCAATCATGGAAAACTTCAAAAGTAAAAAATAAACACTAAAGTAATTTAAGTGAGATTTTTAGTAAGAACAAAACAAATAAAATAAAAATAGTGTATGAAAAATATAGACGGACAAGAAATATTCACTAAAAAGGACAGATGTACACATTAACATGCAGAAGGTGTGCTACAAAATATATCATTTTTAGATTTTGAGTGTTAATAAAAAATATCAGTTGTTATAATTTATGTATTTAGTTGTATCATTCACGTTAATGCCATTGGCATAAATGCTTATATTGTCTTTTAGCAGACTAATATTATTGGCAATATTAAAAGTTAATTCAAAAATCCATCGCGAACATTTTTGCGTGATAGTCTCTTTTAATATCAATTATTAATTAAACTCATGTACCGATCAATTTGTTTTGACCTTTGGTGATACACTAGTAACCTGATCAACCGTGATACACGGTTTTTATATTTTCGTGAGGGTTGTCCAAAATCGGCTACATACTTTATTAAAAAACATTAATTCTCTGTGATCAATTTTATAATACCACTTTTTATAAAATTACATAAACTCAATTGCCACAATTTCTTCTACAAAAAGAAATAATGTGATATTATTTACATTAACCAGTAACCGGTGAGCTGGAGTCAGGCAGACTCCTAGTACTTTAGAAGTTGTTGTAACTTTTTTCCGGTGACTTTGAATCTTGCGCGCTCATGTACTTTCAAGTCACTATTGGTATAGTTATTCATGATACTATAACAAACATGTTTGTTATAGTATCATGGTGGTTATTGGTCTTCAGTGGGTATTCCGCTAGAATATTGTGAACATATTCAAATTAAGAAATCAGAGTCTCAGTGACTTCACCTAACCGTTAAAGTAAGTTTTGTTATTGTTATAATATTAAAGATTTTTGTGTAAAACCTGTTATTTTTAGATGGATTTAGTTCTTAGAAAATAATTTTAAAAGTACTGTTTTAAGATGGTATATTAAGGAAGAATCTGCCTTGTCTAATATAGAAGACAGATATGATATCGAAGAAGAACATAAATATCTACCTTCAAGTGAAAGTGATGATGAAAAACCTTTTTCAAATGATGAAAATATTGATGAGGAATTAGACGCAGAGAATAAGGAAAAATTGGAAAAAGTACTATTATGAAAAAAATCTACAAAACTGGGCGGTAAATAAACCTGTAAAGAATGTGCAAAGAATTCCACAACATAATATAGTCATAACCCTACCAAGATTTCCTGCTCGTACTCTAGGTGATGAAGCCACTTCAGAAGATATATGGAACCTTCCCATCTCTGAAGCTATGATAAATATTATAGTGCAATATTGGCAATATTATTTTAAAGTCTACTTTAAAATGTATAATGTATGTCTAAAGTGTCAATATAAATAAGTCAGATAAAATTAAATTATTAGAAACATTTTTCACCAAGTAACAAAAAAAAATTTGTTTAATTTACAAACTTTTGTATTTTGAGAACGATTTCCGAAGTGGAAATTGAAACGTCAATAAACGTATTTTAACTTTTAATTGTGGCTTATTCCCATTTAAATAGTACTACTTTAAAATGCCGCAAGCAAATTGCTTCAGAACAATATTAAGAGTATTTTTATTTGTTTGTTTATCACTCTATATCCTTTTCCTTTGTTAATACTTTTGATGATTTCATTCATGATTAAATTGAAAAACGTATTTCACTCTTATTCCGCTGCGTATTTCTATAGGTTCCGTAAGTTGTCTATCTATTCTGACTTCTATTTTGTTGTATTGGTAGATGTTTTCGATAGCTTTTATAATATTTAGGAGAACTTCTCTATTATATAGAAGATGGATTACATCTTTAAGTCTTACTCTGTTAAACGCTTTCTTTAGGTCAATCAGACACCGAAATATTGTTCTATTAAACTAGTGATTTCTGAGTAATTTTCTTTATAACGAATATTCACTACGAAAACCCTATTGTTTATCTGCTTTATTCTTAAACTTATCCTCTGATTTATTAGCGCTTATAAAATTTTACTACCCTAAATTTTAGGGTAGTATTTAACAAGTTTATACCTCTGTAGTTTTCTGGCTGTTTGTTCACCATTCTTCTGGTATTTTATTTTGTTTTATAATTTTATTAATTAATGTTGTTAATTGTTCTGTCATTGCTGCTCCACAATATTTTAGTAATTCGTTTGGTATCTTGTCTTTATCTGTTAAACAGTATTTTCTTTTGCATACCGTAAAAATCATGTTCCATTTCTTTCGAATAGCGTTTCCAGTGATCATTTTTTATTTTGCTTACCAGCATGTGTTTCGTTTCTAATTGCCTTGTAATTATGGTATGCCGGATTGATATTTTTTACCGGAAATATAGATAGTTTTTCTATGTATTTATTCAATTATTATTTTCCGCCGAAAGATACTACCACTGTACAACAAAAGATTGTCCCATAGTTGTTTTAAAATACAATAATAATGGCAAAGGATGGAATTAATAAATTTGATCAGTTGCATGAACGATATGCTGTTGACCGCAGATCTACCAAGTAGTGGCACAGGATATTAAAATTAAAGCAGCAGAAAAAAGAACCAAGTATATATGTTCGTCATTCCAGGTACCCTTGTGAATGAGTTTGTTAAAAAACTTTCCAATAGGTTATATTCTTAAACAAATCATCTGTAGCTACCACAGTTAGAGCCAATACAGCTCGTAGTTGGTAGGATTCTTCTTTGGCATGCTAGAAGATCCGTATTCGAGTCGGATTAAATTAAAAATTTTAGAAATTACTTGGTTAATATTAGTGGTCAACAATACTCAAAAGAATTTTTTCTGTAAAAACAGTCTGATAAAGTATAGATATCTTCCCGATGTTTTTTTTTTATTTAATAAAACTTTAACAGGAATCTTATGATTATTGCTATCTGATCATTTACTATGATCAAAAAGCAAGTTAGTTCTATATACAAAATATTACAAAAAACTTATCTAAAGTTACATTCAGCAATATTCCTTAGACTCTAATACATTATAGTGCTACTAGCTAACGTGTACACTTTAGCCGCACTTTGCTCTGCTTTTTCACTTTCACTCACTTATAGCACTAACTCAAAAGTCTTCTTATCTTGTTCGCGTTGTCTAGGAGTTTGATGACCTCGACATATACGTGGTTGGAGAGCCTTTGTTCATGACTCTCGGCAAACTTACTTATTGTCTAGATAACCGTATCCATCTAGAGGTCTCGACTAAGATCACAGTTTCTGAAGTACCATAGAGCGTTAACGATCCTTAATAATTTAATCTGATATCGTTGTATAATTTGGATGTTACTTTCTTTTGTACAGCCCTATAGCTGTATACCATATGTCCATATCGGTTTAAGGACTTGCTTATACAATAACAATGTGTTATAAGTAGACAGAGTGGATTTTTTTCCCATCAACCAGTACATCTTTCTAAACTTAATTTCTAATTCCTCCTTTTTTTTATTAATATGTGCAGTATTTGCATAAGGTATTTGGTTTCTATTTATACTAACTGAGATATGTTGTTCTCTTCTGTTAGTAAAATTGATATGAACAGATTCTGTTTCATTCAGTTTGATACGCCATCGCCTGGTCCAGATGTTAATTTGTTCAACAGAGTTCTGTAACATGGTTGCTGCATCCTCCTGATTTTGTCCGACTGCTAGAATGCATGTGTCGTCTGCAAACATCGAAATTGTGTTAGGTTCTAATGATGGAATATCGCTGGTATAGAGCAAGTATAGCACTGGCCCCAGGACACTACAGCTTTAGCTTCTCTTAATTCTGAATATGCTTTCTCATATTTAACTCGATAATATCTGTCGGATATATATGATTCTAGTAGTTCAGAATATTGTTTTGGTAAGTAGCATCTCATTTTCTCGATGTGAGTAAAAAATTTATTTCTCACTCTTTCTGAGTAAAAACCCAACAATAATATACAATATATGTATATCTGCAATAATATATGTAGTTTATATACTATTCCTAATATTCTGTTAAATAAAACACTGTTGGAACTAGCTTGGTGACGTTGTAAAACAACAATGTTCTTAACCTTGATTTTACATTTTGATTCTATTGCCATCTAAATATATTATATAGTTAACGTATTATATTTTTATCCCAACCTCGTCTGCCAAATCGGCTTTTTAGAATTTTTTAAATACCCGGGAAGATTATGAAATACTTTAATTCCACGAGCCTTGTCACAGAAATAAATTTGTTTCGTTATGTTTGTAGTTTGGATAATTTTGTAATTAATGTCTAATAGTTTTGGCTTAAATTAATACTCCACAATAACCAAAAATTGAAATTTGTTTTAAATGTTTAATTTTTATTATTAATTATAATAGTTGCGAATTTTTCTATATATGTAGTTGATTTATATGATTTTTTTATATAAACTTATTTATAATTAAACAAAACCGATATTTAAACGTGTTCCCAAAAGCTTTATAAAAACCAACAATTTAGCAGTTCCAGCAGTTTAGGTGTCAAAGCCTCCTTCTAATCTGACCTCTATCATATCCACTTGGAAATCGTTTTCAAAAAAGATTGCTGGATGAGTAATTTCCATCGTTATCTGTTCTTTGCTGTCGGCGTCTAATTTCTCATTCTCATCTATTTGACATCTTCCATCACTACATCTCTTTATTTCTTTCTTGGTCTTGCTCTCTTTTTTCTGTCCTCAGGTAAAAAGGTAATTCCTATCCGTCACTCTAACCCTACCCTTAGACAATACAAACATGTCTTGTCATTACAAAATAAAAAATAAAACTCTTCTCTTAGTTAAGTGTGCCGTTGAGGACAGACGTTTTACACACCTCTCTGATCTTGGCTCTGAAACCCATACACGGGTTTTTCTCTCTTAGTAATAACCACTAGTTGCAACGCGATAAAATACCGCGAGTCTCTTCCTCTGATCGTAGTGATCCTACCAAAAAGACGCTTTCGATCTGTGCTACTCTCTTTCCTAGGTTTTCGCAAAAACGCACGTTTTGACACCTCTGATTTTTTCTTCTTTCTTCTGGTAGCAATTATGTAAAATACCGGGAATAACTATCTGCTTTTGAATCGCATAGACAACATATACATTATGCTCAGCTCTTGAAGTACCTTGGTATTACCCTTGACGTGGGAAGTTAACATGGAACTCACACTTAGATGGTAAAGCTAAAAGAGCATATATTGCCTATGAGCAGTGTCGACGAACGGTCGGACGCACCTGGGGACTCACGCCCAGGGTGATCGCCTGGGTCTACACCGCTGTCATTAGGCCAATGTTAACCTACGGAGCTATTGATTGGGTACCAAAAGTGCTACAGGCAACAGCGATTAACAAACTAAACCATATTCAGCGGATGGCTTGCATAAATATAACAGGTGCCATAAAAACAACACTAACTACTGCAATGGAGTTGATCATTGGCATCACGCCTCTAGATATATATGTCAAAGATGTGGCGTTAGTGACAATGATGCGACTGCGCTCAGCTGGTGCAAACCTTGATGTAGGAATGAGACAATTGGGAACTCGTTTCTGGCGGGGAGAGCTGGATGCGTTACTATTGCTACAGGCAGACTGCGACTCAATTGAACCAAAGTTTGCCTTTAACAAACCCTACAAAATTGAAACAAGACAATTGTATATGGAGACAAACGTGGCAAATGCCTATTGCATATACACCGATGGCTCCAAAATGAAAGAAGGCTCAGGATGCGGAATATACACCAGATCACTGAACCTAAGAATAAAGTGGGGCATGGGCAAAAATGCCAGCGTAGTTCAGACAGAACTGACTGGTATCTCCATAGCCGCAAAAGAGATAACCCAAAAAGGTATAGCAGGAAAAACTATAATGATCTGCACAGATAGTAGACAAGCGCTACTAACCTTGAATAGACCACGTGTCACATCAGGTTTAGTAATGGAGTGTCACGAGTCACTAACTCAAGCTTGGGATTTCGGATGTTAATACCTTCATCCTGAGGTGAGTTAAAGAACACAATAGGAATCAATTATTTGGGAAGGAGGTAGGCCTAAGAGTCTTAGGACCTGGGAATCTTTTTGGTTGGTCAACTACAACCATCGCGGAAATTGTCAAATGTCACTCTAATACACAAACCGTAAAAAGATGGGAAGAAGGGAAAGGACGTTAACTTGCCAGGGTAACACTAAGTAACCTTGAAGAGTCAACATCAAAGAAGTACTTGGGAATGACCAGGAAAAACCTACGTTTGGCAGTTGGTTTTTTAACTGGTCATTGTCAACTAAGCAAACACCTCCACACACTGGAGCTAGTAGACACACCTCTATGTAGGAAGTGTGAACGAGAAGACGAAACTGTAGAGCATGTCCTATGTGAATGCCCAGAGTTATCGTTAATACGAGAGTACGCGTTCGTCGAGTCCTGGTTCACACCTGCCCACATAAGAGAGATGTCTCCTGGTGACTTGTCTACCTTCCTAGAAATGGATGGACAATGAGCTAAGGGTGTCAGCTCCCTGGGAGGATGCACGATGGATCAATTGTGGCCTAAGTGCTGTGAAACTTAACTCGCCCTCCCTACTCTACAGATACAGATATGCTCAGCTCTTCGATTTTAGTGTTCGTGCCCGATAGACGTAAAATTTTGGTATTTTAGTAAAGAAAAAACAGTACCTCGAGACCCGTGTAAACACCGTAAGTTCGCGGTAGACAAACTCGTACGAGAAATCACACTTGTAAACTCTACCTGTATGAAGACTACGAGTTCCCGAGTGAATACACCAGCAATACTGGTAAAACCTTTATGGTGAACTTAATTATATATATATTATTGCTTTATAACCTTAAGTATTTTCTTCTAACTATTTTGAACCAGCCCTGTTTAATACAGTTCTCATACTGTTTTTGTATAAATATTAACAATCTTGGAATGTAGTCCAGAGGAAAAAAAACAAGAGGTAGTCCTTAAAAATAATAAAGAAAAGATATGACTTTAGTTCTTTACGCTCGCGTTTTACTTTCATTGAATTTTGGTTTTTACTTTTTACAGAATATACTATTTATTATAGACAAACTTCTGTTTTTCTTTTATAAATTATTACTTGGGGTAAAACGTTATCTTCTGTAATAAGTACACTTTTTAAATCCTCTAATCTGATTATATTATTTAAAATGTAAATTAAACATAGAAACAAACCAAGATTTCGTAAAACAGTCTGTATTGTCTTTTGTATCTTCTAATTATGTGAACACAAAGCGAATTCGCGATTTAATTACGTAGCAAACATTCGCAACAACCCTTTATTAATCAACCCCTTGGCGAAGTATTACGAATTAGCGAAAGGGAATATTTAACAATAATGGCCAAGAAGAAATCATCTGAAAAATTAAAATTTAATTTTAAGGCAATTGATGTTTGACGTTTCTGTTTTCTTGCCGTTCTATTCACTGTTTTCACATTAAAAGCATTATTTCTGTAGATTAGATCTGTGTCAAACAAGCCGATTAATGATGTCATTATATAAACGAGGATATTACTAAGTATTATAAAGCTTTGGTACGAAATTGATTTAAAGGAAAATCATTAGCATATTATTACAGTAATAGATATAAATCCGTAGAAACAAAACATTCAGAAAAAAGTAGAATAAAATGTTGGGTAATTTGAAATAAAAAAAGGAAATTAAATATTACAGAGGTAAATAGAGGATACAAAATAGTAAAATACCGAGGAAATAGAAAAAACGAGGCTATAAAAAAAGAAGAAAGAAGCCATTATAATTATTATTAGTTGTTAGTAGTAATACAGGGTTGGCCACTCAAAGGAGTTTTCCCCTGATATTTGGCAATATTCAGTGGATTTTGTGAAAATACCGACATGTCAGTTTTTATTTCAAAGGGATTATACCCCTCGTTTTTTACAATTTTTACAATGGAACGGTCTGGAAAAGTCCTTTTGGAAGATGTAAAATGTCATTGTAAAAATGGACTAAGACAGGGAGACGGACTGTCGTGTCTCTTATTTAACCTTGCACTAGAAAAAGTAATTCGAGAGTGCCATATTAATACGAATGGCACCATCTTTAATAAATCTGTACAAGTGGTCGGATATGCAGATGACATATACATTATTGCTGATCAAAGCATTTCGAACACTAACGGCGTCTACACTTAGAATGGGTTTAAAAATAAACGCACAGAAAACCAAGTATATGTATTGTACTCGATCAGGCAACCAGATACCTAGACTATTATTTGATGATCTGGAACTGAAATGATCTGGATCTACCTGGGCTTGCTGCTGACCAAAGACAACAATGTCAGCAAAGAAATTAAAAGAAGAATAGTGCTTGCCAATAAGTGCTATTATGGCTTGAGGAAACATATGGCCCCAAAACTACCCAGAAAAATTAAAGTTACCATATATAAAACACTAATAAGACCAGTGTTAACATACGGGTCTGAAACGTGGTCACTTACACAGAACGACCAAGAATTGCTTAAACGTTTCGAGAAAAAATTCTAAGGAAAATATATGGAGGAATCCAAGAACAGGGTTTGTGGCGTAGGCGCTACAACTTTGAGTTACATAAAAGTTTTGGGGAACCTGACGTTGTAAAATGTATTAAATTAGCTCGCCTTCGATGGATAGGACATGTAATTAGGCGAGATGAAGATGCAATGATCAGAAAGATTTTCGACCATAGAGGACCAGTGGGAAGATGAGCCAGAGGAAGACCAAAACTTAGGTATCAAGATAACGTAGAGGATGATCTAAAATCCATTGGAGTAAAAGCATGGAGAAGAGTTGCCAGAGACAGGGGCGAATGGAAGATTGTTCTGAAGAAGGCTCATAACGAGCTGTAATGCCACTGATGATGATGATACACCTCGTTTTTATTGCACAAAAACTTTAATTCTCTGTGCTTTTATTGCTCTAAGTATGTTCTTTGGAGCCATCCATTCTTGTAATTTGCTCATAATCGTCCCTTCAAAATCTTTCAGATGCTCTTCTTCTCTTGCTGTTAATGTCTCGGAAGCATATACCACTATTGGTCTTATGGGCATTTTGTAGATTTTAATTTTTGCGTTTTGACTTATTCTCTTATTTCTATACTTTTTTTTTATTTCTATCGAACTCTTTCGGTACACGGTTTTCTTACACTTCTAATACTACTCTTGACTAGTACTCCCAAATATCTAAACGTTTCAACCTGTTTGAAGCTGAATTTCTAGCTGAGTTTTTAATTTTCGAGATTTGGTAACACATAATAATCAGAGGGGAACAAATTAAGAGAGTAAGCTGGAAAAACTTACGAATTTTGCCGTTGTCATAGTCATAACGTTCTTGTGTGTTTAATAATATTGTTTTCTTCTGCATATGGAGTGGTTTCTTATTAAGATCCTGCTTCAATTCGTTCAGTGATACAACATACAATTGGCTATCTATAATTTTACCTTTTTCAAGTTCGGCAATTAAAATTACGCATTTTTAATCTTAAAGTATAGTGGCCATAACCTTTCCGAACCACTGAGCCACCTCGCCCACTACTGTGCGTTTATTCTGTACCAATCGACGCTAAAAGTCCGACAGGTTAGGCTTCACACGGTTCAAACTTGCTATTTAGTAATTCTTAAGACCCCTGTGAACTCACAAACCTTTACTTCTTCTTAATCTATGATAGTATCAGGAAATTTTATCTGTTTCTGTTTCCTTGGATTGTACCTACATATTTTATTGTCACTTCATCTTTTTTGTTCTTCCTAACACTTCTACTCGACGTCGATTTGTTTCTTGCTATGTTAACCATACTATCGTTTGTCGTTCTGTCAGAACATCTTCTGGAGATGTTACTGCTTCGCTTGTAAGCTGAAACTTACAAGCGAAGCAGTAATGTCTCCAAAAGAAGCCAAACCCTAGTGTTGGCGAAACGCCGAGAACTAATCTCAGAAGACAACGGCCTAACAGCCCGAACAAACAGTTTAACAACTTAGACGATAGCCGTGAAAGTATAACGCATTTTAAACAACGAAGTCATGAGAAGAGTCAATAGAAGAATGGAAATATTGGAAACCATCAAGACACGAAAGATGCAATACCTGGGACATATTATGCATAATGAAGATACAACATACTTCAATTAATTATAAAAGGGAAAATCCAAGGCCAGAGAACTGTAGGAAGGATCAAAATCTCATGGTTGCGTAACTTGAGGGAATGGTACGGATGCACATCAATCTACTATTTTAACTATTCAGAGCGGCATTGTTTTCGACTCAAACATTTATTCAAAATGCCTTGTTTACCATAAAAACGTATATATCTGTGTCATCGACCACCAAAAAGCTTTTGATAGAGTCCAACATGAACAATTATTGTTGAATGAACTAAAGAAAATGAAGCTAGACACAAAAGATCTCTGCATAATTCAATATCTTTATTGGAACCAAGAAGCAACCTTACAATGTTCCAACCAAACTACTAACAGCGTCCGTATATAAAGAGGTATCAGAAAAGGCTGGGTCATATCTCTATTGCTCTTTAACTTGTACTCTGAATGCCTATTCAAACAAGCACTAGACGGCGCCGAAATTAAAACCCCATATGAAAAAGCCCAATGGTGTAAGATTAGGTGAGCGAGGTGACATTTTTATGGTACCTTTTGTACTAACTCTAACATAATGTTTAAAAAATCTAATACCTCCCGTGCATTGTGAGCTGGACAGCCGTCTTGCTGCAACCAAATTTCATCCATATTAGTAGATAATAATTAATAGATAAAGGGCCGATTATTTTGTTACTTAAAATTTCATCCCAGACATTGACTCTTTGACGGTATTGTGTTTTGTAAATAACACTTATGTGCATATTTTCTGTAGAGTACCATACGGTAACAGATGGATTGTAATGGCTAGTTTAAGAAAAATAAAACTCATCTATTAACCAGATTTTTGTCATGAAATCTTCGTCACGATTTGTGCGTTCCATCATGTCCTAACAAAACACCATCCGTCGTTTTTAATCAGCAGGAAAAATTTTCTGTGTTTTTTTCAATTTATAGCAGTAGTACTTGTTTCTTTTTAAAATATTTCGTACAATTCTAGCACTAATACTAGTTTTTTTTTAATTAGGGTGTAACATTTTTTTTATAATTAAAATAGTAAAAAATTTTGAATGCCTTTACCCCTGTTGCTGACACGCCCATGGCCATATCCGCAAATAGATATGCGGGTGGGCTCTCTCACCCTTAGCAAATTTTATTGGAACATACCGACTCTCACGGAGTTCTCAAAGTACGAATAGGTTGTACTCATCAAAAGAGGCCGAAGTAGAATATTATATGGTAGAGCCTTGTTAACCTTTTTCGGTTCCAGGCGGTATAGCACGGTCAAAAAAGCTCTTTACACTATCTTTCTGAAAGAGCCTAATTCAAAAGGTTCTATATTTTCTCACGGTTTTCAACTATAAGAGTACCGTTACTTATCTAGAACCTTTCTATGTTCGGGTATCTTCCTAGAAATGGAAACAGCTTGGCATTCTTTCAGGCAAGTTGTCATTTTTAAGCGGATGATATCCCACTTTTTTTTTGGAAGCTTGTTAAATTTTGAGAGGAAGACAATGACTCTGGGCAGGACGGTCTTCGAGTAAAGACGCTTGCTTATCTTACCGTTTTCTGTGAATTTTTTCTTTAAGTGTGTATACACTTTAATCTTTGAAATATCTTAATCTAATACTATATTATATTAAATATGGTTATAAAGTACCTTCATTTTGATTAACTTCAGTGCTTGATACTAGTAAAGTATAGTAGAATCAGTGAAATAGTGCAGCAGTCATCGAGATTTATTGTAAGTTATCGTAATTATATTACCTTCAATTATCTGGGCAAATAATATTGTAATCATATTACCCAACCCTGGACGAATCTCCGTCAACCATTTCTTCACCTGTAGTTAAGGTTAACTACCGATTTATTAATTCAATCAAACATTTACAAAACATCAGAACATTTAAATCTTTCAAACGAACTTTCAATCAGTTATTAAGAACTTCTTACAAATTCTAATTACGAACATTCAATATTCAGTAAGAACAGTTAATTAAAATAAAAACATTGCGAGAGAGTTAACATACAGTCAAGTGCGGGTTGGTTTCATTTTTATACTACAGAATTCTTGTATTCTTTTGAATTTAAATTTAATTAATTTTATTTTATTTGCTATAATTGCTATCCATTTTTAAATTTACTGTACCCGTTATCTCGACATAAGCCAATAAACAGCGAAGAGAGATTTCTTTAACCAGCTTTAGTCGAATTTTTTTAAATACTACCAGGCTCTCTTCGCTGATAATTTAATTTGTGCATGATTTTATTATATTGTATCTGTAAAGGTATTTCTTGATCATAATACTGTTTATTACCATATGTATACAACCATTTATTAATTGATGGTGCATTTTTTTTTACTTGTGTTTACATTCAGCCGCCTATTTAATTGTGTTGTTAAATATATTGTTTTGTTTTATCCATGAATTTTATTTCTCGACTCCTCATAAGTTTCCTGATAAAAAAATACCTCTAAATATTTGCTTATTACATTAAATTATTATTATACCTTCGACCAAGAGAAAGATCAGGCTGATTAAGTTTTATAGGTAAGTAGGTGGGCGGAGTCCACCTAATATATTTATTATTTTGTTTATGTAGTGTATTTACAAAATTTATTTAATAATTAACTGTTGATATCTTCCCTTGGATTTGGTCTCAGAACCTAAATATCTTTCCTTATCTCTTTTCGTTTCTAAGTTTTCTTAATTTTCCCCTCGAACCCCAAAAAGTTAAGTGGCGCCCTTTTTCTATCTTATCTTATCTTTGGTAATTTTACCCATCTGTCTTTTTGTTTATTTCTGATCTTTTCTAATATATCTTATCCTGTCCTATCTTTACTTATTTCGTCCATTGGACCCATTCCCGGTTCCAAAGGCTAGTTTCGAACCCACGACTCGCTCTCCACCAACTATCTGGCTGTCGTCCGCAGTGTCTCCATTGGTGACCTTCTAGCACCATCCAAAAATAGGTTTTTAAGTTACAAGGGTGCTGTTACAAGAAAAATTGATTTCAGATAGACTATATACGGCAGTTTCACGCTCTTCCCGTTCTTCATTAGTTGAGTTGTAACGGTTACCATTTTCTCAACTTGAAATATTAATTTCTTTATTCTGTATTTTTGCAAATAAAACCAGAATTATTACAAATGAAAAAATAAACGTACTCTTGACTGTCACTTTGACAAAACTAGAATTCAATCTAATGGATGGTAAAAACAAGCTCGTATATTGGTACTATTTTCATACTATATTCGGTCTCTTTCTATTCTATTTCGGCAGAACAACCTCATACTGTTCTTTTCGCACTAGTTATGAATACTAACATGCAGTTTTAAGATTACCACAACTTTACATATTATCACTTCTCAAATTAGTGTCGTTGCGTGCTAACTCTATTTTATTTTTTCTTTGATACCCCAAATTTTTAACAGCTTACAACCCTAATTTGCCACCAGTTTTTCTCAGAAAACCTTATATCATCATACTTAGAAAAAATTGACTTTAATTTGGTTTAAAAACATTCATAAACGCCATGAGTAGCGTATTTTATTCAAAAAATAAATGAACGAAATAAAATTGTTGTACAAAAATTAATTACTATTAATTGAATTTTTGACTGGCAACCTATTATCAATGTATTCTCCTAACTTTAAATGCATGAAAAAACCAGAGTTTGATTAACTATATTATGAACGTAAACATTTTATATATATAAAATGTTTACCCGAATAATTACGACAAAACTAGAGAAAAAGTTAGATTTCTACCAGCCCCGAGAACAAGCTGGCTTCCGCTCAAAATTCGGAACAAACGATCACCTGCAAACAGTAAAGACCTTAATAGAAAAGTCGCTAGAATATAACAGACCACTGGTACTTATCTTCGTAGACTTTCACAAAGCCTTCGACACTGTGGAATTAGACAGCATTATAACTGCTCTGAACAATAGTAGAATAGATTACCGGCTCACAAAGCTAGTACAAACACTATACCAAAAGGCCACAATACGTGTAAAACTACATGATACCACCAGAGAAATTCATATCAAGCGAGGTGTGAGACAGGGCGACACTCTCTCACCTAAATTATTTATAATGGTCCTCGAATACGCCTTTAAAATGCTAGAGTGGGAAAATAGAGGAATAAAAATAGATGGAGAAATGCTCAATCATCTGCGTTTTGCCGACGACATATTACTTATTACAAAAGATCTGGGTGAAGCACAACCAATGGTACAAGAATTAGAAAACGTATCTTTAACAATAGGTCTAAAGATGAACATGAGTAAGACCAAATTTATGACAAATTTAGTTCCCAGCGAAAACCTAATCATCCAAAATCAAGTGGTAGAATTGACAGAAAAGTACATATATCTTGGTCATGAAATCAGAATAGGCAAGGACAACCAGACCTGCGAATTTCAACGACGAATAACACTTGCTTGGGCGGCGTATGGTTCACTAAGAGACATCTTTAAGAGCAACATCCCGATAGCTATGAAACGGAAGACATTTGACCAATGCGTTCTTCCTATTATGACATACGCAGCAGAAACTCTCACGCTCACAAAAACAACAGCACTAAAAATCCGAGTGGCACAAAGGCGCATTGAAAGATCAGTTCTCGGCGTGACAAAAAAAGACAAAATAAGGAATCAAAACTTAAGGAAAAGAACAGGTATCAATGATGTCGTCGAACGTATAGCCAAGCTGAAATGGAATTGGGGAGGTCACATAACGAGACTGAAAGACACAAGAAAACTAATTGACTGGCGCCCAGGAGAAGATAAACGCAGCAGATGACGACCACCAACAAGCTGGATGGACGACATTAGACGAATATCCAAGAAATGGCAACAAGAAGCACAGAACCGTGAAAAGTGACGAAAAAAGGGAGAGAGCTATGTCCAGCAGTGGACAGAAGAATTTGGATGATGATGATTATGAACGTAGTGATCTTGCAGTCAGATCTTTTACTGTAGTTTTTATTATTGTTTTATATTAGCATCCATTTTATGGTTTTCATTGATATTTTTCTTGTCATCTCGCCTATAGCTTTCGCTGCCCATATTTTGTGTCCCTGTAGAACCCTACCTAATTTTTAAATTTGTTTTTTTTATATATATAAAGCAGCATACTAATAGATATTATTTTCAGTTCTATCCGAACAATTTAAGAACCTTAAGACGTTAAGTATCCTTAAGTGATATTTTTTCTACACCACTTTAAAGAAACATAATACGCGATACTCTTTGGGAAAATTATATCCATTTTACTGTTATCAATTTGGTTAGCCGGAGGGAACTGGTGTTTTTATCTGCAATATAGCAGCAGTAAAATGGTAAGTGCTCTCGATAGCAGAGAAAAAAGTATAAAATAAAATGGCGAATAATATCGTTCAGGTTTACTCGGGAATATTTTTGCATAGAATTTCTGGTATTTTATGCCATTGTGAAACCAGTTGTGAATGGATGTAGGAATAAAATATCCAGTCGGCGGTACTTAAATACAGGGGAAACTATTTGGTAATGGAAATAACTTAAAAAATTGTTCAAAATCTTCATGTTTAATTGTTTTTCTTGTAGAAGCAATTGGATTATATTCTGTAAGTTAATTTATTATACAATGTGTCAATTTTAAAACTTACATTGGGCTATATCTCACGAACAAAAGCTGATATCGAAAAATGCTTGAAACCGTTTCTAGTATAGTAAGTAAGAACTAAAAAGACCCCCATTAACACACTAGGCTTCACCCACCACAACCAAATAAGTTTAAATCGCAAATTCCTACTTGTGATACATCATTGAAAAGACTATAAGAAAATCCTATCCTCCAATGGTATAAATAATAATTATACAGGGTGAAGCAATAATTGTGAAAATTTGACTCAAACGGAAAATTTAATGAGTTTTGTAATCAACAATACAGCCTATTTTTAAATTCTGCACGAACTTTGACAAATATTGTTTTAGTAAAAGCGCGACATCCTTGCGTAATTCTTTCTCGCAATTTCCCAAGTGACGCAGGTTGAGTTTTATAAACAACTGATTTGAGGTAACCCCATAGAAAGAGTCAGGACCTCTCCTTCCAATCCATTTGTTCGGATAATTAGTATCCAACCAGTGCCTAACTGGAGCTGCATAGTGAGGAGGTGCTCCATCTTGTTGGAAGTGCAGCAAATCTTCGTCTAAAGCTAGGTTGCCTTAATCGTCCCTTTGGTTCTGTAATTCATGCACAATTAGAGGTTCGATGGTTTTTCCAGCATATCGAGATAAATGTCGCCACTTAAATTGGCTGGTATGAACAAGGGGCCAATTATAGCATCCCCTAATATTCCTGCCCAAACATTCAGTTTTTCAGGATATTGAGTGTGACCTTTTCTGAATCGATGCGGGTTCGTATCACTCCAGTACCGACAGTTTTGTTTATATACATTATATTCAGCATAAAATTACATTCATCAGTGAAACAAATTCGGTTCAACGCGAATTTTGTTAGTCATGAGTTCACTAAACTCAATTCGTCGGTCTGGATCATCATCGCCTAGTTGTCTCATGCGAAAGTCCTGTCATTGCAGATACTTGACGTGTCGATGCAGTAGGTTCTATTGCAAAATTTTCAGGAACGTCAATTTGGGATGCTTCATTCAGTAATCTTGGGGCATCCCTTTTTTATTTTGCACCGATCCCGTTTCTCTAAACTTTTCATCTAAATCGCGAATACGTAACTTACATTTTTGTCCGGATGCCATTCATGAACTATTTGAGCTGTTCTTAAATAACACTGTCTAGAAGGCAAATATGAACATAATCTCAACGCGTTCAGGTATACTCTAAACCATCGGGATAACTTCAGCTGAATGACAGTACCGATCGTGCAAATTATGAAAACTAATGATATTTAAAATTCTCAAATAAACCAAAAATTATTGAATCTGACAGAATCCGAAAAACAGATGTTTTCAGCTTGTTTTGTAAAACCGCAAATTAAGTTTTTATTTAACAATAAATATCCAACGGGAACTTATCATTTAAAATAATAGTCCGGGAGATAGCATTACAAATACAAAAGTCATCGTAAGCCGGCTGATATTCATCATCACCATCAATGGCGTTACAACTCTTCGTGAGTCTTTGCCGCGTTTACTATTGCTTTCCATGTTTTTCGGTCCTGTGCCAGTAATTCCCATTGTCGCACTCCCATTTTCTCTAGATCTTCTTTGACTGCATCTTTCCACCTTTTTCTAGGCCGCCCTACAGACCTTCTTCCCGCTGGCCTTTCCAAAACACATTGTTTATAAGGCGATTGTCGTTACTGCGTATCACATGCCCTACCCATCTGAGTCTATTGGCCTTTATATATCTGACTAGATTTTCTTTTCCGAATAGAGACTCTAGCTCGTTATTGTATCTGCTGCTCCATTCGTTTGTCACGCTGTCTCTGCAAGGGTCATATATCATTCGAAGAATTTTACGTTCCCACACCAGCAATTTATTTATTTCTTGAAATGAAAAATGAAAAAGACAGAAAAGATTTGATATTGAATTTGTTTCGAAACTATCTTACCGATTTTTTTATTTATTTCTCTTTTTGTTAGCGTCCATGTTTCGCTTCCATACGCGACTGCTGGTCGTATTATGGTCTTATATATCCGGATTTTTGTATCTCGTGAAAGAAGTTTTGACTTCATTAGATGTTGCATTGCAAAGAAAGATCTCTTTCCTGCCATTATTCTCGTTTCAACTTCTCGCTCTAATTTGTTGTCATTTGTGATTGTTTCTCCTAGATATTTAAATTCTTTAACCACTTCGAAGTTGTGATCATTTATGGTAATGTTTTGCCTTATTCGCCGTCGTTCTTGTTTTGAGACGACCATGTATTTTGTTTTGTCTTCATTTATTTTTAGACCGATGTTTAATGTAGCTTCTTCAAAGCTCGAGAAAATATCCTTAATTTCTAATGTTGATTGTGCTACTGCGTCTACGTCATCGGCAAAGGCAAGTATGAATTTTGCTCCCCGAGCAGTTATGTCTCGTTTGATTTTTGGATATATTTTTCGCATGACATATTCTAAGACCAGGTTAAACAACAATGGGAACAACGGATCTCCCTGTCTCAGTCCAGAATTTACGCAGAAAGTATTTGATATTTTTCCCCCAATTCTAACTTGTGCAAAAGAGTTACTTACACACATTTGTGTTACCGCAGCTAGTTTCTTGGTTACGCCGAGCTCGATCATTGCCTTCCATAATGTTGCACGATTAATTGAATCATAAGCCTGTTTGAAGTCTATAAAAATCTAATGCACGTCGTGATTATATTCTCAATACTTTCCAAGCATTTGTCTAATTGTAAATATTTGATCAATATTCGATCTGCCAGGCCTGAAACCACACTGGTAGTCACCAACTATTTCCTAGGCGTATGGTACCTACTAATCTTTTTAATAATATCGAAGCCAATATTTTATATGTAGTGTTGATTAGTGAGATTCCTCTGTAATTCATGCATGATTTCTTTTTTCCTTTCTTGTGTACTGGTACAATAATACTACCACACCATTATTTCGGCATTATTTCTTTCCGGCTGATATTAACACCCTGTTTAATTATTATTTATTTATTAATAATTATACAGCGTCATTAACAGAATCAATAAAAACCCCATTTAATTTTCCATTTAGGACAAAGTTTCACAATTATTGTAAAACTGTATAATTATTATGTATACCATTGGATAGCATTTTTTATGTATGATAGCGTCTTTTCAATGATGTATCACAAGTACGGGTTTGCAATCTAAACTTTTTTGGTTGTGGTGGGTGGGGCCTAATGGGTTGATGGTGGTGAGTTCTCTTTCATATCATTTTAGTTCCACCTTACTATCCTAGAAACGGTTTCAAGCATTTTTAGATATCATCTTTTATTCGTGAGATATAGCCCGTTGTATGTTTTAAAATTGACACACTGTATTAGTATTTCTGATTAAGTCATTGGGTCATTTCTTTTTATTTCTAGTATCTGTAATACTAGTAATTTTTTTCATAAATTTCCTCCAGAATGTTTTCAATACAAGCAAGACGTAATAGCTCTTTTGCTTGATATCGAAAAATGCTTTTGATGCTAATCTTGAGGAGTACAGTATATCTGGATATACAAAGTGGACTAATAGTGTGGAAGCTTCTATTTATCTCTTCAATGAATAGTCCGAATTGTACAAAAGCCGGGATACTCCAATTCTATAATATGGAGATATTAAATTTGTTGCTTGCAATGTTGCCAGATTTACCATTGTTCTGGCAGTATTAGTCACTTTGGTTTTTAAAAGACAACACTCTGTATATTGTGTTATTATTAGAATACTCACTTCAATACAAGTTCAACTATATGTATCACTTGGTATTTTATCTAGTCATAAAGATCTTACACAAATAAAACTTCTCAGTGCCAAATAGTTTTAAAGTAATTCAGTAAACATAAAATGCTGTGATTGTGACATTTATTCATGAAAACAACAATACCTTGACAATTATTAAAACTATTGTTCTGAAACTATTTTCTTGTGGCATTTTAAAGTAATTACTATTTAAATGGGAATAAGCCACAATTAAAGGTTAAAGTACGTTTATTGACGTTTCAATTTCCACTTCGGAAATCCAAGTTATTATTTTTATTGGCGATACTTGAAAAGAAGAATTTATAAAACTAAACGAGCACGTCTTGCCTGCAAAGGTAAAATAGTATATGTAAAAAAAATCGATTTTTGAATTTGTCGTCGAAACTTGGTTATTTTCTCTGTCCTTTCTTATGCAATTTTTAGATTATTTCTATCTCATTTAGTTTTTAAAATATGACCCAGATAAAACAGTATATGCATACGTGTATTTGCATCTCTTCTATGGTAAAACGGTATATTCGGCAAACTCTACAAAGGCAAAATAGTATAAATCGTCTTATACGGTATATACAGGGTGAGTCATAAGGAACTTTACATACTTCTACCATATGTAGAGTCCCTCAGGGAGCATATCATGTGGCCACTAAAAAATGTCAACTCCTCTTCTTTATTAATTAACAGGGTGATTTGTGTAATTGACCATTTATTTCATTTTACTGTAGTGTTTATACGGCTCATTTGATTTTTTTAATTTTTACATGATACAGTACACTACTGTCAAGTATTCGACTGCGAAATTTTTAGTGAACGATCAAATCTTACCAAAAATAGAACAACCATAATGAAGTATCAAATTATAAGGTAATTAATTTAAACAAATGTTATAAGTTTCAAACATTTTAATTGAAATGATAAACTGAGTCACTGCACAACAAAAAACAGTAACTACTAACAATAACGAAGAACAATTTAAAAAAAAAAACTAAAAATATGTACATAGTTATAATAAACCCATAAATTAGAACTGGAAAAGATACAATAATGGTAACAAAATAAAAATAATTCAAAATAGATTTTCGAAATGGAACCCTGCAGCCTGTACACACTTTTGTTGCCGAATTGTTAATTGACGTATTGAATTACGGATACTCTGGGGATCGTTTCTAATAGTATTACAACAATGTATAATTCTATCAATTAATTGTTGTTCGGTTATTAATATTCACTGCGTAAACTAGTTGCTTCAATCGTCCCCAAATATGGTAATCAACGGGATTGAAATCAGGGGATCTTGAAGGCCACGAAATAGGACCTGCATGTCCTATCCACCTGTTGCCATAAACATTATTGAGATGTGATAGCAACGTTCGCGTTGGCAAGCAAATTCGGCAAAATATTTTGTAGAAAGTTCAAATAGACCTGCCCTGTTAAAGGACCATCAAAAAAGTGAGGACCTACTAATTGGTTATTTATGACACCAATCCACACGTTAACCGAAAACCTTAACTGAGAACGACGTTCTCGAATAGCATGGGGATTTTCTTCTGCCCACACATGTGAGTTTCGTGAATTATTTATCCCGTCTCTGGTAAATTGGGCTTCATCTATAAATAGTGTCCTGTATAGCGATGGTCGATTATTGTTAATCGATCTACAAAATTCCAACCTATCGATCTCATCTCCAGCATGTAGTCGCTGAACCATTTGAATGTGATATGGGTATAGATTATTTTTTTGTAAGACTCTACTTACTTTTGATTGAGTAACATTGAGTTCTCGACTAACTTGTCTAGTGCTTATTGTAGGGTTCATAGTAACGGCGTCCATAATGTCATCTTACTGCGCTTCATCTACATGTCGCTCTGTTGTTCCACTAGGAAAAGTGCCATTTTCTCGCAAATAATTAAAAACTGACCCAAATGTTGGATGACTGGGAGTTCGACGATTAGGAAATCTCCTGCGATATTTTCTACTAGCAGCCCTACCATTCCCATTACAGAATCCATAAACAAATATTATGTCTGCATATTCTGTGGTCGAAAACTGATGTGGCATTTTGAACGAAAGTAGCAAAAGCTCTACCAAAACTAACACAATGTACTTAACGTAGATATGACAGAAGAAATATGTATTCTTGTACACATAAATAACAATTGATAATGACAATAATGACAATGGGTATAAAATATCAAGAAACGTCAAACGGTCAACGCCAACCTTCATTTTAAACTTTCTTAGATTTATTTTTATTTAGTACAGTTGATGCAATGTATTATTATTTGACATAAAATTTTAATCATTTACAATCAACAAAAAAGAGGTTTGACTTTTTAATCAATTTAATTTATTATTTATCGAAAATAATGCCCCAATACGATCTATGAGTGATTTGATCCTTCAATAAAAATTTAATAAAAGTGCGACAACATTGTCGCATATGTCGTTTTCATTGGCTATTTATGTAGTTTGAAAATCACTTATTGCATTTTAAAAAAAATGTATACAGGGTGTAATATTTAATACGAATCCCTAAATTAATTTTTCCAAAGCCAGTCCTGAAATTTTTTAGTTTAGCTAATACCAGTCGAATGCTTGATAGTAGTGTACTGTATCATGCAAAAATTAAAAAAATCAAATGAGCTGTATAAACACTACAGTAAAATGAAATAAATAGTCAATTACACAAATCACCCTGTTAATTAATAAAGCAGAGGAGTTGACATTTTTTAGTGGCCACATGATATGCTCCCTGAGGGACTCTACATATGGTAGAAGTATGTAAAGTTCCTCATGACTCACCCTGTATAAGCATTTATATTATTAGCGCCTTATACCGTTATATACTATATATAAGCATTTATATTGTTTATTTCTGTTATATATGTTATATCTATTTTTTTAAACTCTAGTGGTAAAATAAAATATATGTAGTATATACTGTTATACCGTAACATACGTTATAAAAACTGCGTCCCAATTACAATGCTAAAATATTATAAAATTTCATATACTGTTTTACCATAGTATGACCATATTTTTCTCATTGCGCCGTATCCTTTCGAAGGTTGGCGATCCAAATGGCAATTGCAGTTTTGGAAACTGCTGCGAAAAAGATCTCTGCGGATGAGCGGTCGAACCATCTCCTCAGATCTTTCAGCCACGAGTTCTGGCGTCTTCCTACTGATCTTTTGCCCTGTACTTTTCCTTCCAGTATAACTTGAAGTAATTCATATCTTTCGCCTCTCAACACATGACCCAAGTATTGCATTTTCCTCTCTTTGATTATTCTTAGTAATTCTTTTTGTTTACACATGCGACGAAGTACCTCAACATTAGTAACTCTTTGTACCCATGGAATCCTCAACATTTGTCTATATATATACATCTTAAAGGCATCTATTCTTTTTTCTATTTCAGAGTCCATTGCCCAACTTTCACAGCCATACAGTAAGACAGAAAAAACGTAACATCTGATCATTCGGATTCTAAGCTGTAGACTAAGGTCTGATCTTGTAAAAAATGTTTTCATGCTCATGAATGTTTTCCTTGCTTGTTCGATTCTTGATAGAATTTCTTTTTTTGGATTACACTGACTATTGATATTTGTTCCCAAATATTTTATGGAAGTCACCTGTTCTATTATTTAGTTTACTATTATATTATTATTATTATTTAGTCTTTTATGTTAACGTTTAGATGTAAACCGAACATTTCGCTGTGGTGAACTACCGCATTTATTATATATTGTAGTTCTTGTGCGTTACTTGCTATTAAGACGGTATCATCAGCATATCTGATGTTGTCTATGCTGATTCCGTTAATCTTATTTCCGCCTTGGACCTCGTTTAATGCTTCTCTGAATATAGACTCCGAATACAAATGAATAAAGACGCAACCCTGTCTTACACCTCGTCGGATTTGTATGTCTTCGGATGTTGTGTGCTCTATTTCAATTGTTGCCGTTTGGTGTCAGTATAGTTCTGAGATAATAAGTCTTGTTCGTCAACTCCAGTTGTTCTCAGAATTTCGATCATCTTTTGATGGTTAACGCAGTCAAATACTTTTCGATAGTCAATAAAACATGCATATACATCTACATTCATGTCTCTGCATCGTTGCGTTAACACATTTAAAGCAAAAAGAGCCTCTCGTGTTCCCAATCCGTTTTGAAATCCGAATTAAGTGTCACTCATCTGGAACTCGCACTTCTTGTAAATTCGTGTATGGATAATTCTGAGAAAAGTTTTAAGGACATGAGACATTAAGCTTAATATTCGATAATCATCGCATTGTGAGGGATTGGATTTTTTTGGTAATGCTACGAATGTTGATTTTAGCCAGTCTGTTAGTATTTTACCTGTGTCATATATATTATTGAATAGTGCTGTTATTAAATCTAGGCTTTTACTTTCGTTATCTGCAATTAGTTTAAGTATTTCGATATTGATATTGTCTGGACCGGTGGCTTTTCTATCTTTCTGAGATTTTACTGCGTGAATCACTTCTTCTTTGGTTATTTCTGGCCCTTTTTCATTTATTCGATTATCTGTGGTTGGTGGAGAACAAGGTCTATTGTCGTCAAAAAGAGTTTGTATGTATTCTTTCCATCTCTCTAGTTTGTCTTCTGTACACATAAGTATTTCGTTATTATCATTTTTTAATATTGTTGCTAGTCTCTTTTTGTGTCTTACTGTCATTTCTTTTACTTTTTTATGAATATTAACGTTGTCGTATTTTTCCTGAATTTGTTTGATTTCTAGGCATTTTGTTGATATCCAGTTTTCTTTCTCCTCCCTGCACTTTTTTCTAATGATTTTGTTAATTCGCTTGTATTCTATTGGGCTTGTTTTATGTTTTCATCTTACCTCCATGAGGTTCATGATCTCTTATCTATTCTTGTTTTTTGTTGTGTTTTATGAATCCGATGTCGTCTTCTTGTATCTTTGTTATTTTTGTTTTTAGAGCAGTCCATGTTAGTTCAATGTCTGTCTGTACCAAGTTTTCGATCGTATGATCATAGAAATTTTTATCTCCTCCAATGGTATATACATATAAGGTTTTTAGATTTTCTTTTGACACTGTGTGTCAACAACATTTTGTGTTTGTTTTCCGGCGTAGCTGTTACTCTACGATTAAAAGTTATTTGAGTGGTGTTTTAAGACGATTATGCGTTTCTAGGTTTTTGTTTTATCCTTTTAAGCTGTTCCTGACTACGTAAAATTAAAAGTATTGTCTATGGTTAAACTGGTATTAAAAAGAAGACACCAGAAAAGCTACAATATAAAGGGCATTGCATTTAAAAAATCAAAGTGACTACTAGTATCAGAAAAATGATAAATCTGGCAATTCAAATTTTCATATTGTAAAGTAGGTGTATGACTGTTTTTGTATAATTCGAACCATCAATTTAAAAAATAATTAGTAGTTTCCACTTTTGGCCCAGTCTGTATATCTTCCTTTATTAATTAATTTGTAACGATTAGATTATATTGTACTGAATTGTACAAAAAAGATGAAAATCTAATAAGTGCGTTTTAAGAAAACGGTAAAAGTTAAGCTATATGGATTTCCAAGTGCTTCAATACTTTAGATAAAATCAAAACTATTGTAATTCACACAAAAACATATTATAGAAAACTAATACTTAATATTCTTCTACACTGTTAAATATACATTTTAAAATTATGCTAAGAGACTCACTTACCAGTACGAATAAGTTTAAAGCTAACTGCATTGTGAGACTTCAAATGTTCATTGTAAGACGGATGTATAAGGTCCTTCAATGGAGATTCATTTCCCGCCATTTTGGCTGGATCGTTCTCTAGCGCCGATGCTTTCTTCGACGTAACAGCTCCTCGCACGTTCTGGAAGAACTGTTTTTTCTTTGCCGGCGACTTTTCTACGAAAAAAATTATTATTTGTAACTGATATTGATTTGTGTTAGTCTTAATTTATGCATATAGAATTCGAGATACATGTTTTAATCACACGTCCGCATTAAAACAGGGAAAAGTCTAAAACAGACATTCAATAAATGAAAATGGTAAGCATATCTATCAAGCTCATCGTAAACTATGTGAGTATTGTGTTAATTATCCGGAAAAACCTGCAAAACGGAGTAACGATTAATTGTTATCAAAAAAGATTTAACGAGCATTTGATCACAATAAAGAACATATTTATAATGTTACTGAATTGTATAAAAATAAGATATATTTTTTAATTCTTCTTCTTCTTGATGTGCCTATCTGTTACGTATGTTGTCGATCATCATGGCAATCTTTATCTTATCTGCAGCAGCGCGGAACAGCTGCACATATGTTGTATTGAACCAGATTCTGAGGTTCTTTAACCAAGATGTTCTTCTTTTTCCTGGACCTTGTTTTCCCAATATTTTTCCTTGCAGGATGGCTTGAAGGAGAGCAAATCTGGCTTCATTTCGCATAATATGTCCGAAGAATTGTAACTTTCGAGATTTGATGGTGGTTAGGACCTCTCGGTTCTTATTCATTCATCTGAGAACCTCCTCATTTGTGACTCGGTCATTCCATCGGATCTTAAGTATTATTAGATATAGACACATCTCAAATGCTTCCAGTTTTCTGCACATATCTTAGTTCAAGGTCCACGATTCAACAGCATAAAAAAGGACAGAGAAGACGTAGGATCGCAGCATTCTTACTTTTGTATCAAGAGAGAGGTTGTGACTCTTGAAGAAGGTTCCCATCCGATTGAAGGTGGATCTAGCTTTTTCGATGCGTGCTCTAATCTCCTGGTTGTTGGTCCATTCTTCATTTATTATGGTGCCGGGGTAGTTGTACTGCGTTACTCTTTCTACAGAGGATTGATTGACGTAGAGTTGACCTTCTGTTATACTTTTCTTGCTTATTATCATAAGCTTTGTCTTCTTAACATTTATATTAAGTCAATATTTTTGACTGTAATACGTGATTTTGTTTATAAGAAGCTGTAGGTCTTCTCAGTTGTCCGCCAATACTATGGTGTCATCTGCATATCTGATGTTGTTTAGCCGGTAACCATTTAGTAGAATACCTTTTTCAGTTTCGTGCAAAGCTTCGATAAATATTCTTTCAGAGTACAGATTAAAGATTAGAGGAGACAAAATATAGCCTTGCCTCACTCCACGCGTGATTTTCACATAGTCAGTGTGTTCACCTTCAACTCTGAGATTTGCTGTCTGATTCCAGTAAAGATTTCTAATTATTTTTAGATTTTGGTTGTTAATAAATTGTTTAATTAGATTAATTTAAAAATTCAACTTACAGGATGATTCAAAAATTTTCTACAAGGATTAAACTCAAAAAAAAAAATGGATAATTAGAAGCATCATAATTTATCTTCTATAGGTTTGTTAACACATTTAAAATTCTAGCGGGAAATTAAAACATATCTATATTTTTATTATCTGCTTATTTGTATGACACTAGAAACACGTTAGGTAAGAATTAAACTTCTAACTAAACATCGCTGTTTTATATAGTGCCAACACTGAGCCTTGGGGAACTCTTGCTGTAGAAGTAAAAGAAGCTGAGAAATGACCTCGCATTTTTACCACGATTTTACATTGAGTGACATATGAATGGATAAGTCTAGCGAATGGAAAAGGCAAGCCGATGTGAAAATGCCGAGTGAAAGTTTGCCATCGTTAAGACTTTTAGTAAGGTGTGTGACGATTTGTGTCAATGCGCTTGTTGTAAATTGACCTTTTCTAAAGCCGAATTGGAATGTTGTGGTGATAATATGTTTTGTGATAAAGTCAACGAGTCTTTGCTTAATGATTTTCTCGAAGAGCTTAACCAAGACGTTTAGTAGAGGAATCGGCCTATAAAAGTGAAGATCGGTCTGGGGTTTGCCCTTTTTTTTGAAGCATGATCGTTTTGGCTTCTTTCCATGGGGATGGAAAGTAGCAGTGCCTAAGATTGGCATTGACAATGTTCGTCAGGTAAAGTGTGATGCTCGGTGGGAGTTATTTCTCGCAGTACCTGGCAATTTTGTCAGGTCCCGGTGCATTCGATCTGAAAATTTGGCAGTAATGTTCAAAAGTTTGTTGATCCACAGGTGCCATAATTGGATGTTCATATGATTTCTGTAGATTGAAGGGGTGGCGAGTCGTCTTGTTATGTCTTTCTCGGTTATTTCACGGAATTCGTGGTCAAATCTAAGGTCATCGGGGGTGATTAAGGTGTTTTGTAAATGTGTTTTGAAGGCGTCAGCCTTCTGTTGATCTTGTAGCATTTTTAAATACTTTGGTATGTGTTGAAATCTTCTCGTATATGTTAAAACACTAAAGAATATTTTCTTCGTATTTCTGTTTCCTATCGTACGTATTAAACCACCGAAATATTCTTTCAATCTTTTTTGCGTCGACGAGTTGATAATAAACACATGTTTAAAGTTTGTTTATATATCACAGATGCATATTTCCTCGGTATTCTTTAATCGTTAAGCCGCCTATTATTGCGTGTTAAATAATTTTTTCCCTTTATATGTTTTGTTTATACCAAGTTGGGCGAATGAATTTTAAAGATAATTACATCACTCTCGCTAAGGCCGCTGTCGGGGGCAGTTGGTTTTAGTGTTAGTCCAAATTTTTCTTCAAATTTGTAATGTTTTGTGTTTTTTTATCTTCCATCATGAGAAAATGTGTACTGTAGTAGCAGTGTTAAGTTTTATGTCTAGTTACAGTGAAGGTTGGGAAAAATCTTTAAACAGTCAAGGCGCTGTGAGTGTCGGCGTCAAGAACCGGCAAATTTGTTAAGAAAAAGTGATTTATACTCAATGTAATGTGTCAGTTCTAATAAGAGTAATCACTGTTTTTATTTTATGTCGGCTCTCACCTAAGAGATCTAAGATCTAAGAGATTTGCGGCATTTAAAACAGATTTGAAAGGTACCCACATGTGTTCCAGTTTTTTAAAAAGCCGGGTCTAAACTTCTAGTCTCAATTTGTTTGTCCTAAGAAGCCGTTTCAGAATATTTCCGCAGTTTGGAGATTAATTTGTTCGTGTGGCAGAGAGTATAAGTCCAGTTCCTAACCATAGAAATTTTAAAGAAATTTTAGTGAAATCTATGTAACTCTTTTGTGTTGATTTTTAAAGGAAAAATAAACATTTTTTAATAATAATTGCTTTCATAACAGTTAAAGAAATTATAGTAATTAAAATTGTAGATCTTGGAGTTTGGCTTATGTGGCTTCTTCTTCTTCTTAGCCTTCTGTCCATGTTTGGACATAGGCCTATTCCAACTCCTTCCATCGGTCTCTATCCTGAGCAACATATTTCCAATTTGTTCCGGCTATTCTTTTAATATCACTAACCTCATCTGTGGTCTTCCTCTTGGTCGTTTACTTTCGTAAGGTCTCTAATGTTGTATTGTAGTATTCCAACGTTGGTCTTTTTGTCTAGCAGTGTGACCCGCGAAGCTCCATTTAAGTTTGGCAATTTTTGTTGCTATGTCCTCGACTTTTGTTTTGGATCTTACCCAGTCGTTCCTCTTTTTATCTGACAGTCGTATACAACATTGCTCTTTCCATTGTTCTTTCTGTTGTGGATAGTTTATTCATGTTTGCCTGGGTTAGGGTCCAGGTTTGACATCCATATGTCATGATAGGAAGGATGCATTGGTTGAACACTTTGCTCCTCAAGTATTGGGGTATTTTGCGGTTCTTAAGTATCCAACTAAGTTTTCCAAATCCTGCTTATGCTAGTCTTGCTCTTCTAGTAATTTCCGCACTTTGGTTCTCTTTGTCAAGTCTCAGAATTTGGCCTAGGTAGATGTATTCCTGGATTTGTTCTATCTGACTGCCATTTATACGAGTAGTTATACGTCTGGGGTCATCTGTGTTTGTCATTATTTTTGTTTTTTTCATATTCATTTTTAGACAGATGTATTGGGAGCTGGCTGCTAGTTCCCCCATCATAATTTGCAGTTCCTCGAATGTGCTCGCTATATTCACTACGTCGTCAGTGAATCTGAGGTGGTTTAACTTGTTGCCATTAACGTTAATGCCATATGTTGACCAATTTGTATTTTTGAAGACGTCTTCTAGGGCTGGTTGAAAAGCTTTGGCGATATTACGTCTCCTTGTCTCACTCCTCTCTTAATAGAGATGGGATTTGTATTTTCGTCTAGTTGTACGATCATAGTTGCATTTTCATATATATTATGTATTAGTTGCCTATATCTCAAATCTATTCTACAATTATTAATAGCTTGTTCTATGGCCCACATCTCGATACTATCAAATGCCTTTTCATAGTCGACGAAGGCAAGAAATACGGGTAGTTGGTATTAATTTGCCTTTTCTATCAATGTTCTTATTGTCAGCAAATGGTCTGATGTACTAGATCCTTTGCGGAAGCCAAGCCTGTTCAACCGGTTGGTAATTGTCCATTTTGTAGATTAACCGATTGCTAATAATAATCATAAATAGTTTGTATACTTGACTGAGCAACGATATAGGTCTATAATTCTGTAGATCACATTTGTCCCCTTTTTTGTGTAAGAGTATTACTAGACTCTCGTTCCAGTCTTTAGGGATCTTGCTATTATGGAGACATCTATTAAATAGTTCTGTTAGTACAGGGATTGTTAATGTCTTGCTTGTTTTCAAGAGCTCGGCAATTATACCGTCGTGTCCTGGAGCTTTATGATTTTTTAGCTCTTTTAAAGCTCTTTCTATTTCGAATCCCTTTATATTTGGTGATCCCACGCTTTTTATTTTTCTTTTGACGTTTTCCTGTGTTGTTTCATTAGGCTGGCCTTAGGTACAAGGATGTGTAGAAGTCTTCGACAATATTTGTTATTTTATATTATTTGTCCTTATCTACCTTATTGTTGGCGTCTTTAATTTTGATGATTTTTTGAACTCCCAGTGCGGGTCTTAGAAATTTTAAGCCTCTGTTGTTTTCAATGACTCGCTCTATTAAGTTCTCGTTCCATTTTTGTATGTCGCGTTTTAGTTCTGTTCTAATTGTTTTATTAAGTTCTCTGTATTCTTGAGTATAGCATTTGTTTTGCGCTAGTAGTTGTCTTCTTTTCGTTATTAGCTGTTTAGTTTCATTGCTTATTTTGTCTTCTTTAGTCCTTGTTTTCTTTGCGACCTGTAGTCCTGCTGCGGGAAGGTTTTTATTTAGGTCTTTATTAATCTCGTCAATTTGATCTTGATTATGTGAAGGATCAGATTCGAACTTATCCGCTAAGCCCTCTCGGAATTGCTCTTCATTTGTTCTTAGTTTAAAGGCATCTATCCTCGATGTTTTTTTTTTAATCCTTTTTCTCTCTTCTTTCATGTTAATATTTATTTTTGATCTAACTATACGATGGTCACTACTCGTTGTTACGTTGTTTATTGTTGTGACGTCTTCAAATATTCCTTTGTTGTTTGAGAGAAAATAGTCTATTTCATTTTTGGTAGTTCCGTTAGGTGCGACCCATGTCCACTTTCTGTTAGGTTTCTTTTTGTAGAAGGTATTCATAACATACATGTTTTCTTGTTCCAGGAATTCCATGAGTTTTTCTCCTCTTGTGTTTCTTGTGCCAAATCCAAAATTTCCAATCTTGCTTTCAGAGTCTTCAATCTTACTTCCAATTTTGGCGTTAAAGTCTCCCATTATTATTATTTTGAATTCTTTGTTGTTGTCTATAGCTTTTTTAACGTCTTCGTAAAAAGAATTTATTTCCTCTATGTGGCTTAGATATCATATTAATTGTTCTCAATTTAAAAATTTAATATTGATATCTGACAGCTAGCTTTATTTTTTTGACACATACCTAATCATAACAGATCTTGTTTTTGTTTTTTTTTTTAAGATTAACCTTTACCTATAGTCCCATTTAAAAAGATATTTTTTATTTGTAATAATTTATTTCTGCTACAAATTATTGCCCAGTAACAATTATTGTAAGTTCTTGTAGTACCTCCAACTTCTAGAGTTTGTAAACGGATAGAACATAGTAAGTCTGTTTTTGATATTTTGTATTTTATTGTTATTATTTGTATTTGTAACTGTTTGTGGTGAGACAACAATAAATATTTAATTTTTTCCCTAAATCATTTTGTCTGTTTCTCTTAACTAACTCTCTAAACCGTTTTTTTGTATTTTTAGGCAGGAAGAACATTTTCTTTCATCCAGAAAGATTCTTCACAGCGGCGTCCTTATTTTAAATAGCTTGAGAACCTTCTTGTGTTTTGTTTGTCCAGGAGATTTATGTAAGTTCCCCTTTGTTTCATTTTTGTAGTTGCCCCAATCCAAACCCATTGTTTCATTCACTTATCCACGACCCAGTTCTCCAAATAAACCCTGAGTGGCAGTTCTCAACAGTTTCGTTTTATTTTGCTTGCCCTATCTCCACCCTAGTAGTTACGGTCCTCAATTTTTAACCCCTTATACTGTACCCCCTATAGTAATACCCTAGGTGGTACGCAAAATAATCGTTACAATCTGAATTGATAATTTGTATGTAAGACAGTGGAGTGTAAAACATTATAAACGCCTCTATTTTCTTAATTAATTACTAATGTACGAGTATCGTTAAGAAAGAATTCTTTAATAATAAAAAATTAAATTGAAAATTTAAAAATTAAAAAAAAATTGTTTTGGTATTGGCACGATACACCAATAAGGACTTATAAATAAACACAGCCATGATTGCAAAATTGAAACATACAAAACATTTTAATTGATAAAAGGAAAAACTTTATAATGAAACATTTACACATTGCATTTTTAGCTTTTTCAACATTTTTAGCCTCTTTTGTGCTTATTTGATGCTTTTTTCAAATGAAATTGTATGCTTTACAAGCTTTTTTTGCTTTTTATCCGAACTGTAATGATGACACCAAATAGTTCTAGGCAAATGTTAAAATAACTGACAATTTTAATTAAAAAAAAGATTAAATTTCAAACATATCTGTTTTTATATTTTATAAAAAGATTAAAGAGTATTGTAACGTGAAAAATTTATAAATTTGAATAACGAGAATCGAATAAATAATTTGCTGACTTTATTTTCAATTTAGATGTGTTTTTACTGTATAAATTAAATAAAATGGAAACATCAGAGACTGACTTTAATTTTGTTTGGAATTGGTGCGTGCGTGAAATTAGTGTAGAAATTCCAGACAGTGGCAATCACTTCCAACTGTAACGATTGACACTTATTGACGATAAATCGATACAGTTAACGGGATGAATAGATTGAATATGTATGCTTATTGCACTGAATGAATTATATGAAGTTGATATGGTACAAAGGTATTCAGGAAATTTCACTACATTGAGATTAATATGCCATTGTTAAGTGAGATAAATGATACTTGGCAAAACGGTAATCATGTATTCCATTGATTGAGCGGCTATTAAATAAAAGCGGAAGGCTGGTTCATATAACGAGGCAATATTTATATATAAAAAAAATAAAATTACTAAAAAAAGTTCAATTTTAAAAATCTAAATTCTTATTGTTGATAAGCATAGTCCTCGCACTTCTAACAATTGTCCTTAACTGCCTCTTACTGCCTGGGACCGTTTTTAGTTTATCTAGATTGTATGTTGGTCTCTTGGTGTTTCGCGTGGTTTTGTTTTTTGCCATCTTGATTTTAATGGTACCAATTACGAGATGATGGTCACTTGCGATGTCTGCTCCTCTTTTATTACGTACATCAAGAAGAGATGATCTCCATCTTTTAGATATAGCGATGTGGTCTATTTGATTTTCTCTTGTATGGCCAGGTGCAGTCCATGTTACCTTGTGAATATTTTTATGTGGAAAGATCGTTCCACCAATAACTAAACTATGACTGGAACAAAAATTTGTAAAGCGCTCTCCGTTTTCATTCATTATTCCTAGGCCATTAGTATGTCACCTTGGTTTACTTGTTGGGTCGTTTGTTCTAGTTGTTCGTAGAAAATGTCTTTTTCTTCGTGGAGAGATGTGTTTGTGGGAGCATAGCATTAAATCACTGTTATCTTACGGTATCTGGTATAAAATCTGGCAGTCATAATTCTATCATTAATGGGTTTCCATGAAATAAGGCATTTTTTGGCTTGTTTGCTGAGTAAAAGACCCACTCTGCTCTCGTGGCTCCCATTTTCTTTACCACTGTATAATAGGAGTTCTCCTGTTTGGGTATGGTGTTCACCATTACCCAACTATCTTACTTCCGATAGACCGACAAAGCTTAATTTGTACCTATTTAACTCTTACTGCTTGAGCTAGTTTAGAAATCTCATACAGAGTTTTAACATTCCAGCAACCAAATCATGTCCGTGTTTTCGGTGATACCAAGGTCGTCAACATGTGTTCCGTCCGGTTTGTTTCTACCAAAGTTTCAGTAATAAGGTCAAATTTAGGATAGGTAGGTTATTGGCCTTCCGCATCCGAGTCTGGTGCCGGGGCTGCCGACTGTAGCTTCCAGACAAGCCTCAGGGGGTAGTGGACCTGGAGATGGCAACGACATTTCCTCCGTGCAGGATGATAAGGTTATACCGCCTATACTCGGTCGTCAGAGCCTCGTTTGTGATAACAGGGTTCACCAACGGGAAGGTGAGGTTGACTATTGAGTAGGAGAGGCTATTTGAGACGCATCACTACCTCATTAGAAAAAAAAAATTTTTTTTTAACATAGCTATAGACTATGTTCTCTCCAAACTAGACTCCGACACAAGAGGGATACAATGGACGTTAACCACACGCCTAAGCGATCTAGAATACGCAGACGATATCTGTCTATTAGGTCAAAGGTTTCAAGATCTGGCTTACCAATTGGAAACACTTTCCACTGAAGCCAATAAAATAGGTTTGAAAATCAATATTAGTAAAACCAAGTCCATGAGAATAAATGCAAGGAACAACACGCTATTTACTATCGACAATATGCAGATTGAAAATGTGGAAAACTTTACGTATCTTGGAAGTGTCATAACAGAAAACGGAGGTACAGAAGACGATATTCGTATGAGGATACGAAAAGCTCAACAAGCTTTCAGCACGCTTAACCCTGTTTGGAGATCTGGCGAGTATACTACAAGGACAAAGATCCGAATATTCCGATCAAATGTCATGTCTGTTCTACTCTACGGATGTGAAACCTGGAAAGTGACAAACACCCTCACAGACAAACTGCAGGTCTTTGTTAACAAATGTCTACGAAGAATTGTTCGTATATTCTGGCCTAACACCATCAGAAACGACGATCTGCTACACCTGACCGAACAAAAGAGATTACAAAATGAAATTAAGTCCAGAAAGTGGGGTTGGATCGGTCACACACTCCGAAAAAATAGTTGCAGTATCGCAAAGACTGCCCTAGAGTGGAATCCCCAAGGGAAAAGAAAAAGAGGTCACCCAGTACGAACTGGGAGAAGATCCATCATGGACGAGATAAGAGGCCAAGGAAAGTCTTGGAATGAGGTGAAGGCCTTAGCGCAAAATAGAACCCGATGGCGCATTTTCACTGAAGCTCTATGCTCCACTTAGGAGTTCAAGAACCTTATATATATATATATATATATATATATATATATATATATATATATATATATATATATATATATATATATATATATATATATATATATATACTGCCTCTTACTGCCACCATTTTGTTGAGGTGTATATGGGGCTGAACATTCATGTAATATACCATTTTTCCTGATAAAATCCTAAAAATCACTATTGATATATTCTCGTTAACCTTGGTCACTTCTTAAAATTCTGATCTTATTACCAGTTTGATTTTCGATCAGTATTTTAAAATCCTTAAGCTTCTTGATAACATCTGACTTGTGTTCTAGAAAATAAACACGGCGAGAACCACTACAATCGTCTTTAAATAAAACAAAATATTTCAATCCACTTAGAGAGGAAATGTTTACTGGTCCACATACATACACTAGTGGCCAAAATTCTGGAAACTTTTCAAAAATTTTAGTTTTGTTATCAGCATTCCTCTTTTTCACGAGACTTATGTTATTTACAAGTTTATCTATAAGTTTATTACATCGTTTTATGCTTCTACTTAATATTTAACATCTATTTTAATGGGGAAAATCCTCTAAAAATTTAAAAATAAATAAAACAACAGCCGTTGCTATTAGTAGATATATTTAAAAAAATGGTACAATGATTATTATCAACAAAATTAGTATTTGGTAGGATAACCTTTGTTTTTTACGACAGACTCAATTCTGCGAGGCATGGAGTTGACGAGATGAGCCAAATCTTCTGGTGTAATAACTCTAAACCAGTTTTGAATAATGGCTTCTATCAGTTATATCAGACCGTAGTACACTGGGGCAAAAGCTCTTCTCCCGGTCGGCGGCTAACCAAGTTCACTCCGTCACTCCAAAAGATCGAGATTTTGGTTTCATCACTCCAAATTACTTTACTCCATTGTTCTTCTGTCCACCCTCTGTATGCCAAAGCCCAATCAATGCGTTTTTGCCTCTGTTTTTTATTCTCTCTGCCTCTCTTTCTAGGAATTCGTGCTCGCAATCAATTTTCACACAACTTTCTTCTGATAGCGCGGTCCGATATTTGTAATCCAGTTGAATTGACAATACCGTTAATATCTTTTGCGGATCTGCGACGATCTTCTTAAGAAAGTCGGCATATTCTACGCACATCGTAGTGACTAACTTTGGGTTTTCTGCCAGATCTTTTTGCTGATTTTGTCGTTCCATGTTTGCAAACTTTCATTCCACCTGATTTTGTGGCGCCACCACCCAATTTGTTTACTATTTCTTGATAAGTGTAACCTTCTTCTCGAAGGATAATTGCTTTGGCTCTCTTTCCTGGCGACCAGTCAACACGTTTTGGGTTTCTGGTTGTCATTTTCGTTGAATCGACGCTGATGAATTCCTCTTCGACAATTAAACAATATCACCTTAGTAACAACTACCTGATGTCACTAATAAACACTGTAAGCCGCACGAAACTGTACTAAAGGCCACCTAACCGCTTCCAGTTGGGTTGTTGACTGACTAGCAAAACCCTGACGCAATACAGTATTGCCAATGTTGCCATTTACAAATCTCGGATTTTCGGCGTTTCGCTTGAATCTGGTTCCATATTTTATTAAATAATGATGTTAATAAAAAAAGAGTGAGAAATATATAAAATATTATGCAGGAATATAAAACAATAAAATAAAAATTTAATTGTAATGGTAAACTATATAAATCATGATTATGAGACGAGTCTTGCTAAAAAAACGATAATTTTTGTAAAGTTTACAGAATTTTGGCCACTAGTGTATGTCTCAATCATTTCACTTGGTTTGTCTGATCTGCTTCTTGTAAGACTTTTATGGGATTTTCTTGATTGCTTTCCATACTGACATGACTTACAGAAAATATTTTCTTTATCTTCAACTCTCATATTTTCTACTAAATGAGCTGTTTTCTTGACAGAGTTCAACATGAAAAGCTTTTAAGTATTTTTGGGACCAAAAACATAGATAGTAGAGATTTATAAATTATATCAAATCTGTATCAAAATCAGAAAGTAAAAATAAGAGTTGAAGGAGAACTGATAGAGGAAGTAAGTATACTTAGAGGAGTTCGACAAGGGTGCATACTTTCACCACTCTTATTCAACGTCTACAGTAAAGTGATATTTCAAGAAGCTTTATTGGATATTGTGGAGGGTATTTTGGTCAACGGAAATAGCATTAATAATATTAGATATGCGGACGATACGGTCATATTTGCAAGTGACATGGAAGATCAACAGTACATAATACAACATGTATACAAATCATGCGAAAGGTACGGACTGCAAATGAATCTCAAGAAAACGAAATCAATGATATTCTCAAAAAAACCACAACATGTAGATAACCTGTTCATCAATAAGACAACTATCGAAAGAGTAACAACATATAAATATTTAGGAACGTGGACACTAAAACAGTCTGAAATCAAAAAATTAAACTCGTTTGAGAGGTGGTGCTACAGGAGAATTCACAGAATATCGTGGACTGAAAAAGTAACTAATATAGAGGTGTTAGAAAGAATTAAGAAAGAATATGAAGTCATAAAAACTGTGAAAATTAAAAAGATTCAATATCTGGGTCATATAATGAGGGGCGAAAAGTACGTATTTCTTAGATTAATTATGCAAGGGAAGAAATTTGAGAGAGTGATTCGGTTGCAGCTCATTAGAATTATTCAAAAGCGCGGCCAATAAAATTAAAATAGCGATGATGATTTCCAACCTCCGATAGGAGAAGGAACCAGGATCATACCATAACTTTATTGATGTTTTGTAAACTAAATTACATTCTACAATAGTCTTAAATCTAAATTGCTTGACCCACAGATTGAGCTCTACGTACTCGAACACACGAAATGTTACCATTTGGTTCTAGAAATTGACAACTGTTTTTGTGAGAGTGATAGATAAAGTTTTTATCTGTCATAGCTTCCATAAACATAAGCTGTGACTTAGTTCAGGAATATAGAGGACATTATTTATAGTACGATCATACCTCTCACCTTGAACTAATGCCTGTATTTTAAGGACACCTTTACCTTCTGCAGGAATCAACTTGTTGTTTGCTATTCTAACATACATAGATTTAGCTAGAGATTCTAATTTTGAAAACAACAATTTTTCACCAGTCATGTGTAGGCTTGTTCCTGAGTTACATATCCACTCACTTTTATTTACACTCGAGGTTGATGAGTACATGAAAGAAATATCACATATGTAAGCTATATTACTTCCTGATGACCTAATTTTATCTTTATTTTTGGAAACATATATTCCCTTTCTACACTCTCTAACCCAATGTCCCTTTTGTTTACAATAATTACAAGTGGTATTTTTCTTTAAGTCCTGTATATTTGTTTTCTTTTTACCAGTTGCTTCCCCTTTACTTTCTAAAGCCTCTACTCGTAAAGTAGGACGGGATATTTCAGAGTCATTATTATTCATTCTAGTTTCTTCTTTAAGCAATCTTGCTGCTAAATTTTTAAAAGACTGCTGATTACTGACTACAGAGTCCCAGGCAGTACAAAAGGCATTAAATCTAGAAGGTAAACTATTAATTACTTTGGAACAAACGGCTCTATTAATAATAGTTTCATTGTTGATATTCATAAAACTTTTGCCATAGTAACTCTCTACATATTTCTGTCTTTTTTCATATATTGTGATCGGTCCTGACCACATTTCGGCAGCATTTTCACAGCTTATTAAATGTTGAATTTGATCTTGACATATAGTAAATAACAAAATTACCTGTGCCTTTAAATTCTGGTTATTCCATTGTTTTCACCCACTGCTAGTTTGGTCTTCGGGTTCTGTAACTGTTCTATTCACAACTAAAAGCAGTTTTTTTGCTTTAAACAAAATGGTTACACTAAATTTTCATAGCTGAAAGTTTGAGCCATTAAGCTTGGTGATATTCCCAGAATCAATTTTCCCAGCTGAGGCCATTGTTTGCACTGCACTAAATGTTTATTTTATATTTGATACGACTCGAACGTAGCGAAAATACACAATGGGGTCAATCACTACTTATACTTGACAATCATCATCATCATTGGTGCTACAGCCCTATAAAAGAGCCTCGACCTTCCCAAGTCTATTACGCCAGTCAGTTCTATCCATTGCCAACTGATGCCAATTTTCTGCGCCTATTTGTCTACCATCCTCATCTACACCATCCCTCCATCTGAGTTTTGGTCTACCCCTACTTCTACTTCCCACAGGTTGTGACATAAGGATTCTTCTAGGAGGGTTGTTCTGCTGTGATCTTGCCAGATGTCCTGCCCATCTTAGTCTTCCTATTTCTATAAAGGATACTACGTCTTTACCACCAAATATATGTTTATATCTGTGATATATCTCGTAGTTGTACCTCCTTCTCCAAACACCATCTTCACAGATGCCACCAAATATTCTTCTCAGGATCCTTCGTTCAAATATAAGCAGGAGATTTTCATCTGCCTTGAAAATGGTCCATGTCTCCGACCCATATGTCAACACTGGTTGTATAAGGGTTTTGTATATGGATATTTTTGTTTTTTGGCTTAAGTTTTTGCTTCTAATATGTCTACTCAGTCCAAAATAGCATTTGTTTGCTAGGATTATTCTTCGCTTGATTTCTTTCGTCATGACGTTCTCCTTGGTGATCAGGGAGCCTAAGTATGTGAATTTGTCCACCACTTCAAAGGTAGAATTATCAACCGTGAATTGGTGGCCGATGTTTCTGGCTTTATTGTTGGGTATTGATGCCATTATCTTGGTTTTATTTTCATTTACTAGCAGGCCCATATTTTTTGAGGCGTTTGACAAGGTGGTATACATTTCTTCTAGCTTGCGTGTTGTGCGGGCAACTAGATCAACATCATCTGCATATGCCAAAACATATACTTGACAATAACTAAACTTTTTATCCGAACTAGATAGGTTTCTCTTTAAATCTTAAAATACGGTGGCTGGGCCCATAACTTGATGAATAAAATAATCCGACAATCGATTAATAAAAAGTTTATTAAATAATAAGCCTGAGAATATTAACAAAACATGTGCTTACATCTAACAGTTGCAAAGAAGTGACATAGCCTAAAAAAACAAAATTCTTCTCTTTTCTTTATCAATCTCAATCTTTAATATTGCATTAGGTTAGGAGCTTACTCTAACAACAATACTTAAATCATCTTAGCGCGGAAATAAAAAATTTAATTCGTTTCGCAACTAAGCTTTTACAGTCTAGGTATAAGCCCATGAGAGATTTTTAATGGGTCAATTGACCCAGCATAAATCACATACGAAACAATACTACAATATGTAATAACAATTTTAAAATCTATGTCATCAAAATAGCACTCAGAGGGGTTAGTTTTTTTGGCCGAACATTTTTGTACGGCATAACTTACGTACGTAAAATAAAAATAATAACATTCGACCTAATTAAGTACAAAAATATTGGTACCAGTAACAGGGAAAATTTTTTATTTTCTGAAAACTTTTTCCCCATTTTCGGTAATTTGACATAGTAAGGCATTCTTACATAAAGCTTCGAATCGGTACATAGATTAATTTGTTTGCAACGCCGTATATTTTGACTCGGACAAGGGAAAAAGTTTTAACCACGACTCGAAATCCGAAAATTTCTAATTGTCGAAACCAAACCAATTCGCCAAGGATTTTTGCTAGTTGAGGAGATATGTTGTGGAATGCAGTTTTAGATTCCCCATTTCTCTAATTACATCTTTATAAACTTCTGTTTTTCTTGCAATTCTTAGAAGGTACAGATTAAAGCAAAAATCTGATAGAGTTTCGTGATTTATTATCAGATGTCGCTATTGCGTCCATATCGAAGCTATTTTAGCGTTGCTTCTATTACGACAGGAAATATTGTTTTCACGTTCAGAGCATCTGTAAATAGTCGCTTCGAAGATTAGTTTTAGGATAAAATATGTATAAGCGAATATACAGAGTCACTATACGTGAATTCAAATCTTAACTGTCCTTTTAAAATTATAACCCTTCTATCATCAACACCTATTTTTTATTAGCGAAATTAGTATGACATAATTATAAGTATCACAGAGTTAGTTGTCACACTTCTTCAAAATGGCTTGACCGATTTTTATGAAATTTTATATGTATATTTGATTGAATATACTACTCCGAAGTTTTTTCCAGGAAAGTTATTTGCATTCAAATTATTTGACACAGTTATAAATCAGCATAACGTAGTCAACTATTCTTCAGAGTTTTTACATTCATTGGAATTGCCTGGACACCCACTCAACAATTTACATTTGAAAGCAGGATCAGTTATCATTGTGCTGCATATATAACCTCGGCTGGGTAATCAAATGAGACTCACTGTGAAAAGTCGAATGAATAAAGTCATTGGGACAACGACCAGCAAGGAAAAATAAAAAGCAGAGGATGTCTTGATCCCGCGTTTACTGATAATTTCAACGAACTTGTACAGCTATTTCAACGAAGTGGTACACTTGATTTTAAATGTTTATAATTCCCCGTGCTTTTGGCTTCTACAATGACAATAAACAAATCACAAAGCCAACCGTTTGGAAGTTTACGAAATTAACTAAGAATTTAAATGTTTCGGAGATATCCATTAATTCGCGTGTCGGAAAACCGTTATCGTTGTATATTTATTTAAATAAAAAAAAATGTTTTTATCAGAAAGCAATAAATTAATTCAACTTTGTTTATGCATAGTACGTTTAAGTGTTTTTTTTATTTTATATTATTTTCTATTTATTTCTTAGACACATTATTTCATTTGCTAGCTAGTAAACATATAAAAAGTGCTGAACCGATAGTTATTCCTTTGTTTTTGCGAGGCAAGTGAATTGTTATATTTATCTTTCTGTGGATTTTTTTAACATGTTCGTTTTCTTAATATATAAATCCATTATCATTTAAACATTTTTCACATATTTAATGAATTTTGCTGTTTTATTTGATGTAAAAACTCGGTTTAAAATATTGTGCAGTTTAGCGAAGATCAAAGAAAAAGTAGTCCTTACTTATATCGCATATTATCCCAACTTTTTAACTAAAACTTCTACTTAATAATTTTTTCCCGTGCCGTTTCAACGAAAAATCTCTTGATAATTTGCTGAATCAAGCAAAGTACCTTCTCCAGATTGGCCTTAATTAATTTACCTTTGTGAACAATATAAAGCTCGGTTTTGTTTTATCTTTTCGACACAGTTCTTTGTAGATATCTACTTGGAATCCTTTCGCGTCTTTTATTTAATAAAAGTTTGAAACAATTTCATGCATAACTTAATATATTGCATTTCTGCATTGTGAAATGAACGTGTTCTTTTTTTATTATATTTAAACAAATAAACCGGTATCGACTACTGAGAGTTGGTGGGTCATACATTTTTTTTTTATTAAATTTGCAAATTTACAATCTGCTATTACAAGCTATTAGTAAATGTGAGTATTGCAAATGAGAGAAATTATCCACTGATAACACTCCCAATACTAACACTAACAAATTAAATTAATGTAGGATTATAATTTGAAAATAAAATTGAAATGAAAATTAAAATTTAAAATTTTAAATTGAAATTAGTGAATAAAGTCTGTTGGCCACTGTCTCTTCAATCTTCCTCTGACTTCTGATTGGAGGTGTAGTTGTCTTGCTTCCTCGTTGGGGTAAGCTGACATATGTTAATAAATAATAAATAATTTCAATTTTGTTATGTTCAGAAAGTTAGTAGATACCTTCTGTGTTATGGTTGCCTAGGCCGTTGGCATTCTATTGTGCAATTCATAGTGATTTAAGTTTCATTACTGGATTTATTGATTACTGTGGAAAGCATATTTAAGATCACGCTATTTTGATTTATTAGTTATGAAAACATAGCTTTGAAATAGGTAAAAGAAATAAATTAGACTTACTAACAATCAAATTAATTTTACTACCCAAAAACAACCGGACTCGCTTTCTAAAATTTGCAAAGCATCTTCAGGTTAAATGGTACAAAGTAAATTAAATGCTGAAATTATAAAAATCCCATATTAGGGTGCTGTCTAATAAAGATATAGATCAAAAAAGTTGTAGTAATGATGCCAATATTACATGTCTGTGTTTATTAATATGCATAAAATTGATTTAGCAGACAAAGTAAAAACCCACAAAATGGTAAGAGATAATCTATTGAATTATAATAAATTAGTAAAAAACAAAATACTACTTACATGCCGGTACAAGAATTTTTATATAATGATTCGTGATACAAAGTTCAAACTATCCTCTATAAAACAGGATAGTTTTTTTTTGGTAAAAAGTTGTTAAACAGTTTTTTTTTTGTAAAAAATACAAAGTTCATATATTTCAGTAAGGCTCTCATTTGATCTTGCATGGAGCTACCCCAAATTATATTGTTCTAAACTTTAGTCATGGTCAATATTAGTGTAAGTTAAAAATCGCGACTGAATCTCACCGTTGCGTTAGCCACCATCTTGAATTTAAAGAAGCACCGTTGAAAGGACAGAAATGGTCGCAAATGCGGTTTCCTGCAATTTATTTTTGCGGTAAATATTTTCCGACTCAAAGAGGAAGACTATTCTAGTTGGGAATAAGCTAATCCTTGTGGCTTGTGGCTTAGTGCCAACTCAAATAGTAAATTGATATGACAAAATGTAAATTTGGAAAAGTAAAATAATATTCTTCTGGCTTATGCGTTTTATTCATTTTGTAAATATCGTTTTTGTCGGTACTTTATTCATGATCTGCTAATTACCATAATCTTTCCTCAGAAGGGTTTTCACACAATATTGAAAGGCAACAACACCGTAATCTTTTTCCAGGGTATGCGTAAACATCGAACGCTCTTTTCAAATAAAATGGCCTGGTAGATTTAGAAAAGCGAAAAACGAAGCAAAACCAAAGTATATGACAGTCAAAAGAATAACTGACAATGAAAATAATATCACAATAGACAACTATACTATCGAACGAGTGGATGCCTTTAGATATCTCGGTACAGAAATCAATCAGAAGAACTCCGTAAGTAGCGAAATTAATGCACGTATTTCCAGCGGGAATCGTACATACTATGCTAATAAAAGATTGATGACATCGAAATTATTAGACAAAAGAACCAAAATGACTATCTACAGAACACTGATTAGACCCGTAGTAACCTATGGATGTGAAACTTGGGTAATGACAAAAAAAGATGAAGCCCAACTCAGGACATTCGAGAGAAAAATACTGAGGAAAGTATATGGCACGGTACAAGAGGAAGATGGCACATGGAGAATCAGGAGAAACGACGAGGTTAATGAGTTAAATGAAGGTTATGACATTGTAAGATTTGTGAAAAGTCAAAGACTGTCATGGCTGGGACATGTGCAGAGACAAAGCGATGCAAAAACAACTAAGAAAATGTTACAATGGAAGCCCATAGGAAGGCGAAAAAAAGGAAGGCCCAGAACGAGATGGTTGGATGACGTGGAAGACGACCTGAAAACAAGGAACATAAGACAATGGAGAAGAAGGGCACAAGAGAGATCTGAATGGAAGGACATAGCCAGACAGGCAAAGACACATCCAGGGTTATGATGCTAAAAGAAGAAGAAGAAGAAGATTTAGAAAAGATTTTTTTATTTATTTATTAAGTCTTTAATAAATATTGAATATCCAATTCAAATCTTTTAATTCGTATTCAATAAAATAAACTATAATAAAACCTGTTTTAACGCTTCTTTACATTTATAAGATGTAGAATTCTTTAACGGAGTAAGGAATTTAGAAGTTAGCTCTAACAAAGACTGACTTTTAGAGAAAAAAAAAATAAAAAACGAAACTATGTCACAAGATCATTCCATCCAAATGCGATTCATGTGAAAAAAGGAAATAATAGCAATTTAGTTTTTGTAGTTTATCGTCAATGTACAAATGGAGTATCATCCCTAAAAAACAGCTTTATTTTGCGTTATCTATAATTCGGTTGGAAACTGTTCAACCAAAAACTCGTTTTTCGTAAATACAAAAAAATCGGCGTCGAATTTATTTTGCAGCAAAAATTCAATTTAATTTCTTTACCCTTATAAAATCCACATTGACAGCTAGAACATATCCAGAGCAGTGATTCGGAAATTGAGTGAAATGAACTAATCGTATCGGCAGCGTATGTTTCGAGTTGTTTAACCGCTGTCAGGGAAATAAAAAGATTATATCATTCGACGTTAATAAAAAAAAATCATCCTACAATCGTATAGATGATTTGAGAAGACAAGTATATACTTGAGAGTTTATAAGACTGTCTTTGAAATGTACGTGAAAGTATGAAATACATATTTATTTTTTAGTGTAATTGGTTTCTTTATTAGTCATATTAGTCATATTAACAATAACAACATAGATATTGTCCTTTTAGAATTACAGTTTACAGCCGGTCATAATTTTAGGCCGAAAAAATAAACATTATAAACAAATATCGTAAATATGGTTACTGTAGTGTAGGTATTTTATTCAGACATAGGCAAGATCTGTAGAAATTCAGACCATAATGGACATTTTCCATAGGAAGCTATTTTTTTGCTGGAATCCCTTCAAGATGTGCCCAATATCGATAATTACGATATGCGCCAGTCGCAAACCCTGTGCTAAATTTTTTATTTAACAAAATCTGAAAACAATTGAAAATTTCTCATTTTTTTGCTCCTATTTTCGTTTATAATTCGGAAAATATTGATTCTAGAGAAAAAATTATAAAAAGTTAAAAGTTTCGCTATTTAATTTTACACAACATTTCGTTAGCTAGAAATTGAAAATTTAATGTTTATTGTTGAAAAAATACCCATAATTGGAAAAAAAGTACAAAAAAATAAAGTTAATCCTTTAAATGTTTTCGACTTTCTAAACTTAACTTACAAGCTCCATATTCCGCCTAGAAAAACTTTTTAATATGTTTAAAACGTGTGCTAAATTTTGTTAAGATCGGTCGGATAGGTTTTGCATAATAATTCCAGCCTACTGGAAAAAAAAAATCGCAAATTTTCAAATTTATAGTAGGCCCTAAATAAGGCTCTCAGATAGTTGCAAATTTTTTTATATATAAAGAAAGGCTTAAACTTTCAAGTTTTTGTAAAATTCAAATCGGTTCACTAGGAGAGCCTAGAAAATGTTTTAAAGTTTTAAATATTTTTTAGGCTTATAAACAAATTAAATATTTACATTGCAAATGTAAAAAACTTTGTACAAAAACATGCAGTTATATCAAACATGGTCTCAAATATGGATATGGAGTCGATGGATTCCTTAGATTTTCTAGAGGCACAAGATAAAGCTACAGATGAAGGAGAAGAAACATTCAATTTACAGATCAATGATAAAGATATTCAAATGGAAAATGAAGGTTTTGAGGAAGAAATAAGGCCTGAAGATTCTTGTCCTTCCAAAAAAAGAAAAAGACTTAAAAAAAAAAATTATTGAAGATTGAGTCAAAATAAAGTATTTATATATGAAAAAAATTTTTTTTTTCGTTCGCCTTTGTTTTAACAATTTAAATTATTTATTAACAATTTATAAATATATAGTTCATCCCAAACCCCTCTTTCAGTGCGTCATAGTTGATCGAATTCTCTCTAACACATTAAGCTAGAAGTGACAGAAAAAAACGTGAGTCTGTGATTATTATACATAGAACTTAGAAAATGATTTATCGTAAAGCTAATTCTACTTACGGATGTTTAATTGGTTGGAGTTTAGAATACGCTAAATAGATATCCAATCAACGATGCGCATAAATATAATTTGACGCAGATTGTCTCGATCGTGACAGTACTTTCACAATGTCAACTGATAAAATAATAATTGTCATTCCAGGTTAGTATTATCAGAGATTTTACAGTGAAAATTTTGTATTTATTGTCATAAAAATATTTTAAATATACCGAAATATATCAAGAAAGAACAAAGACTAATATTACAATTATTTTCAATTAGAAAAAGAGAGATTATGATTCTACACCTGTCAAATTTAACTAAAATGTCATGCAATAATTCTCGACATTCTTAAAATCCTATATGACGTCAAAATTAGTGACGCACTGAAAGAAGGGTTTGGGACAGACTGTATAATTGTTTACTAAAAGTAACAATTTACTTCAATGTATAAATTACAAGCTAAAAAATGCATGAAGAAAAAATGCAATTACTTGTTTAACATACAATTGTTTATTGCAAATTTCCCAATTTGCAATTAAAAATGGTATTTGAAAATATGATATTTGAAATCCTTGTCGTCCGAGACATTGATTCAAAAAAAAAGAGCAAAATTGGTTAACAAGAAGCCGAGATAATGCAATTTTTAGCGCGCGCTATGATTTTGAACTCATCGATTCACATTTTGAGTTAATGTCCCCCACCACCACCTCTCATGCATTCCTAGCGACATTTTACGCGAAAACGGTTTTTTATTTATCTTTTTTATGGATGTTGCCATGAAGCACATTACGTAAAACTTTTCATATAAAAATTACTTGACAAGACGAGGGTATTTGTTTAAAAACGAGCCCTCTATCACTTATGATTACACGGCAAATATATGCCAACTTTGACCTTCAATATCTCAGCAACCAGTAAGCCGAATGTATCTTTTTTTTAACAAGCGTCTTTTAATGTTCTTTAAGTGTATAAATTTTGAAATTGATATGTTTAAAGCTCGTAAAGTTATTCAATTTGTTTATAAGCCTAATATATATAAAAAATGTTTAAAACTTTAAATTTTACAAAAAATTTGAAAGTTTGAGCCTTCCTTTATGTGTAAAAAAAATTTGCAACTATCTAAGGACCTTATGTAGGGCCTACTATAAATTTGAAAATTTACTATTTTTTTCCAATAGGCTGAATTGCAAAATTATTATGCAAAACCTATCCGACCGATCTTAACAAAATTTAGCACAGGTTTTAAACATATTAAAAGGTTTTTCTAGGCGGAATATGGAGCTTGTAAGTCAAGTTTAGAAAGTCGAAAAAATTTAAAAGATTAACTTCATTTTTTTGTACTTTTTTTTTCAATTATTGCTATTTTTCAACAATAATCATCAAATTTTTAATTTCTAGCTAACGAAATATTGTGTAGAATTGAATAACGAAACTTTTAACTTCCTATAATTTTTTCTCTAGGATCAATATTTTGCGAATTATAAACAAAAATAGCAAAAAAATGAGAAATTTTCCATTGTTTTCAGATTTTGTTAAATAAAAAATTTAGCACAGGGTTTGTGACTGGCGCGTATCGTGATTATCGATATTGGGCACATCCTGAAGGGATTCCAGCAAAAAAATAGCTTCCTATGGAAAATGTACAATCCAAAACAGATCCCGCCTAGACATCAACAATAATTTCGACGATGGCACAGAAGTAGTTTTTTAACCAAAAATAATCTCTTATTAGTATAAATTTATAGATTATATCTTGCTATCAACAGTTGCTATCATTAAATCCCCGTAGACACTTTGTCTCAGGACCAGCAACTTCATGTGGAGTCGTACATTGCCATGTTAGAAAAGCCACTGGTAACTTTAACATCCTAATATATAAGTTTGAATAATGTAAACCAAATTGTAACCTATTTTTTTTAACGGGTATTTACTCAGATACCGGTCTAACCGGTACAGAGCGGTCGAACCATCTCCTCAGGTCTTTCAGCCACGAGTTCTGGCGTCTTCCTACTGATCTTTTGCCCTGTACTTTTTCTTCCAGTATAACTTAAAGTAATTCATATCTTTTGCCTCTCAACACATAACCCAAGTATTGCATTTTCCTCTCTTTGATTATTCTTAGTTTTCATCTCTTTTTTTTTGTTTACACATGCGACGAAGTACCTCAACATTAGTAATTCTTTGTATCCATGGAATCCTCAAGATTCGTCTCTGTATATACATCTCAAAGGCATCTATTCTTTTTTCAATTTCAGAGTCCATTGTCCAACTTTCACAGCCATACAGTAAGACAGAAAAAACGTAACATCTGATCATTCGGATTCTAAGCTGTAGACTAAGGTCTGATCTTGTAAAAAATGTTTTAATGCTCATGAATGTTTTCCTTGCTTGTTCGATTCTTGATAGGATTTTTTTTTGGATTACACTGACTATAGCCCGATTGGGTTTTTTAATTATATACCTTTTATAAAGGATTTTAACAAATTTTTTTGTAACTGTTTTATTTAAGTATCAACAGTTTATTTATTGCTGTACTTGTAGTATTTTTAGTCATATATGTACTCGTATAACTTATCTATTTTAACTATTAACATTTTTATATCAAAACAGATGCTTCTAAATCACTTCACTTAAATTTTAATAAACTGAAAACGTTCCAGTCAATGATTTTAAATAAATCTATCAATATATTTTCAACATTTAGTTATATAGTTTAGAAAGTATCCATAAATCTACCTTGAAGTAGAAAAGTAATCGATACATCAGATGTTGCGAGTTAATAAATCGAGAAAAGCAGACATGGGTTCAATTCGTCAGGATTTATAGGATAGAACTACTAAATTAACAGATACTCTTCACTTCACTTTGGAAAAAACGTTGATTCGAGTGCCCAGATTTCGGAAGATTTATTGCTTCGTATTTGTTTTTATTGATAGTTGGGATACTTGTCCCAAAGAACTTAAAATCATTGTAAGCTCCGTCTACTGATAAAAAATACTATATATAAACTATAATTGTAAGTCCTGAATAGCAATAACGTACCGTTTATTTCAACGTTAATAAATTCATTAGAATAATATAGAAAAGTTAAACAAGAATATAGGAAGATCTTATATTCTTGTTTAACTTTATTAAATTAGAGACTAAAGGTGCAATCAAGGTTCTGGAACTACTTTCTTTCTGCAATGTTAAGGGAAATATTCTGTTTTTATGGGATTAAGTTACAATTACTGGTTGTGATTTACAGAAAACTCTCTCCAACCTAACAAGGTTATTAGCGGATTGGTAACAATTAATGACGTTGCTTAGTAAATCAAAGTCTTTTAAGAACAAAAGTAGACTATCTTTAGTGTTTTTTGATTTTAAAATGTCTTTTAGATTGTTTGGTAAATGGTATTTAATTCCGTGACGATTGAACTTTTCACACTTGGCGTTTTTCTTTCTTAAACAAATGTCTATGAGAAAAATTTGTTTATCCAAGTCGTAAACGGGAAATAATTACTCGCTTTCGTCTGGATACCCTGGGGTGGTTGTCATGATTCAATCTTATTTTTTATCTCCTGAAGCTTTGATTGTGTGGATGTATACATATACAAGGATTTCCACAGTTTTCACTGTATTCCTTCACTCAACCGTTTTCTCCAATTTTTCCTGTTTAGCCAGTCCCCTTCCTGTAGGTTTCTTCTACTCATTGCTTCGTCCACCTCATCTCTGAAAGATCTTCGGGGTCTGCCTCTCTTTCTTCTTCCTATCGGGCTCCACTCTGTTATGTGGATTTCTATTTATTGTTCCAGTTCTTGAACAGGTACTTTATGAAGTAGCTTTTTAGATCCTTACTTACAGATTAGAGTGATATGGGATACTGTTGTCGTTTATAGCGTCCTCTAGCGGACAAAAATGCGTCGGCATTTTTGTTCGCTGCTTCGTTACCTGCTATTCTAACATGTGATGGACCCAAACTTGATGCTTGTATCTTTACATAGTATGCAATGTATATAGTTCTTCCTTTATTAGTAAAGCTAATGGATGCTGTGTGTATATTTTCCCGATTATTTGTAGTGATGACATAGAATTTATCACGATTAATATTTTGTTCTTATTTGCATTTGCGTGTAGTATCGCTTGGTATCGCTTGCTAAAGTGAGTTCTTCTGTTAATATAGTTGCAGTATCTGGAATTCTATGTTTGAGAATCTCTGTGCTGTAAATTATTGCCACTCCGACTCCATTGTCAAATTTAGACGCATTTGTATAGTAACTGTGCAATCGGAATGGGAGTTAATTAGATCTCTGAAGAGTTGTATGATAAGGTTAGGGGTGGTGATATTTTTTTGCATTGTAACAGACTGCAATTGACTGTTGAAATTTTTATAATCCAAGGTGAAAGATATATTTTTGTATTGCTATAAGGGTGGAAATTGCTTCCAGTTAGGTAGGTTCGTTAGCCATGGATATGTTCAAAATAATATTTATTGGAATTCTTTTATTTACAGTTATACTAAAAGTGTAATTAAGGTTAATAGCTGCCTACAAAGCTCTAGCGTGTGTTCGTTTATTTTAGCTTGTATGCTATTTATCGGAGTTGTTCTGTATGCTCCAAGTATAATCCTTAGGAAGGTATTATGTAACGCATCCAAATGTGTTAACGTTATTTGTTAACGTGCGTATTCAATTTTGGAACGAATTAAGGATCTGTATAATATAGTGAGTGGTTTACAATCGGCACTACAAGTTTGGTGAGCTGGGTACTTTAACAAAGTTAAGGCAATTTAGACATTAAAATACTAACTGTTGGATACGACTTTTCTAATTTACCTGTGGATCCGATATCACTCCTAGAAACTTTATTTCGATTGTATAGAAAAGATTTTGGTTTTCAAGCATTAGATTCGGTTTATTCTCGATATGTCTTTTTACAAATATTATACATTTGGTTTTATTAGAGCAAAACCTGAAACCCTTACTTAGGGACGAATCTACTAGTTCTTAAGTGTTCTTGTAATATTGACACTATGAGATTAACGTTCTTGACTTTGATGTAAATAATTAGGTCATCAGCATACAGTCTTGCCTGAACAGGTTTCGCAATGATTTTTATTATATCATTTATTGCTAATAAAAATAGAGTGGGACTGATAATTGATCCTTGTGGGATTCTGTTTTGTTGTTCTCTAAGATAGGATAGAGCACCATTCGCTCGGACTTGAAATGCTCTTTGAGTTAAACAATTGTTTATGTAGGCCAGAATATTTCCTTGATATCCTAATTTTTTTAGAATATTCAATATACAGTATTTCCATACTGTATCAAATGCTTTAGTTATGTTAAAGTAAATTATTGACATACATTTTTAATTATTTGCAAAAGCTTTGTAAATGGCGTTTTCTAGATCTATAATGTCGTTTGTAGATCTGTCTAGTCTAAAGCCAGCTTATTCGATGATAAGTTGATCATTATGTTCTAGGTTCCACATTAATCTTTTGTTGACTATTTTTTCCATTAATTTACATAAAGAACATGTTAATGATACAGGAAGATATGATTCTGGTTGTAATTTATCTTTATTTGGTTTAATAATAAGAATAACAAACAGAATTTTTCCAGATTTTTGGATATGATTTTTGTGACCAAATACCTAGTAATATTAAACATTTGGAGTAAAATCTTCAGCTTCTATGAAAAGTGGTGGAGAGGATAAATTTATTACCATATTTCAGGCGTAGTTGAACACCTAAGGACCACTGAAGCAATTAAACACTTAAGAAGTATTTTTCCTTCGATTTATTTATAGTGAACTAGTGATTCTACATTGATAATTATCGCAATTCTGATATTACTAAAAGGAGTTATACAAATATCATTAGCTTTACAGTGGTAGGTGGCAGTAAGAAGGATACAGGGTATTGAGAGAAATAAATCTGGTATACGTTTTTAACACAAAACAACGGTTCTAACGTTAGCGCATCTATCACTCACGCAACACGCACTTTTCGGGATCGACAACACAACCCCGTCTTTACTTGCCGTGAGGCAAATTCGCACTGTCCTAAGTTACGTAACGCGGGGTGGAGAGAGATTATGAGGGAGAGGGTCGGACACACATTAACACGAGAGCTGACGAGCTAAGCGTAAAAGTTGATAAAATAACTATATTACGATTACAATATTATAAATAGGTTGTTTTTACAACAGAAAGTTTTTTAATAAATTGTATTGGTTAGTCATCTGGACCTGGTGAGGTATCTTTCATGCTATTAAGTGCTTCTTGAAACTCCCCATAACAAAGAGGTGTATTAATACGGTTAAATTCGTCGAAAATTGTAATAGACTGCCTTCTCCTGTTGTTTATATGTTAAGAAATCGTTACTGTAATTTTGGCTTGATGAGAATATTTGATAGACATTAGCTAAGTAATTTACTATATCCTGTGGATCAGTTAGTAACGTCCTTCTTTTTCTAGACTTACGATTTGTTGGTAAGTATGCTGCCCTGTTATTTTTTCCAAGCCGATGATATATTTGTGTTGCTGTTAATGCGAGACATGTATTTTTGCCAGGATTGTTGTATGCTTTTTTTTATGATTTTACCAGGAAACTGGTTTGTGTGTCTTTATAAAAGTTAAGGTTTTCCTATGGATATAATAGCAGCATCCAATACAAGCTGAATAAAGCTAGTGAGTGTGTCGTCAATTGACTCTGAAATTTAAATCTGATTTATTCTCTCTGATATAATTTTTTCAAATTCAATCCAAGTTGTCTTCTTTTGTTTTTATTTTTGAGTTGGCATTATATTTGTATTTAAATTAACTGAATGTTTTATTATGATTGGGAAGTGGTCACTACTATATAAATCTGTTAGAGCTATCCAATCGAGTTGGATGAGCAATGAGGGTTCGCATATGGAGAGGTCAATGGCAGAAGATGTTCTCGTAGCCACATTAAATTTATTTGAAGATCTGTCGTTGAGTAGGCATAGGTTCATATTTTTAAAAACGTTAAAATTACATTTTTAATTAAATCGTTCTCAAAAAAAAAGATATTTTTTGTACAAATTATATAAAAATATCTACTACTACATTTTTTTTGCTCAATTACGTTACACAGCCACAACTATGTTATAATTTTTTTACACAGCGTATAACATGAAACACACAAAAAACGGTCGGCATTTGATATTTCTAGGTAAAAATACTAACCTAAAAATGTGTTGTAACCACCATGGACTGTTGCCTACAAGATCTAAGTCAAGTATGTCAACTGTATAATGACATAACCAATAACAGAATCTTTGGTTATATACACTTTTACATAATCTTCGCTATGTTGATGATACAGTCATAATAGCTGATAGACAAGAAGCGCTACAACGACTAATAGATAGATTAAACACTGAAGGAGAACGACTGGGCTTGAAGATTAATATAGACAAGAATATAATGGTGGTTAGCAGAACACGAAATATGCAATTAAATATTCCCCAAGTTCAGATTTCTCAGTAATTGGATAACTGAAGATCTAGATCCAGACATAGAGATACGTAGCAGGATTGAGCAAGCCAGAACAGCATTTACTAATATGAGAACCTAGCTAAGCAACAGCAGCCTTAACTTAAAGCTTTGATATCGCTTTGTAAAATGTTACATTTACTCCATACTGCTATATGGTGTAGAAAACTGGACCATAAAGGCCAATGTGATGAACCGATTGGAAGCCTTTGAAATGTAGATATTTAGAAGACTACTTAAAATTCCCTGGACAAATCACATAACAAATGTCGAAGTATTAAATTGAATGGGCAGAAAACGAGAATTGCTGCCAATAATAAAAAGAAGAAAAACTGCTTATCTGGGTCCTATCAAGTACTAGTTCTTAAAACTAATTATGGAAGGGAAGATAGAAGGAAAACTGGGCATCGGAAGAAAGAAATACTCATGGCTTAAAAACATAAGGGATTGGACAAACCTTGATGCCCATTCACTCTTTAGAGTCACACAAGACCGAGAAGAGTACGCCAGAATTGTCGCCAACATCCACTAATTGGATAGGGCACCATAAGAAGAAGTACAAAAAACCTTTTTTCGAGAACGATTTCCGGAGTGGAAATCAAAACGTCAAATATTAGTTAATTAAAAATGTGATTTTTATCACAATCACAACCAATAATTGTGGCTTAGTCCCATAAAAATATAATATTTAAAGGTGCAATCTTTCTGATGCGACTATTTCTTGCGTTTGACGCACTAACGCACAGCGTGGTTAGTTTTTCTTGTAAATTTATACGTATGGCTAGGATTTCTTTACTGAGAAAGGTTATCTATTTCTGCCTTTATTGTTTCATGTAATAATGAGCATTTTATTTCAAGAATAATTCATTGCTGACTTTTTTATTTTATTTTTTCTGTTGTACTGTAACTTGCAACGAAAACAAAAGTTAGCAATCAGGAGATTATAATTTATATACCCTCTGGATGTCTTGCTTACTAAATGCCTTGTACTTCTGCTATTTTCTTTATATTATGTCAAATTCAGATTATCCTTATTTGAAATCCATTGATTTTTTATACATATTCTTCCTACTTTTATTCTACACCCAGGAATCTTATTTAAATATAAACTTTATTATCTAAAGATTAAAGTTTAAATTTTTATCAGCTTGCTTTCACTTTTAGATGAACTCGAACAGAGGCAGATTGTGTCTACAAGGGTTGGTTGAAAATCAATAAGAAGGAAAAAAGGCAGAGGTAAGAGATTAATAAAACATGCGGTAAAATTTCATTCAAACGTTGCCTGTTAAAGTAAACAAAATTAAACAGAAAGGGAAAGAAATTCATTTTTACCGAATATAAAACCTACCGACCTTAAATTATTTTCCCGAAATTGCTTAGAAAATCAATTGTCGACGAAAATTGGATATTCTAGAAGCCTTTGGTGTTTCTTATTATTTTTATCTTTTAATCTTGTTTTATTTTATGGTTGTCCTAATCAATATAAGTATTAAAATATCAAAATTATATTAATTGGACAATAATTTAAAGTTTTTAACATTATACGGAATTGTTTTTATTTAACCCTAGAAAGGTAGACTATAATTTACTGGCAGTTATGGTGGACTATCGTCATTTCTACATCAAGTATACGACTACACGAAGGCACAGAAAAATTCAGCTTAGGTCGAGGAGTTAGACAAGGAGACAATATTTCACCAAAATTGTTCACAGCTCTAGAGTCAATATTTAAGAACACTCAATGGCAAGATATGGGCATCAATATAGATGGAGAAAGATTAAATCATCTAAGGTTTGCAGATGATGTTGTATTAATCGCAGATAACTTACAGGATACAGTTTCTATGATACATTCGCTTAAAAGTTTGTCTGAAAGAGCAGGATTAAAGATAAACTTTGAGAAAACTAAACTTATGACAAATCTTGTAACGAGTGGAAATATAACTATAGACAATAATAACATACAACAAACAGACACTTACAAATATCTGGGACAACACGAGATCAAAATAAGCAGAGACAATCAAACACATGAAATACAGAGGCAAATATGCCCGACATGGGCAGCATTTGGCAAATTAAACCATATTTTAAAAACCCACAAGGAATCTACGTTCCTGTATTTGGCTGTATACCATATATTAAAAAAATGTATTAAAATCCTTTGTAAAAGGTATATATTTTTAAAAACCCAAACGGGCTGTTTTAGACAAAACGTTTTCGGAATCCATTATTCCATCATCAGTGTCCTATAAAATATATAACCACTTAATTAAAAAGAACGTGAAGTTAAAATTTTGACCAAGGTTAATGTAAAGTGTGGTTAATACTTACTAGGAGTACATGAATGTAGCCACTAAATACATGGGTAAAAACCCGTTAACAAATAATTAGTTACATTTGTTTTACATTACATTTTATAAATTATTAGGATGTTAAAGTTACCGTTGGATTAGGTAACATGGTGACATATGACTCCACGTTGAAGTTGCAAGTCCTGAGACGGTGTGTCTACGAGGACTTAATGGAAGCAACTGATTGAAATGACAATGTTGACAAGTTAGGACGGAACAAGTAACAGAGTAGTCAATATAACTGTATGTGTCTACTTAAGACAAAAGCCAACGTTAATTAAATTTGTTAAAGTAATAGATTTTTTGATATTAAATAATATAACAGTATCAACCATCAATGTTGTTGTTTTTTAAAAATTAATTTTTATGTGTATGAGATGAAATGTGGAGAAAAGATAATGTGGTTATAGTTAAACAACCAACTATGCATGTGTGTGGTAGTGTAATGAAAAAGAGATTTTTATATTTAGGCCCTTTATGTTTCTTCAACATTTGGTACTTGGAAAATAGAAAATATGATCATGAAAAACCCTGAAATACTCCATTGGTTCCGCTATGTTGATGACTGTTTAGTCTTCATTTCAGGTAATTCCAATTCAGCTGAACATTTACTTTCCAAAATTAACCAAATTCACCCCAATATCAAGTTCACTATGGAACTAGAATCATCCATGTCAATCAATTTTCTAGATCTCACCATTACCAGATTAACTGACCACTTCGATTTCAGTATCTATAGGAAACCCACACAGACTGATCACACAATTCCATTTTCATCCAACCACCCCATGTCACATAAACATGCAGCTTTTCACAGTTACATCCACCGCTTAGAAACCATTCCACTTTCAGACATAAACTACAAAAAAGAATTCAACATACTTAGACAAATAGCAGTCAACAATGGATATGATCCCAACATCATCAACAAACTCATCCGTAAAAAATGCCTTAAGACCCTGCAGGAGAATGCGTTCCCCAGAGACCTCACCACCAAGCCCAATTACGTTTCACTTCCATACTATCATGAAAGTCTTTCTGGAGATATTCGAAATCTCATCCAACGGTCGGTTGAAAACATCCATGTGTCATTTAAAGTACCCAACAATTTGGGTCAACACATATCTAATTCCAAAGATCCCATCAATTATATGGATCGGAGTGGAGTGTATAGATTAAAATGTTCAGATTGCAATGCCTCTTACATATGTAGAACATGCAGATCACTATCCTCACGTTCTCTAGAACACACTAAAAGAGAAAATACTTCCATTTTCTCTCAACATCTTAAAGAACACAAACACACCCTTAATATCCCAGAAGACGTTTCACTTATTCACAACATCCCCCAAAAAAATTTCCTTAAATTAGACTTATACGAAGACCTTGAAATTCTTAAAGAAAAACAAAAAAGCCCAAATTGCGTCAATCGTCATGTATCCTTCAATCGAGACTTCCTCCCTCTCCATCGCCAAATATTTTCATAATCTTCATCCCCTACTCACTTTTACAACAAAAATCTACATTTATCACTATTTGTCCGCCCAATACTCATCTTCTTTAATCCAATCCAAAAAACTTTTCTGTTTACACATCACACTCCCAATCAGTCCTTATCTCTCTCTAGTAAACCCAAACTTCTAGTCCGACCCACTATACCTTTTGTTGTCCATACTTCTTGTCGGCACCTCCAAACCTTAGACTATTCTTCATCTCTTTCAAACAAACCTCTCAGTCCTCATTTCACTCTTCCACACAACCCCCCTAGGGTTTGGTTGCAGCTCTCTGGGGATCTCAGCCTTCTGTATTCTTTCCGTATCCTACATTTTTTCAAAAACACTATAGTTTTCTTATTTTTCACTCAATTTCATCAGAGCCACCCTAGAACCATTTCATTTTCATAATTGAGGTTTATATACACTTATAAAATCACCCAACTTATAACTTATCTCTCTATATTTCTCATGTACCTAGTGTTGCTTTATGACAGATAGGGCCTTTCTCAAGTTATAAGTTGAGTAGTATACTTACAATATACTACAAAACCATGCTCCAGCCATCAAATTCTGTTTATTTTAGATAATAGTTTAATGAACACCTTAAGACCTTCATATTCATTAAGAATTAAAAACAAATCCCACAACTTAATTACCATTAAAGCTGACCCCATAATTTTTGTTTTACTTAATTCTAACAGAGCCAACCCACAACCATTCCATTTTCACATTTTGGACAATTATACACCTGCAAATCATACAACTTGTAACTTATCCTTTTATAGTTCCCATGTACCTAGTGTTGCTTATGACAGATAGGACCGTTCTTAAGTTATAAGTTGAGTACTATTCTATTAACTTATTATAAAAAAACCATGTCCCAACCATCAATTTCTATTCATTTCACATAATAGATAATAAAATAAAACTTCCATACCACTTAGTCTGTTAACACCCTATCAGATATTTAATTTCATGTACTTATAACTTAATTAGTTTTACATTTACCAGGTACCAAATGTTGTTTTTTGACATACAGGGCCTTCTATAATCGAGTTACAAGTTAAATTTCACATGACCATTATACTACAAAAGTTTTATTTCATTCATGTAAGAACACTTTCATATTTTAAATATATTCATTCATTTTCCACCAATATCAAACAAAATTTCTATAACTCAACCTTCTACATGTGTCTATTTTCTATTTTCCAAGTACCAAATGTTGAAGAAACATAAAGGGCCTAAATATAAAAATCTCTTTTTCATTACACTACCACACACATGCATAGTTGGTTGCCTAACTATAACCACATTATCTTCTCTCCACATTTCATCTCATACACATAAAAATCAATTTTTAAAAAACAACAACATTGATGGTTGATACTGTTATATTATTTAATATCAAAAAATCTATTACTTTAACAAATTTAATTAACGTTGGCTTTTGTCTTAAGTAGACACATACAGTTATATTGACTACTCTGTTACTTGTTCCGTCCTAACTTGTCAACATTGTCATTTCAATCAGTTGCTTCCATTAAGTCCTCGTAGACACACCGTCTCAGGACTTGCAACTTCAACGTGGAGTCATATGTCACCATGTTACCTAATCCAACGGTAACTTTAACATCCTAATAATTTATAAAATATAATGTAAAACAAATGTAACTAATTATTTGTTAACGGGTTTTTACCCATGTATTTAGTGGCTACATTCATGTACTCCTAGTAAGTATTAACCACACTTTACATTAACCTTGGTCAAAATTTTAACTTCACGTTCTTTTTAATTATTATTTATATTATTATATTATTATATTATTATATTATTATATAAATATATTTTATAGGACACTGATGATGGAATAATGGATTCCGAAAACGTTTTGTCTAAAACAGCCCGTTTGGGTTTTTAAAAATATATACCTTTTACAAAGGATTTTAATAAATTTTTTTATATTCTAAAAAGTTCAATTCCCATGTGTCTCAAGCGAAAGGTTTATAACCAATGTGTTTTGCCTGTACAAACTTATGGAGCAGAGAATTTAATACTCACGCAAAAAACTGCGAATAAACTCAGAGTTACACCACGAGACATGGAACGTGCAATGCTGAACGTGAGCCTTCAAGACCACATAACAAACCAACAAATCAGGCAAAGATCAGGAGTTCAAGACGTCATCGAAAGAACCTCGACGCTTAAGTGGAACTGGGCAGGACACTTAGCCAGAACACAAGATGGACGGTGGAAAAGACGTATTATGGAATGGAGGCCAAGAAACTATAACAGAAGCCGAGGACGACCACCGACTAGATGCACCGATGATATAAAACGTGTAGAAACTGGCCACAAGCGGCCCAGTGTAGGGAATACTGGAAGGAACTGAGGGAGGCCTATGTCCAGCAGTGGACGCGATTGGCTAATTGATGATGATGATGATCGTCATTTCTACGACATCTAACAAACCATTAGAAAAAAATACAAATGTAATTATAAACACTTTTATTACAAAAAATTAGAAAAAATGTTAGTCTAAGTAAGCGATACAAATATAAATAAAGTCGATGTACACTACTCGTTTGCACACATTGTACATATATCCCAGTATGGTTATGCAAAAATCATCGATTTCACGGCAAACTTTGTCGCAGATATCTGAAGCTTTTAAGACATAGGTGGGGGTTACTAGATGACGAATAGGTGAAAAAGTACTCTTACCTTGCGTTTTTTTTTTAACAAAAATTTATGGTCACAATTTGATTTTTTGTTTACAAGTTTTTTCCCTTTACATCTTTTACATAAACAATATTTATATTATTTGTTTTATATCAAGAATATCTTAATTTTTAAGTTTTTTAAATTAAAATTGATAAACAATTTACGGAGATATTTGCAAAAAAGCAGTTTTTTGGATTTGTTTGAGCGCTGTGTATACAAGTTTGTCGAACTACCTTAATTATAAAATCAGATCTCAAAAAAAAAAACTAAACAATTTGTAAGAAGAATTGAGCTGCAATGTTGGAAGTAATTCACCATCTTCAAAATGCAGTTCATCTACATTTCGCACAGTTTTTGAAGGACGCCATGTCATATGACTTTTTTTTGATAGATTTTTGTTTCGTAGGTAGTTCAGTATCCGATTCATCGGTTGATAAATCATTCTTATTTTGTAAATTAATTAAACATATATTAGTATTTGTATTAGAAAACACAAACAACATCTTTATTTTACATAAAAGGCAACACATAATAATATTATATGAATTACGCAAAGATCAATACCACTACGAGTAATCATGAGATTCCATCAAATTATTATACGAGAATGCCACTCTTTCAACTCTGCTATAATATTTCATGTCAAATAGAAATAATTTCAGCTGCAATAAGTTTGTTACAGAATAATATAAATTTAAGTTTATTCTCCATTTGCTCTAAATACTCACAATACAATATAGTATTTTATTTTGTGTATAATAATTGAAACTAATGAGAGTATTCAAAAAGTTTTAAAAATACTTTTTGTAAACATATTTCATTAAAAGTGAATTCTTTTGATATGAGTAAAATAGATAATTTCGTTTCTGGAGTGTCAAATAACTGTCAAAGTGTAAATACGCATTTTTAGTTTCTCTGCAAATTTGCAAATGTTGTCTAGTAATTACTAACAGTTTAATTATAAATAATTACAATAATTAGGTGACAATTATCTGAAACACCAGTAACCAGTTTTTGTAATTTAACCTTCCGTTACTCGCGCACGGTGTATAAGACCGGCCCTGTAAATAATTTCCAGTAACTCTGATTATAGTGGGGATTTGGAATTGCTGCTTCATGTACCTCTTCAGTCGTCGGTCACTTATCGTTGAAGTCTGTGTGTAGTGTCAAAAAGAGCATTATAATTTTATTATTAGGCAACACGGTGTGCGATCATCGGTAATATCCGGTCACCGTGTGCGAGTATTGTGGATACATTTTTGTGGTTTGGATCAGACATTGAAAGTTTTACTCTGCAAGGTGATTCAAGTTCTTTTTATTATTTTCAATGTTTATATTTATAGGTATATGGATATGGATTGCGAGAAGGAGAAAAGAGATTAAAATTATTTGAGGAAGTATCGACTGACGAGGAAATGTATGAAGATGATGATCAACAAAATGAAATTGGCCATATAGAAGAACGATCTGAATGTAGTGATACTGAACAGGAATTTAAAGCCGATCAAACAGAGGAAGAAAATGTTAGTTTCAGAAGGGCGCCGTACTTTATGGGTAAAGATAAATTAACAAAGTGGAAAAAACATTGTCCACCAAAGAATGTAAGAACACGCAGTACCAATATATTTGTACGATTGCCAGCTATAAAAAAATTTGTTAAAACTCACTCAATACCTATTGACATCTGGAATTGCATTTTTGATAAATAAATGTTAAATCTAGTTGTTGACTGTACAAATATAACAATTTAGAGTGTTACAAATGACTACAATAGACAAAGAGATGCGAAACCTACCGACATTGCCAAAATCAAAGCCCTAATTGGTCTCCTTTATCTTGCTGGTATTAGAAAAGCAAATCACATGATGCAGGAGAATTTAAATACCGAAATATCAAAAATCCTTAAAAATAACAATGAACCGCTGGAAAAGTGGAGTGAAATTAAAAAAGAGATTAGGACTTCAAGCACTAAGTTTTTACTACCTGATAAGAGAAAAAAAAGACTGAATGACTGCAGAAATCCTTGACATGATGGAAGAGAGACGGATATATAAAACTAAAGATACTGCCAAATACCGTGAAACCCATAGACGAATTAGAGCTGAGATAAGAAAAACTAAAGAGAAATGGTTCTCGGAGAGATGCGAAGAAATCGAACAGTGCGAAAAGGTATACGACTATCACAATATGCATAAGGAGATAAAGGAACTCACAACAAAGAAAAGCTACAATATTTTATCGAAAGGGCTATGCGATGATAATGGAAATCTACAACTAGACCCCGACAAAATAGTTAGAATCTGGGAAACTTATTTGGAACAACTGTTTAATGATGACTGTCCTAGTGGGTATACACTGAGCAATGATGATACTGGCCCTTCTATTCTAAAATCAGAAGTGAAGAATGCTATAAAGGGTCTTAAAAATAACAAAAGACCAGGCAACGATAACGTATACGGGGAAGTATTGAAAATGCTGTGCAAAACAAACAGTCAATTTCTAGACTCACTCGTCAGACTCTTTAACAATATTTATAACAGCGGGGAGTTTCCTGAAGACTGGCTAGAGTCAACTTTTGTTGCCATACCGAAAAAACCAAAAGCAAAGTCTTGTGATCAACATCGGATCATAAGTCTAATTAACCACATTTCGAAGGCATACACCAAGGTTATTTACAACAGAATAAGCAAAAATGCGAGGATAACATTGGAGATTCGCAGTTTGGGTTTCAGAATTCTCTTGGGACAAGAGAAGCACTTTTTAGTCTACAGGTACTCATCCAGCGCTGCAGAGATATGAACAAAGACGTGTACATATGCTTTATAGACTACGCAAAAGCATTCGATAACGTAAAGCACGAAAAGATAATTGAAGTTCTCCATGAGATCGGAGTCGACTACAGAGACATTCAAACAATAACGAGTCTCTATTGGGGCCAAACAGCTAAAGTGAAAGTAGGATCTACATTGACCAATAAAATTGAGATCAAGAAAGGGGTACGACAGGGCTGTATCTTGTCTCCTATTGTCCTTAATATATACTCAGAAGAAGTCTTTAAGACAGCGCTGGAGGAAAGCACAGAAGGCATAAAGATAAATGGAGAAATAATTAATAACATAAAGTATGCTGATGACACTGTGATTCTAGCAAGTAGCATGGAGGAACTGAGTTGCCTAATGAGTAAGATACAAAAAACAAGTGCACAATACGGACTCAGACTAAATATCACAAAAACCAAATGGATGTTAGTAAGCAAAACACAACAACCACCACAGCAACTGATATTAGACAATGAAAGAATTGAACACGTGGATTCGTACATCTACTTGGGAACAACAGTTAACTCAAATTGGGATCAAGCGAAGGAAATACGTATAAGAGTAGAAAAGGCAAGAGCATCGTTCACTAGCATGAAGCAAATTTTCACCTCTAAAAGCCTCACCCTACCTCTCAAAATTCGACTTCTGAAATGTTATGTATTCCCGGTTTTGTTATATGGAATGGAGGCGTGGACAATGACCGCAATATTGATGAAAAAAGTAGAGGCCTTCGAAATGTGGGCTTACCGACGTATATTACGTATATCCTGGACTGAGCACGTGACCAAGGAAGAGGTACTACGCCGGATAGGTAAAGAGAGAGAGGTAGAAATAAGTATAAAGAAAAGAAAGTTGGAATACTTGGGTCACGTTATAAGACATAATAAATATACAGTACTACAACTGATCGTTCAAGGGAAAATAGACAGCAACTGAGCGTTCACGGGGTCTAGGGAGGAGAAGACACTTGTGGCTCCAAAACTTGCGGCAATGGTTCGGATTGTCATCTGCTGAACTATTCAGATCTGCCGTAAACAAAGTCAGAATAGCCATGTTGATTGCCAACGTTCGGAACGGACAAGGCACATGAAGAAGAAATCACATGAATTTAGAGGATCACCACTATACAAACCAGAAAACTGGAATACCTAGGCCACGTCATGAGGGGAGCAAAATATGAAATTTTGAGACTCATCATACAGGGAAAGATTCAAGGAAGAAGATCTGTTGGCCGAAGGCAGAACTCATGTTGAAGAATCTACGTGATTGGTATCAATGCAGATCGATTGATTTGATTAGAGTAACAAGCTCAAAAATAAGAATAGCCATTATAATTGCGAACCTCCGTAGGGAGACGGCACTCTAAGAAGAAAGTCAAACCAGTGTAAGACCAATATTGACATATACCTCAGAAACAAGACCCGACAGCCACAAGGCAAAGGCTACTGAAAACGGCAGAGATGAGAGTACTAAGAAGAATTGCAGGAAATACGCTGAGAGATCTAAAGAGAAGTGAAGACATTAGAAGAAAATAAACAAGCAAATTTGCCTATAAAGAGGAAGAATAAAAAGAAGAAGACAACATTACACTTTTAATAAAATACATTTTAAAAAGTATCTAAACTGTATTTAAAATTCGTTGGAACTATAAAAATAGAATCACTAAATAACTTTTTATGAATTATTTTTCAAAATATAAAACTTTAAATCGCTCTAGTATGAAGTTTAGCAAATAGTGCTTGCTAATTTTTGCCTCTCAGACGTCGATATTAAGACGGTTAGGGTACGTACAATCATAAAAACATATTATCCAGAGGGAGTTGTAATATTAATATAAAATTACATAATGTGAAAATATGTTATGGTAGCCAACCCCGCATAAAGAAGAATAATGATGAATGACAACGTTTTATTTCAGTTATAAATTCTTATTTTGTTACTTATCGTTTTGGTGAATCAATATAATTTATTTACACACTTACTATTTACCTTAATATATCATGAAAATGTTAAGTTAATGTTAACTGAACATATCCTATCCATATTTAAACGGTTTTTCAGCCGATAAATATTTTTGCAGCTCTAAAATAACAGTAAAATATCTCAAAAATAAAAAGTTGTTTATAATAGTATTGGGAGGTTTGAAAGTGGCACTTCTTAAAACTATTTTTCACTTGGCTGTTAACAGATGTTCTATTTTCCATAAAACGTGACATCTAAATGATCACATGAGAATTGTAGTGGGAACAGTTGTTTAGATAAAAATAGAATATAACAATTTGATATTCGGTTAGATCTTTAAACTACAGAACAAGGTGAAGGTATTTTGTTACCAAAACAGATACAAAAGCACTATACCACCAGTAGGTACAATCCTTTTTAATTTTACAGTTTGACTTTTACAATTTATTTTAAAACAGAAATATTTGTAATACATTGGGCTTAAGACAGGACAATTGATTTAGTTTACTGTCTTTAGGACTAGAAAAACTACTGACCCCTACCATGATACTCTCCTTCTTCTTCTTCTTCATTACATAATACAGGCATTTATTTCCAATTAAGGATTATAATTTAGAAATTGTTAGATTCGATTACAGTAGCATTAATTATGGTATGTTTATTGAGATGAAAAAGATCTTGTTTAATTTCACTTGTTTTTTTTTAAGAATAAATATTATAAACAAATTTTTGGCACTCCTATGGGAGCCAGTATCTCTCCACTTCTGACTACATATATGTAATGGACGATCTGTTGGACGATGGATATTGTTGTCCAGGTTGTTCCTTTTAACATTACTGTTATTAAAAGGTATGTTGATAATTATTATGTTCTGTCCACTAGCTTAAGAGACTGAGCCCTCAGACATTTTCAATGGCTATGACCCCCACATTCAATTTACTCTTGAAAGAGAGGATCAAAACCAATCTTTTTCTTTTCTTGACACAATGTTCACCAGAAAACTGGATAACATCATTATAATTGATTGGTACAGAAAAAAAGTGTAACTCTGGGAGATACCTCTAATACCATTCTTTTCAAAAGTTAAGCATGAAAGTTAAACTAGTGAAACAAATGACCACAAGAATTTGTGAACTGGCTGACCCTGTTTTTAGAAAGAAGAATCTCAATATCCTTTTATAATTGCTCCTAGATTATTCTAACCCTGAATACTTACTCAGAGAAACCATCTTTACCATCTCCTCTATTATGCTCAGCACAAAAGAGAACCCTCCCCAAACTACAGGTGCTATGAAAATTAGCTATGATTTCCATTTACTGACTAACAATATTCCTAAAATCTCTTTTGTATCACTTCCATTTATTAAGGATGTCACTCCCAAATTGACCAGAATTTTTGCTCAATACTTATTAAATGTAAAAATTGCTTATAAAAGCACTCTAATTGTGGGATCTTTGTACAATTAATTGAAAGACAAAGTACCAAACTCTAATAAAATTCAATTCAGATCAGATAAAAGTAATGTTCTATACAAACTTGGTTGTTTAGGCTGTGAGCTTTCTTATATAGGTCACACCCCTCAAAACGTTTCAAGCCGTTTGACCCTTCACAAGAGTGACATTAGGTTACATCCTGATAAATGTTTCCTAGCCACACATGCTAACACAACAGGACACTCTTTCGATTTTCCGAATGTAAAAATTCTATCCACGGAAGGTAATTATTCAAAAAGATTATTTCCCCAGATAAAATTCATTTTTAAAGAAAAAGAAACCATTCATAAAAAGACACATACCAAAAATTTAAGCAACTTATACTCATTATTGTTAACTTTTTATGACTATAAATCTACTAATAAAGGCAATTCATAGTCAATAATATAAGTTTAACTATATATGCGATATATTAAATCTATTCTACATTATAAAATAAGTCTTTTTGCCTTTTCCTTTTCAGAAAATTCAGCGCCTTTCAGGTATACTATTACCTTTACATATGTTATCATTTTAAGATCCAACGTTCTGTCTTTTTAAGCTAATAATTACGAATTTACAACTAATTCTTTTGTTTCTGATTAAGTATATAACCCAGAATTTTTATAATACGAGTATGACTACATTTTTTGTGATGATTTTATAACATGATTTAATTAAATGTTTGTCTGTAAAAGTTTTTTAAATATGTGTTTTGTGTAAAAACGTTTTTTTTAAACAAACAATTTTTTAATAGTTTTCCCTATTATTTGTAGGAGCCAGATGAGTTGTTTATTCCATTTTATAAACACCTCATGACAACTAACCTCAATTATTTTAAGATAATAATTTTTATTCTGTAATTTGTACTAATTTTGTTTATTGTAGCACCTAGATGATGCAAATAAAAGAGTACTTCTTTGTCTAACTCAGGGCTTCCCAAACTGTGCGTCCTGACGCCATGGGGCGTCGCTACGTTGTCCCAGGGGCATCACGTGTAAGCGCAAACTTTTAATACAGAAAATATATATTTATTTGATTTTAAATGAGTATTAAATATATTTATTTATAAATAAATCAAATAAAAAATATAACATCAAGTCGATAGACCCTTGTTCGGATAATTATCCGAAATTATTCAAAAAATTGTTCAATTCAAAAATTATTCGATGGTCCACGAAATTATCCAAAAATTGGATAATTATCCGGACATTGGCAACACTGGAGTCGAGTGAGCGCCGGGCGCATTCTTTTCGCTACTGGCGCGCGTGTTATGTCATTTAGTAAAGTTTTTGTTTTGTTCTATCACGCACGCGGAGTGTTTTGCTATCAACAATGTATACTTATGTTTAAAAGAATAAAAAACGAAGTGAAGAAAAGGAATGTAGAGCTTCCACAATGTGTTGTTTGTCACAAAGTGTTGGCGTCTGAAAGTATGCGTCCTAATAAACTAAAACGGTGTTTAAATCAACTCACAGTCATTCAAAATGTAGGCCAAGAGACTTTTTTGTAAGACAATTGCGAGAGCTAACTGATCAGACCACCGCTTTCGTTTCAAGAGCATTAATTCCTACCAAAGCATTGCTCGCCCCTTACATGGTAGCTTACCGTGTTGCCAAATGTAAAAAACGACATACGATCGCTGAGGAACTGATCTTACCTGCAGCGGTTGATATGGTAACAGTAATGATTGGAGAATCGGTAGCTAAAGAAATAAAAAATGTACCTGTTTTAAACAATACGGTTAGTCGCCGTATTTACGTCATTGCAGGAGATATTAATGAGCAAATTGTGGGAAAACTTTCAGGTGTCGTAAGTATTATTGGGGGGACGGCCGACACACCGAAAGAACCAGGAACCCTGCATAGCCTCTATGCAGACGATACGGCCATAACAGTCAGCAAAAGAAACTCGAACACTGGAGCTAATTATCTGAAGAGAGCACGAGACAGACTCCAAAGCTGGTGTATAACGTGGAAAATCGCCCGAAACCCAGATAAGACGCAGCCCATCGTGTACAGACATCGCAGAAGTATATCAGAAAACGAAATAACAGTAGATGATACCCCCATTAAATGGGAAAACGAGGTAAAATATATCGGATTAATACTTGACAAAAAACTAACATTCACCGAACATGTCAAGCAAACGGTATACAAAGCCAAAGCACTAAAACTACAGCTCTCTACACTAATAGGCAGAAGAAGCAAATTACGTTTTAAAACAAAAATGAGAATAGTAAACAGCGTAATAATACCAACGGTCACATAACCCTCCGCTGCTTGGGGACACACCTGCAAAAGCAACAGGAAAAAAATCCAAACGACATAAAACCAAATGATTAGGGAAGCAATAGATCTACAAAGGTATGTTCCCCTAAGAAATCTATACAGAGGTTCCGGACAGGAAAGAATATTAAGGAAAATGGATGATAGAGGCTACGAAATATTTGACAGGCTAAGAAACCACCCAAGTAGACTGCTAAGAGAGCTAATAGACTACGACGAAAACGTTAGAACGGTACACAGACGAACTAAGCAACAAATAGCTGGATTCAGAGCAAACCAAGAATAGCCACACAGCAACGATTTTTTAGATAGTGAGCACCAAAAAAAAAATGAGGCGGAATTGCTGCAGCCAATCAAGAGATGTTTGGTTGGATGAGTTTGTATGGCTGTAGCAATTCAGTCTCAGTTTGGCGAGACTAAAACGATCGTATATAAGACCAATATACACCGGGATGTGTGAGAGCAGTATACACTTGGGAATGCACACCCATAGTTAAATTAGTTCAGTAGTAGTAATTAAGATAAAAAACAAAAAAAAAAACAAAAACCGCTCACTGTCTAAACAAAACCACGCCTTTAACCGAACATCGAATGTTATATGCTGTCTCGACAAAACAAAAAAAAAACCCAACTCAAATTGTATTAAAGGCCTGTCAGGCCTTCTATACCAGCCGTCAGGCATAGGCTTCTCAGGCAGATCATATGCAGATCTTATCGCGAATTCCGAGTACCGAGGTTATGTGCAGCATACATGGGCTCGGTGGCCAAACCCTACTCGGATACTCAGCTGGCGAGGAGAACAAAATTTATTTTGCCAAATCGGCGGCTGAGTGTACGAGCATATACTTTTTTCGAATAGAGAGTCATCAGCCCAGGCTGGTGGCTCTTTGTTCGGAACACACACTTTTTCTTTTTTTAGAGACACCAGTCCCGATGTCATGGTAAATTCTATACAGTTAGTAAAATAAATAGAGAGAAATGCCGATATGTGTGCTACCCCTACAGTTAGGTGGCTTAACCACAGTCAATAAAAACAGAGGGTGTTCCATTACCCAGGGCACCCAAAGTAACCTTGTAGATCATAAGCCTCCTCACGTAAGTCATACGCTGAGAAGGGGTGGAGGAAAAGCCTGGGGGTCAGATAGGTACCACTTCAATAGCGAAGTGTGACCAGTTTAATCTTCGGACACGTGGATCCCACTTTACAATGGTATACACATTGGGGTGTAGAGTTGTGTTATAGAGGTAGCACCTTTTATCGGAACGACCACATCGAGCGTCATAGACGGGAGATGGTTCTTGATAACTGGTCCTCATAAGACAACTAACTCTCACTTATGGCTCCACGTGCCACACCCCGGGCAACTGCATTGGTCTGCAGGCTAAACTAAGTGAGGGTAGCTAGATATGGCGACAATTCCACCGAGCGATTGCCGGTATAAGCAATCCCCCACTTACCTACCAACGGCTTCGGGCGGAAGAGTGGGTAAGTGGAAGGGCACTCTTTTGTCCTGAGACAGAGAAATCTGTCTCGAAGGCGGATGAATCAAGGAATGGTCAACGGCGTAAGGATACAGAAGGCAACGGGAAACCACTGTATTAATGATCTTTAAGATTCCCTAGTATAATCATGATGGCAAATGTCACATCAATCACTCATGTTACTGATCATGGACCTCGGAACCCAAGATCCGGCAGGAGAGGAAAACCACAGACAGACCATAGGGCCTCTCAGGTCGTGAACCAGCGAAATCCCTGTGTAAGTAATGTCAATCACCTTAAGATGTTAAGAATAGCGACGTGGAATGTAAGAAGCCTCTTTGCAGCAGGTAAATTAACTAATGTAGCCCTTGAAATGGAAAACCTTAAAATTGATGTCCTAGGTATAAGTGATGTACAGTGGCCAGGATCAGGAAAATGCACGAATAGTAGTGGAACACTTTATTATTCAGGCACCATCAGTTCAACTCATCGTTACGGTGTCGCTGTCTTGGTATCAAAGAAAATCAGTAACTGTGTAACAAGCTTTACTCCCTTCTCTGATAGAATAATGGCACTACAACTTCAGTCAAATAAACAAATTATAAATATTATACAAGTATATGCTCCTACAGCTGATAAAGATGATGATGAAATTGAAAGTTTCTACTACGATCTGGAACAAATTCTAAAATCAATGAAGAAACATCACACTACAGTAGTAATGGGCGATTTTAATGCCAAAATTGGACATGGATGTGTGGACGGTTACGTGGGTGACTATGGATTAGGAGAACGAAACGAACGAGGAGACCGTATGGTACAATTTTGTCAAGCGGAGGAGTTAGTAGTTGCTAACACTCTTTTCAAGTTACCTAACAGACGACTGTACACATGGAAATCTCCGAGTGACACCAAAGGTAGAGTAGTCAGAAACCAAATTGACTTTGTCCTTGTTAGACAAAGATTCCGCAACTCTATACTCTCAGCTAAAACCTACCCAGGAGCAGATATAGGCTCGGATCACAATCCTGTAGTAGTCACATTAAGAATAAAACTAAAGATCATTCAAAAACACATACAGAAACAAATTGACGTGAGAAGACTGAGTGAACAACATATAAAAGAGAAAACAATAGTGAACATCAAAGAAAATTTACAAAATATAGAGAAACTGAATAGAAATACTGATAACATAGACCAAAAATGGGAGAATAATAAACATGCCGTAATGCTGGCAGGGAGAGAAAATTTAACACCGAAAGAAAGGAAACATAAAGAATGGATGAATGAGGAAATACTACAGTTGATGTGTGAAAGAAGGGTACACAAAACAAATAATCCGATAAGATACAAAGAAACAGATAAACTGATAAAAAAGAAAATAAGAGAAGCTAGAGAAAGATGGCTAAGTGAGCAATGCCAGGAGTTGGAACAACTGGAGCGCAAATATGACTTTTTTAATGTACACAAAAAGATTAAAGAAATGACAGGAAGGAGAAAAACAACACAGACAGGACAGATCAAAGATACAGATGGTTTACTCATAACAGATTTACAACAAAAAATGAATCGATGGACAGAATACATATCACAACTTTTTGATGACAAAGATAGACAAGAAATCTCAAACGAATATACAGATGATACAGGGCCTGATATAATCAGAGAAGAAATAGATTATGCAATCAAACAAGCGAAAAGTGGTAAGGCCCCCGGTCCTGATGAAATTCCCGTAGAACTGCTCAAACTTATGGACGATGAATCTATTAAAATACTCCTAGATCTATTTAACACAATATATAGAACTGGAATAATACCTAGGGAATGGCTCCGTTCGACCTTTATACTACTGCCAAAAAAGGCAAATACAAGGGAATGCAGCGAATATCGTACGATAGCCTTGATGAGTCATGCTCTAAAACTGTTCCTGAAAATAATCCATAATAGGATCTATAGGAAATTAGACGTAGACATCAGTAACACTCAGATGGGATTCAGAAAAGGGCTGGGTACAAGGGAGGCTCTGTTTGCAATGAACGTTCTCTCACAGAGATGCTTAGACATGAACCAAGAAATTTACACCTGCTTTATTGATTTCGAAAAGGCCTTTGACAAAGTACAACATGAACCACTAAGACAAATTCTAATAAAGAAAAATATAGACAGCCGAGATATTCGAATTATATGCAACCTATATTGGAATCAAACAGCAAATGTGAAGGTTGAGGGTAGGCTAACAAAAGAAATTCAAATCCGTCGAGGAGTCCGGCAGGGATGCATCTTGTCGCCACTTTTATTTAATCTGTATAGTGAAGCTATTTGTGAACAAGCACTCGAGGAAGAAGATCTTGGTCTGATAATAAATGGTGAGACGATCAACAATATAAGGTATGCTGACGATACGGTTCTCCTAACGGGAACGCTAGTAGAACTACAACATCTCGTTCAAAGTCTCAATATATACTGTAACAGTTACGGCTTGAAAATTAATTTGAAAAAAACTAAATTTATGGTAATCACGAAATCAAAGAACATCAGAGCTAATCTTGTAATAGACAATACAACGATTGAGCGTGTGTCCTGTTATAAATATCTAGGTGCTTGGATCACAGACGATACTGATCAAACAAAAGAGATTAGATGTAGAATAGAAATCGCAAGATCAGTCTTTAATAGAATGCGCAAACTCTTTTGCAATCGTGATATCAATATAAAGTTACGAATACGAATGCTGCGGTATTATGTCTTTTCTACCCTGTTGTATGGAGTAGAGGCTTGGACACTAAAACAGTTGACCACAAAAAACATCGAAGCTTTCGAGATGTGGTGCTATAGGCGCATTCTCAGAATATCATGGATGGACCGCGTCACTAACACGCAAGTACTCCAAACTTTAGACAAAAGATGCGAAATTCTAAATGAGATAAAAACTAGAAAGATGGAATACTTGGGGCACATTGTGAGAGGTGAAAAGTACGAACTTTTAAGAAATATCATGCAGGGCAAAATTAAGGGCAAAAGAAGTGTGGGAAGAAGAAAAATATCGTGGCTTCGTAATCTACGTGAATGGTTCGGGTGTAGTTCGATTGAACTTTTTAGGCGCGCTCCTAACAAAGTCGCAGTGGCCATGATGATTTCCAATCTCCGCTAGAAGTGGCACGAGAAGAAGAAGACACATGTTCCATAGGGGCAGGGTTGATCACATGTGTGTGTATTGGGGGTTGGGCATCGTAAAAAATAGCAAAGTTCCAAGGGCGTCACAGTACGAATAAGTTTGGAAAGCCCTGGGTTAGCCTGGGTCTAACTATACCTGAGGAGCTAGCTTAGCTTCCTCCGTGGATGTGTTGGTTGTTGCTCTGAAAACCTTATTAGAGTCGTCTAACATTATTGCCACAAATTTGTCGCATTGCTCCTATAGTGATCCTTTCCTAAGTTAATATGCTCCTTTTCTAACTTAGCTGCACCGTACTGAAGACGACCAATAGTCAAAAATATGTATATATGGTTGCTTTCCATCTAATACACATATTTTGTTATATTTTTTTCCATTGTTGCGAGCTATGTCGATATATTTTACCTTTATTTTTATTAAAATAGCCTAGTACAGCTAGTAAAATCATTGGGGACAGAGTAGCTACTGTTTCCATCTATCTAGTTCGTTTGCTCAATAATAATTTATGTGTGAAAGCTGTAAAAGCTCTGTTGAATCAATTACGAACGCGGGATCTAGTATTAGTTCTTGGTGAAATGTTGTGGTGACCTATTATGGTGACTTATTGAAAAATTGTTATGGTGAACTATTTGTAGACTGAGAAAGTGATGTGGAATGTAGATAATGACCCAAAAAATCTCCTTGGTAGTCGATCGTAGAGAAGAATGGCTACAGACTGTAGCAAATCGGGAGGTTTATTGAGGAAGTGCCATAGAGGCATAGGATGGATGTTATTTTACAATTCACATTAGTTTTTCTGAACATTTTTCTAAAATTTACGGGAATTTTTTATACTTTTTTTACTATCGCTTGGATATGTTATAAAAAAGTAAATTATTTTACATTTTTTTATTATCACATATAAAATATACCAACGCCAAGGAACTTCTTGCCTTATGTTTATTTTACGGCGTAGCTTATACACTCCTATATCACCCCCTATAATCCATCCCTACACTCATTCTCGAAAGTTTCTTTGTCCCAAAGACCCGAGAGGAATATTTGCAAGAGAAAACATCGTAACGAACTTTAGCTCATGAATTTGTCACAGTATTTTAAGAAGTCCTTTTTGTTTCAAAGACGATTTCAGCAAATAGTTCCTACTCATAAATATTAAAGCTGTCGTGCTTCTTATTTATATCAACGAGTATATTTGTTTATGGGAGTTTAGCTGCGCCGCATAATGAATATATTTTCTTTGTTAAATCGCACTGTTTACTTTTAACACCGTAGATTCATTTTCACGGGAACGCTTCATAAAAAAAAGTCCACTCTCTCGTGATTAAAGCCCATTAGACTAATAATATGTTCTTATAACAATTTAAAATTTAATTACTACCAGGAAATTTAAGTGTTTATTTTCAGATCATATATAACTGATAACTTATAAAATACGTTGGGGAGGCACTATATAAACAGATTTATGAACTAATACAGAATATATCGAGCAAAGAAATAATGCCCGAAGAATGGAAGAAGGGAATTATAGCGACAATCCCAAAACAATGAGACCATAGAATATACAAAAACTACCGTGCAAATAATTTACTGAATGTAACATATAAAGTAATGGCTGGTATAATAATTAGAGACAGACATACAGAACAAATCATAGGGGATTACGAGTACGGTTTTAGAAAAGGAAGACCTACGATAGACGCTATACATACGCTAAAACAAGTGATAGATTAAACATATGAGTACGACGGAGAAACACATATACTTTTCCTAGACTTTAAAGAGGCGTTTGACAGACTATAGAATAGAATAGAATGAAAATATGCTTTATTGTCACTGAAAATTGTACAATTTTATGAATTTACTAAATTTACATAAATCGTCAATATCCCAAAATAAAAAATAATAAAATAAAATAAAATAAAATGAAATAAAATAAAATAAAATAAAATAAAATAAAATAAAATAAAATAAAATGAAATAAAATAAAATAAAATAAAATAAAATAAAATAAAATAAAATAAAATAAAATAAAATAAAATAAAATAAAATAAAATAAAATAAAATAAAATAAAATAAAATAAAATAAAATAAAATAAAATAAAATAAAATAAAATAAAATAAAATAAAATAAAATAAAATAAAATAAATTAAAATAAAATAAAATAAAATAAAATAAAATAAAATAAAATAAAATAAAATAAAATAAAATAAAATAAAATAAAATAAAATAAAATAAAATAAAATAAAATAAAATAAAATAAAATAAAATAAAATAAAATAAAATAAAATAAAATAAAATAAAATAAATAAAATAAATAAAATAAATTAAAATAAAATAAAATAAAATAAAATAAAATAAAATAAAATAAAATAAAATAAATAAAATAAATAAAATAAATAAAATAAATAAAATAAAATAAAATAAAATAAAATAAAATAAAATAAAATGAAATATACAATCCACTGCAAAATTTAAATAAATTGTAAATTGCATAATAACATCTTACGAACTAATAAGTTTAAGTTGCTGCATGTGATACCCAAATATACAGGGTATTTCAAAAAGGTATGTCATAATTTAAATCACGCATTCCGGGGACCAAAATAAATTGATTGAATCCAATTTACCTCAGTACAAAATGTACACAAAAAAAAAAGTTACAGCCCTTTGAAGTTACAAAATAAATTTGTTTTTGTATTATCTCCTAAACTGCTTGACATTTTGTAATAAAATTGGACACGTTACTTTCTTGTTCCAAAAGCATTTTTAATACAAAAGAAACAAAAAAATCTAAGCCACAGAAAAATTTTAAGGGGGGTGTGCAGCCCTAAACCCCCCTAAACTTTTGAGTACGTTCAAATTAAATGAATTTTATGGCATCATTAGTTTAACACATTATTTTTAAAACTTTTTTGCCCTATATCACTTTTTTGAAAAACCAGTTTTTTTCTAATTGGCCATAAAATTAATAATATCATTATAAATAATCAATAATAGTCAATAATTTGAAGCTATCATTTATTGTGTGAATAAGATTAACATTAAAAATTTTGATATTACAATGGCCTACACATTTCAGAAAATTGCAAATATGCATTTAACTTTGGGTAAGTTGGATCAGATTAAATTATGATTTCAATAAACTCTCGGGAATATCGTAGGTAAACGTCAAGGAAATTATTTTAAAACGTCAAAGAGATTATTTCTGACCATTGATCGTTGTTTACGAGAAACGGGTACATTCCAACCGCAAGTTGCTGGCAATAGTGGTCGTCCAATAATGGATGCAACTGATGAAGATATTTTAGAAATCATTGAAGAAGTCCCTGGAACAAATACAAGGGTAATAGCTGCTCAACTTAATGTTCCTCACGTAAGATTTAGGGGCGTTTGAAGGATCAGCTGCTTAAACCCTATCACTTAATAACGGTTTAAGAGTTATTGGTTGAAGATTATCCTAAAAGGATTGGATTTTGCGATTGGTTGTTAATGGAAAACAATTTTATTAGAAATATTTTGTTTACCGACGAAGCTACCTTCAGTAAAAATGGAATAACAAACCATCATAACGAGTACATTTGGGCCGACGAAAATCCTCACGCCAAAAAAAACTCACCAAAGGACTTTCAAAGTTAATGTTTGGGCAGGAATTGTGGATAACAATCTAATAGGCCCATTATTTCTTTCCAACAATTTAAATGGTGATAATTATTTGCAGTTCTTGGCAAACGATTTACATGAGTATTTGGAAGCAGTGAATATTGCAATTTAGGCAAAATATGTGGTTTCTACAAGATGGCGCTCCACCGCATTACAGTAATGAAGTCCGGGAATACCTTTGTAGGCAGTATCCTGGTCGGTGGATTGGAAGGGATCGTGACGCACCTATTTCTTGGCCACCCAGAAGTCCAGGTCTTAACCCCAAGGATTTTGCTTTTGGGAGTTTATGAAAGAGAAAGTGTATTCTGTAACAATAGAGGACGAACAACAATTAAGGGTTAGAATAATTGAAGCTGCAAATCAATTTCGTCAGAAAAATTTGATTTTTTAGTGCACTCGGTTTTCCTTATTAAAACGATACCGAATTGCTAATTCATTTAAGCCATTTATTTAGTTGCACGTAATTTTTTAAAGGTTAGTCAAAAGGGTCGAAACTCAATAAAAACGGTTTTTTGAAAAAAGTGATGAGGCAAAAAAATTTTAAAAATAATTTGTTAAACTAATGATGCCACAAAATTCATTTGATTTGAACGTACTCAAAAGTTTGTGGGGATTTAGGGCTGCACACCCCCTTAAAATTTTTCTGTGCGCTTAAATGTTGTTGCTTCTTTTGTATGGAAAATGCTTTCAGAACAAGAAAGTAACGTGTCCATTTTTATTACAAAATGTCAAGTAGTTTAGGAGATAATGCAAAAAACTATTTTTATTTTGTAACTTCAAAGGACTGTAACTTTTTTGTATACACTTTTGTACTAAGGTAAGTTGGATTCAATCAATTTATTTTTATCCCCGGAATGAGTGATTTAATTTATGACATACCTTTTTGAAACACCCTATATAAAAATACTTTAGTTGCTTGTACTTAAACGTACTGTAATTTCTTAGTTATTCGTTAAGAAACTCTTCCACTGAATAAGATGGTCCTTTAGCTAGATAGGCTTTTGTCAATTTACGGAACTTAAGGAAAGAAGTTGTAGAGGCAAAGGAAGATGGTTGTATAATTTTTTTGCCAAATATAATATAGATTTCTTTACTAAATCAGTGGACGGGATCGGTAAATACATATCAAAGGTTAAATTTTTGGTGGAATAGGATTAAGTCTTGCTGGAAACACATGTATGTGTTTACGAATTAGGCAAACAGTTTCTAAAATATATAAAGAGGGAGGAGTTAAAGTCGCGTGAATTTTGAAGTAGCTTCTGCAATGTGTTATTCTACTGAGATATTGTAGTATATATAGTAAAGATACTGTACTTTTTTGTAATTTAAAAATAACATCAGATTGGGCAGCTGTACAAGAACCCCAAAAAGGAAGGCCATATCGAAGATTGGACTAGTACAAAGAAAAATATGTTATTTTGGAAGATGTTAAATTGATTTCTTTCGAAAAAGATCATTGCATAGCAGACGGATACTAGTTTCTTACTAAACAAATCAATTTGAAGGGACAATTTAAGGTTGCTGTCTATAAAAGTACCAAGACATTTTACAGAATCAACGATACTGATCTGGCTGTTATTGGGAAGCAACGGCTCTAAAAAGAAGCTAGAGCTTCTTTATAGGATAATGTTACTGTCTTATCCACGTTAAAAGTGAGTAAATTAGAGTCAGACTAGGTTTTTATTTTAAGTAGATCAGAAGTTATAGTTGCATGAAGAGTTACAATATTAGCGTTCCTCCAGGTGATACTGGTATCATCAGCAAAAAAAAATTTCCATCGATTTTTTAGTGTCCCATTTATAAGTAAAAGTAGAGGACCCAATACTGAACCTTGTGGTATTCCACATAAAATGCTTTTGTGACTAGAGTCAGTATCATTTGTTTTAACTAGTTGTTTCCTATAAATCAAGTAAGATTGGAGCCAATTTAAAGAAATACCTCGAATTCGAAATAACTTGAAATGTCGTGATTTACACAATCAAAGGCTTTGGCTAGCCACAGAAAATAGTGCCAGTGTAAAGATTATTGTTTAGTGCTTGATAGACCTCATGTAGTACAGAAAACATAGTATCACTGGTACACTCATTAGATAAAAAGCCAAACTGATTTTGTGATAAAATGTTGTTTTCAACGAGAAAGGACAAAAGTCGGGGTTTTATAAGTCTCTCAATAATTTTGGATAGGACCGGCAGTAAGGTAATAGGTCTAGAGTTGCAGACATTCGATTTTTCACCACCCTTATGAAGAGGAATAATAATGGCTCTCTTTAGGCACTCTGCAACCATACTTTTTATAAAAGAATTATTAATTAGTAAGATCAGGACTTCCAACATATTTTTTGGAAGATTTAAGAAAATTTTTATGGATAGTTCATTAATAATGCATGAAGATTTGCTTTTGATACTATTGATTGTTTGGATCAGTTTAGATTTATCAACTGGTCATATAAAGAATGAATTCGAGACCTTTTTGTATTAGGGAGATATAAAATAGGATCTTGTTGTGGCAAAATACTTGATGTTATATTTTTAGTCACATTAACGAAGATAGTTTATTATGGACTCTTTAAGTTTCTTTTGTAACATTTTTAAAGCTTCCCAGATGATTTTGATAGTACATCTTTAAGCTATTTTGATAAGTTTTAGATAGCTTCCTCTGCAGTTGGTAATATATTCAGTGACAAAGACGTTGGTAGTAAATTTTTGATGTACAGTAGTGAACGCATATTCTTGGTTAATATGCGTATACTTTTGGTAGTCCAGGGTTTGTGATGTTTTGACTTAATTGTAATTAAAGGAAATATCTTATTGAAAATACAGACAAATCTCTGTAAAAAATACCACGTCTACAGAGGTAAAGTGCCACCCAGAAGTCAAGCACAAATTTTGGATTTTACGAAAGTTCTGAGCGGAAAAAATCCTACCTAAACGTTGGGTTTTCGGGGATGGTTTGTTGAGAGTATTAAACTTGGTATATACTACTTCATGATCAGATAGTTCAGTATTAATAATTATAGAGAGTAAATGAAGGGGTAAGAATTCTGAGACAATCAATATTCAGAAGCGAAAAATCTTTTAACGAACTATAGAATAATACAACTAATCAGCCTAATGTGCTTTCGAAATTCGACACAGAACATATCGAAATAATAATTGGAATCATACAGGGAGACTCATTAAGAAAAACTAAGCAATAAAAATAATAATATAACAGATAATAGTAGTTATAATAGTAATTTTGATAGAGATGATTTACTAAAACTTAGATTGCTGCTGAATAATAACTGTATACTAAATACTTTATTTTATTATAGATCCACGACAAGTGGCAATTTATTATGTTAGTTAAAAAAAATTAGTGATTCTCGTGTACAGACGTTTTAAAAGGAAAACTTCTTAATAAATAACGTGCTTATAATTTCATGGATATGTGCCAAACTGAATCATCTCGATATTGGTAACTTGCTATTTATATAAAAACAAATTTTTCACTGAAAAAACATTATTTTTCTAAAAATCTTATAGCTGTCTATGCTTTTGTTCTTGGCTTAGTTGTAATAATATTTTGAAACGTATCACGAGTTATTTCAAATTAAGTAATATATTTTATAAATAAAATGCGTCGTATAGTAAAAAATTTAATAACATGAAATACAAAAACAAAGAGCAAAATAATTAAATACAATTCAATCCAATAGTCTGATAGTATTATTGAAATTGTATTTTCTGTCTACTTATTTAAACCATTTTGTCTAAATACATCAACAAATGAATTTAATTTCTAAACACATCTATATCCATTTAGGAAATAGAAATGTAAATCTTGTCCAAATTAGAAATCGTTATATATTTAATCATCTCAATAGTACAATGGGTATTACACCCATTTAGAAATGTTGCAAATATTAATCTCAAAATACAGACCAATGATTCTATGTTTACAAGAAACTAATTTTAAAAGCAACACTGTACATAAACTAAAAAACTTTAATTGTTTCTTTAAAAATCGACAACATGCTAAAATAGCCAGCGAAGGAGTAGCGATATACATAAAGAACGACATTAATAGTACAGAAATACCATTAAAAACAAACCTCGAGGCAATTGCAGTCAAAATCAAAGACGTAACTACCTTTTCCGTATGCAACATATACATTCCCCCCAACCAAGAACTTAACCATAACGAAATATCGGACCTCTTAGATCAAATACCTATTCCACGACTAATTGTCGGAGACTTCAACGCACATAAGACTTTATGGGGTTCAAAAAAATTAACGAGTCGGTAGAAAAATAGAATACCTTCTGGAAAAATTTAACCTAAATCTACTTAATGATGGACAAGACACCCGTTTCGACATTAGATCGGGTGAAGATTCTGCTATTGACTTGTCTATATGCGAACCATCAATAACTCATATGCTTTCATGGGATGTATTACTGGAGCCATACGACAGTGATCACTACCCTATTATAATCCAGAACGAAGAATCATCTACAGCTATACCTGAAGTAAAATGGAACTTGAAAAATGCTGACTGGAAGAAATTTCAAAACCACATCCAACACAACTTGCATGTCATAAACCAAAACAGTAATGTGAATGAAGAAGTAGATTTTATTACAAAACTGATAATAGATTCAGCAGATAAAAATATTGGAAAAATTAACTTCGCCAGTAAATTCCATCCAGTTCCTTGGTGGAACCAAGAATGCAAACAAGCAATTCAACAATCCAAAAAAGTGTTTAATAAATTTAAACGACAGAAAAATAAACAAAACTCTTTAGAATTCAAACGACTACGAGCTATAACCAGATATACTATCAAAAAAGCAAAGCGCGAATCTTGGATAACATACGTTTCAACAATTGACAGTTCTACTCCAATGACAACTGTATGGAAAAAAGTAAAAAGAATATCTGGTACAAAATCATACAAGTCGATAAATCTGTTAGAGCAAAATAATGTAATATATAAATCTCAAAAGGAAATATCAAGTATACTGGCATTAGGTTATGAAAAAAACTCAAGCGATGCATGCTATTCACCAAATTTCTTAAAGAACAAAATAAATGAAGAAAAATCTAACATAGACTATGAAGATCAAAATAACAGCGAAATAAACTTTCCAATATCGATGGATGAATTAGAAACGGTACTGAAAAATTGTAAGAACTCGTGCCCTGGGCCAGATAATATACCCACTATTTTTCTAAAAAACCTCACCTACCCATCTAAAGAATACTTACCTAGCATGTTCAACCTAATTTTCTCGAAAAATGTATTTCCAGAATCCTGGAGAAATTCAATAATAATTCCTATTTCTAAACAAAGTAAATCAAAATCAGATCCCGAAACATATAGGCCAATATCTCTTACTTGTAGTATGTGCAAAATGCTAGAGAAAATAATAAATAACAGACTCATATGGTATCTGGAATCAAAGAAACTAATTATACCAGAACAAAGTGGCTTTCGAAAACGTCGTTCTACTGTAGACAACCTTATTGATGTAGAAACGGAAATACATAAGGCTTTCGCAATCAAACAACACTGTATTGGAATATTTTTCGACATTAGTAAAGCCTACGATTCAGTATGGAAATATTTAATTTTGAAAACGCTCAGCGAATGGAAAATAAGAGGCAATATACTCAAATACATATCAAACTTATTAAAAAATAGACAATTTCAGGTCAGAGTAGACGGCGTATATTCCTCAACAAAAAATCAAGAAAATGGTATACCACAGGGCTCGAACCTTAGCACTACTCTGTTTCTTGTAGCTATGAATTCTATTACCACAAAAATTAAACATCCTGTAAAAGCTAGGCTATATGCAGATGATTTAGTTATACTTTGTAGAGGAAAGAACCTAACAACCATCCATAACCATGTCCAAAAAGCCATAAATCAAATTGAAGAATGGCCATTCACAAGTGGTCTTCAGTTCAATATCCTCAAAACCAAAGCAGTATGTTTTACGAAAAGTCACCAAATACAACCTAAGAACTTATATTTAAATGAAAAACAGCTTAAATATGTAGACGAAGTTAGATTTCTTGGTATGATCTTTGACCAAAAACTAACTTAGAAGAAACATTTTGAATATTTAAAAAAGACATGTCAGCCTGGAATAAATTTGTTACGATCACTCGCAAACAAAAAATGGGGCGCCGACTCTTCTACATTACTATATATCTACAAGGCTTTAGTACGCTCCAAACTGGACTACGGCTCAATTGTTTACAACTCCTCCAAAAAATAGATGTTATTCAAAATACAGACCTACGAATTTCCTTAGGAGCACACTACACAAGTCCAATACAAACTCTATACTGGGAAACTGAAGATATTCCACTCGCATTTAGAAGACAATATCTAATCTTATGCCGCAGCAGTATCGTCTAATCAAGATAATCCTGTTATACACAACGTATTCGCTGACCGCTTCAAAAGTTGTTTCCAAACTTCAAATCGAACTGATCACCCTTTCTATTACCGCCTACATACCTACTTGTTAACAATAGGTATCCATTTTCCAGACACCTACGATATCTCCTCAATTCAAACCCCTCCTCCTTGGACAATTCGACTTCCCTCTACTGACACCAGCTTATTGCGCCTAAACAAATCAGAAACGCCAGCAAGTTAAATTAATCAAGAATTTCTAAAAATATTAAGCAAATATGGTAGCTGTTTCAAAGTTTACACCGATGCCTCCAAAAACGAAGACGAAACTGGGGCAGCAATCTACTCATCAGATTATACAGAAGCTTACAAATTACCTACATATACAACAACGTTCCTAGCTGAACTGTATGCGATACTAAAAGCACTAGTTCTGATAGTTAACAAAAATAAAAAGAGAAATATCATTATTACAGATTCTCTCAGCTCAATAATGGCATTAAACCAAATCTACTGTAATCATCCACTACAACTTCTCATTAAAAAGGAACTAAAACATGCAGAAAATATAAACATTAAAGTTAATAAAACGAGGTTGTAGATAAAATAGCAAAAAATGCAACTACTAACCCAAACTCAGAAGATAATACGAAAGTTTTTCACACCGATCTGAAAGCATTCTTTAAAGAAAGGATTAATTCAATATGGCAGGATACATGGAAGCACTCCCCAACCAAGCTGTACGAAGTTGATATTAATCATAAAAAATTCCCAAAATTTAACAATAGAAGACAACAAGTAACCTTTACTCGCCTCCGGATTGGCCATACTCGGTTAACACACGACTACCTACTAAAACGTACTGATAAACCTGTGTGTGATATGTGTAAAAGTGTCTTAATGGTAAAACATTGTTTATTGCAGTGCCCCAAGTACGATGTGCAACGCAAAATGTATAACATACCATCAACATTAAACAGTGCTCTTGGAGAAGACAGTAATACTAAAAATATTTTCACCTTTCTCAAAGACTGCAAGCTGATATCAAAAATCTAATATTTTACTGTGTATAGATATAGGTTTATTTCTATTTATGTATTGCTATAGTTAATATTCTATTGTTAAGTTCTAACTCTGTATCACAATCCATACACGCTAATAACCCTGCGTGGTTGATGCGTCATATAAGGAAAAAAAAAACATTTAAAATAACACAAAATCACACCTAAGTTACTAAAAAGCAGTTAGTTAGTAGGTAAAATCCAAACACAAACTCATTAGTTAATATACTGTTAAGAAACTAACCACGCTTTTCACTCTGCTTCACCTGATTGACGACCTGCCAAGTTGGTCTCAGAGCCAAAAGTTTTTAAAGGAATGCCTTTGATTGGTGGACTTTTATTGGGTGTAGAATTAACGGAAAGCTTTCCCGGGCTAGCAGGTTCTTGTTTGAAGAACCCGTCGAAATCGAAGGCTGTCCTATCGCGGCCAAAATTTCTGGGACTGGAAGATTGAGCCCTAAAGAACTTTAGCACTGGAGATTTTTCACGTTTAGGTAGTGGTTTCACACGCAATTCTTGAACTTTATCACTTCTAGTGTTAATTATATCACTACGAGGCACACGTTCTCTGTTTAAAGCTAAATAATCGGAATAAGACAGTCGTCTACTATCACTACTATCACTTTTCTTGTCTTTTTTGCGTTCAGGTCTCACTGGAGGTTCTGGAACTTTTTCTTTGGTCAACGCGGAGGGTTTAAGAAAAGATCTAAAGGAATTACTATTAGTTAGTTTCTTCTTGGGCTCTGCCTTTGGGGAATTTCCCGACTCGGATAAAGTACGCGGTCTTGAAAGTAGTTCTTTTGATTCTGCACTTTGTTTCGTCTTAACAGCACCTACAGATTTGGAAGAACTTGAACTGTTTTTGCTGGATTTACTTGACTTGTTGCTATTACCAGTTGAGCCCCTTTCTAAAGTTTTGTTTAAGTTTTCAGCTTCTCTAGCTTTTAGGAATTTGTTTGGAGATTTACCCTTAGTTGAGTTGTATTCTTGAGCTTCCAAAGTTCTAGATCCAAAACTTTCGGTTTCTACAGGACTTTTAGTTTTAAAAGATCGATTTGGGGTGCTGAATCTATTAAACGAAGTAGATTCCTTTGTAGCTGAATTTCTAATTGCGATATTCTGCACTTCTTGTTGACTTTTTGGTTTAAGAACCCTAGTAGGTGTGCTTAATCTACTAGACGTATCTAAGCTCTGAACAGTTGTTGCTCCTGTTTTATTTAAAGAAGCAGCTTTCCTTAATGTACCAAATCTATTTAAACTTCCAGTAGATTGTAAAGGTTGTATATTCTCAGGTTCGTTAAATTTATACTCACATTTATTTCTTTCTAAACTATTATAGCCAGATGTGCTGGGTTCCGAAGGAATATTTTTAGAAGATCGATTGGTTGCATATCTTTTAAGAAAAAAACTGGATTTATTAGTGAGATTTGCAGGTGGTGCTGGGATAGATTTAACTGAGGTGCTCTTTAATTGCTCAGATTTCTCGCGTTGTTCGGAAGATCTTCTCCGTTCGTAATTTATTCCGTCAATTCTTATCTTTTCCGAGGACTCTCTAGTTTCTAAATCAATACTCCTACTACCAATACTATACACGTCGTTTTTGGACTTTTCTTTATTTTTAGACTTAGAGGATTTAACAGCTTTATCAGACTCGCTACTGGCAATGGATTCTCTCTGACTAGGACTATTTTCAGATATACCAGGGTAAAACAGTTGATTGTCTTCCAGGGACGTTCTGATAGGGGGTGTTCGTAGTTGGTTTTCAGGTTCAGGGGTTGAAGGTACATATATAAGGCGACCATATGACAGATAGACTATTTCATCTGCCGGGAATATGACATACATGCTCTGTAAGGCACCCACATTGCGAAGACTTGCGTTTGGTTACCGAAGGGGGTGGTTTTAGATTGGCAGGTTTCATGCGTCTACTTTTGGGTTCTAGGGGGCGTGTTTTGAAAAGCTCTTGCTTAGCTCATTGATGCGGTTGGTATCTATAATAAAAGATAAGTGTTTGATATTAATAGAGGGTTTAAATAAACATGTTTGGGATACATAAGAATAAATATTTTTTATTTGTTGAGACCAAAAACATTAGTTAGAGGAAGGAACCCACTGTAAAACAAAAACAAAATAAAACCAAAATTAAAAAATTAAAGTAAAAATAATACACCAGCGATCCGAGGTCGGGTAGTGGAAGATGGAGTTTTTAAGGGTTATAAAAGGTTTATCACGATTTCCGACATAATGGTCTCATAGAAACAAATTAAATAACAAAGTTGTACATAATAAAAAGATCTACAACTTTCTTTTCAGGCGTTTTTCACAAAACCTCAAAGTTGATGCAAAGAATTAAAATAACCGAGTGTTTGGTTATTTATTTTTATCTTCCATAAAAAGAAAAAAAAAATGTTCTCCTAATTTTACGGACACTTACCATTTTATGTCTCAAAAACACTAATTTTTTTAACTTTTGATATTATGTTTTCCCTTATTTTAATTTAAGATCGAAAAAGTACTGTAATTTCTAATCGGAAATTCTCATGTCAAAATACCTTCTTTTTTACAAAAGTTAGTGTACTTTTTATTCCTTAAAAAGTCTACTTTCTGATGGTATAAAAAAAATATAAATTAATATAAAAAATATTTTGTAATATATTACTAAGGGAAATACTAAGGTAAGTTTTTTGTATTTTTTGCAACCATTTTGAGGTTTTGTAAATACAAACGTTGTAGTCGTTTTTATTACTTACTACTTTTCTATTAAACTTTTCTCCATAGGACATAGTTTTGCCAAAAATCATGGTAAACCATTTTTTACCATTAAGAACTCACCCATTTTCAACTTCCCGACCTCAGATCGCCCTTAAATTATTTTTTCTTTAATTCTGGTTACATTTTGTTTCTTTTTACAATAGGTAAATATCCGGTTATCATTTTTTTTCACTTTTAATCATTCTTAAAGGCTTCACCCCTGGTCTAAATATACAGGGTGTTTCAAAATGGTATGTCATAAATTAAATCACGCATTCCGGGAACAAATATAAATTGATTGAATCCAACTTACGTTTGTACAAAAGTGTACACAAAAAAAGATACAACCATTTGAAGTTACAAAATAAAATTTGATTTTTTGCATTATCTCCTAAACTACTTGACATTTTTTATAAAAATGGACACGTCACTTTCTTCTTCTGAAAGCATTTTTTGTACAAAAGAAACAACAAAATCGAAGCGCACAGAAAAATTTTAAAGGAGGTGTGCAGAGCTAAATCCCCCAAACTTTTGAGTACGTTCAAATCAAATGAATTTTGTGGCATCATTAGTTTAACACATTATTTTTAAAACTTTTTTGTCTCTTATCACTTTTTCAAAAAACTAGTTTTTTCCTAGTTGGCCATAAAATTACAATTAGTTTTTATGGATACAATAATTACAAATAATTCCATCAATAAGAGTCAAAAATTTGAAGCTACCATTTATTGTGTGAATAAGATTAATATTAAAAGTTTTGATATTACAATGGCCTATACATTTCAGGAAATGGCAGATATGCATTTAACTTTGTGTAAGTTGGATCAGATTAAATTATGATTTCAATAAACTATCGAGAATATCGTAGGTGAATGTCAAGGAAATAGTGCAGCAGCCGCAAGGCGTTATGCAGTAAAATAGCCCAATCGAAATACACCCGATAGACGATTATTTCTGACCATTGATCGTAGTTTACGGGAAACGGGTACATTCCAACTGCAAGATGATGGCAATAGTGGTCGTCCAATAATGGATGCAACTCATGAAGATATTTTAGAAATCATTCCCTGGAATAAGTACAAGGGTAATAGCTGCTCAACTAAATGTTCCTCACGTAAGGGTTTGGAGGCGTTTGAAGGATCAGCTTCTTAAACCATATCACTTAACAACGGTTCGAGAGTTATTGGTTAAAGATTATCCTAAAAGGATTGAATTTAATGTGAATTTTATTAGAAATATTTTGTTTACCGAGGAGGCTACCTTCAGTAGAAATGGAATAACAAACTATTATAACGAGCACATTTGGGCCGACGAAAATCCTCACGCCAAAAAAACGACTCATTACCAAAGGACTTTCAAAGTTATTGTTTGGGCAGAAATTGTGGATAACAATCTAATATGCCAGGTATTTCTTCCCAACAATTTAAATGGTGATAATTATGTGCAGTTCTTGGCAAACGATTTACAAGAGTATTTGTAAGAAGTGAATATTGCAATAAGGCAAAATATGTGGTTTCTACAAGATGGCGCTCTACCGCCTTAGAGTAATGAAGTCCGGAATACCTTTGCAAGCAGTATCCTGGTCGGTGGATTGGAAGGGGTCGTGACGCACCTATTTCTTGGCCACCCAGAAGTCTAGGTGTTAACCGCATGGACTTTTGCTTTTGGGGGTTTATGAAAGAGAAAGTGTATTCTGTAACAATAGAGGACGAACATCAATTGAGAGTTAGAAGAATTGAAGCTGCAAATCAATCGAATGTGTATTAAAGAAAATTGAGGTAATTTTGAACATTTATTGTAATATTATATTTATAGAGGTTATAGACATTTTTTGTACTTGTTAATTCATTTCAGTCATTTATTTAGTTGCACGTACTTTTTTAAAGGTTAATGAAAAGGGCCGTAAATCAATAAAAACTGTTTTTTTTTTTGAAAAAGTCATAAGAGGCAGAAAAATTTTAAAAATAATGTGTTAACCTAATGATGCCACAAAATTCATGTGATTTGAAAGTACTCAAAAGTTTGGGGGGATGCAGGGGAAAAAGGGCTGCACACCCCCCTTAAAATTGGTCTCTGCGCTTAGATTTTGTTGTTTCTTTTGTATGAAAAATGCTTTCATAACAAGAAAGTAACGTATATATTTTTATTACAAACTGTCAAGTAGTTTAGTAGATAATGCAAAAAACAATTTTTATTTTGTTACTTCAAAGGGCTGTAACTTTTTTTGTGTACACTTTTGTACTAAGATAAGTTGAATTCAATCAATTTATTTTTGTCCCCGGAATGCGTGATTTAATTTATGACATACCCTTTTGAAACACCCTGTATATTATGTGTTTAAATTTGTAATATTCCATAAAATTATACCTTAATCAATTCCATTTAAAAAAAAAAATGAGAAAAATTATAATTAGTAATTAAAATTATGAATAATTTTAATTTATGACGCCAAAATACTAATTTTATTTTCACTCTCAGAAAACCAACACAAGAAAAGAATTTAAGATAGAATCTATGAATATTCCATTTTGTAATTTCAAATTAATTTGTGCCTTGGTATGAAGTAAAGGAAAATATTGGGAAATGAAAACGCTGATCAATTGGAAAAACTACCAATTTCTTGTAGGGTCTGAATTTTGTAATAGAGTTGCCGATATAGGTAAAAATAATGTGAATAAATTTACCATTCAATGAAATGGGAAAATCAATATAAGCGTCAAGTTTATAATTTCCGTATTCATTTGGAAATGCGAGGTTCTTCTAATTTTAACTTTCTAAATTCATGTCAATTTTAAATTATTTTAAACATACCTTTTTGTATTAAAATAAACATTCATTAAGGTATACCATAACCAATTTCATCTTAACAAAAAACAATAAGAAAAATTTTAATAAGTAATTATAATTATGAAATATTTTAGTTAAGACGCCAACATACTAATTTTATTTTCACTTCTAGAAAAGCATTACAAGAATTTAAGACAGAATCCATAAATATTCCATTTTATTTTGTAATTTCGACTAAGGCATCCTACTTCGACTAAGGCATCCTACCCGTCTATTTGCTTTTTGTACTTGGTCTCTCACTTCTTTATCCAGGCTAGACAGTGTAATTCCCAGGTATATACCCCTTGCTGACTACTATTGTTTTAGTTTTCTGAGATAAGATTGTCATATTAAATTCTTTTGCTCTCATGTTAAATCTGTGGACCAGTTTTTGCAGACTATCTTCATTTTGGGCTATCAATATTGCGTTTTCTGCGTACCAGAGTATTTTGATTTCTTTGTTTCCATTCTGTATCCTCTTTCTTTGTTAACGCTTTTGATGATTTCATTCATGATCAAATTGAAGATCATGGGACTCAATGAATCCCCTTGTAACAATAAAACACTGAAAACTTTGTTTCCAAAACTTCCACAAAATTTTGTGGAATTTTGTGGAATTTTGTGGAATTTTGTGGAAGTTTTGGAAACAAAGTTTTCAGTTGTTACATAAAATGAATTTCCATCAAGTAACGGTCGAATCCATCAATGAATCCCCTTGTCTTATTCCGCTGCATATTTCTATAGATTCTGTCAGTTGTCCATCTGTTCTGACTTCCATATTGTTGTTTTGGTAGACGTTTTCGATAGTTTTTATAATATTTAGGAGAGCTTCTCTATTATACGGAAGATGGATTACATCTTTGAGTCTTACTCTGTCCAACGCTTTCTTTAGGTCAATCAGACAGAAAAATGCTGGTCTATTGACACTAGTGATTTCTCAGTAATTTGCTTCATAACGAATATTGCATTGGTACATGATCTTCCACTACGAAATTCCTGTGTTCATCTGCTAAACTTATCCTCTGATTTATTTTTTGAATAGTAGAATTAGTTCGCTCGTTCTTTCTTTCTTCCAGTATTTTATTGTATTTTATAATTTTATTAAAAAATGTTGTTATATGTTCTATCATTGCTGCTCCACAATATTTCAGTTATTCGTTTGGTATCCCGTCTTTACCTGCTGCTTTTCTGTTCTTTAGGATTTCAAGTATTTTCCGAACTTCATGTATATTTATATTAAGTTCTTTATTTGTGGTAATTTCTAGTATTTCCGCATACCATTTTATGATTATGTAAATTAAATATGAATCTTAGGTTATGGGACAAAATGTAAGTAAACAATAAAATGCTGTGGGAGGTGCCTCAAACACAAACCAGTGTACTAATGAAAAAGAAAATATTAGAAAACTCATAAAATTTTGTATGTTGAGACAGCTGGCAACTTAACTGACTTTTAATCATAAATTATTTAAATTTAACCGCATTAGTGAAAATGAAATTAAATTTAAAGTAAAAAATATGTGAATCTGTCCCTCTTCCAGGATCCCGATCAGATACAATGTTGCTGATTGACGAGTTTGATATTTCTGGGAGTGTCGCGCGATCAAGCAGCGTCATTCCTACTCTAGCCAATTCTTTGGTGACATTCGTCGATGACGGTATCTTCCTGGACAGCGATACAGAATCCACACAATATTCAAACACGTAGAGATGTAAAAATAGACGTTTCATATCTAGAATTAAAGCATTAGGTAAACAATTTGTATAAATAGCACGGCTGTGATATGCGAAATCATTTTATTAATAAGTTGTTGAAATTGTGTTCGAGGAACTGTGACCGAGAACATATTTAAATTTCGAGGTTACATCTTTTGACAAAATTTAAGAGTAAAATATTGATTGTTTTTTTAACAAACCCTTGAAAAAGATTAGTACAAAGAAAAGTACCCTAGAATGGGTTGACTGGTTAACAAATTCTAACTGAGTTGTCCTAAAGATCTGAAAAATTCGCCAATAGTTAAAGAGATATCTCATTATTAAATCTTCGCTTTTAAACTGCTGGACATATAATAATAAATTATAATTTTCCATCTGTAATTATAATTATGTCTCTTGGATTTAATTCCTGTGGCTTGGATCGTTGGTCCAACATGTTAGTAGATGACTTCTGCTTCGGTAGGCATCATCTCTTGGTCTCTAGTCGAGTATTCGCTTTGTACATCTGTTATCTGTCATTCTAGCACCACGTGACCTACCCAATTACACTTCAGTGTTGCTATTAAAATGATATTGCCAAAATTGTTGAGTTGCGTTCCTGGGACGACTTCACTTTCTAATAAAGTATTATAAATATTAAATAATAAATATTATTATTATCAAAATTAATAAACAAATTTAGAGAAAATAAAATCATTAGGTAATTTAATTTTTTCTTCGTGAAATACTGCGAGAATTATATAATTATAAATATCTTTCAAATTTTAGACCTGTCAGTTCTTAGCCCATCAGTATCCTCTATCGAAAAATAAAGCAACGAGGAAATTACTACAATTACTGAAGCCCAACTGTCCGCTTTTAAGACGCCTGTGCCAGAAACATCAGATCAAGAAGGAAATTCATGTTTTTTTTTTAATTCGGATTTAACTCTACATAACTTTAATATTTTAGACCTTTCAACACATGGTTCATCGGTTAACAAAGCACAAGACAATAGAAAAATACAAGATGAAACTAGTGGAGACTCCGACAATTCAATTGACGATCCAAATTATCTGCCTGAGACTGATATTTCAGAAGACAATAATAATATTACTGAAGGTATGTATCTGAAAGTATAGGTCATGAACTTATTTGCTCCCGAAAAAGGAAAAGAGTAAGAAGGAATTCAGAAAGGAGAGACAGAGATAAGAGAAGTCATGAGTTAAGGAGTCCATGTGTATGCAAGAAGAGATGTGTAGAAAAAATAAAAAAAGAAGGGTAGCCATCTGAAAAGAATTCTATGAAATGTATTACAATGCAAGAAGAGCTTGGATACATGGTTGTTGCCCAAAAAGATAAAGCACGTGGAATAACTTAGGTGGAAGTAAGAAAAAAAAACGCACACAGAGCATTTGTAGAAAATTATTTTTAAGAACTCTTGGTTATGATAAAAAAAAAAACGATAAGTTTATCACAACGATGTTACGCAATTTCACACCGAAATCAATAACTCTAAATAAGGATGGACGAGGGTCAGCAGTACCGTCTAACAAATGTAATCGTCAAATTTTGGTACATCATATTTCATCATTTTATCCATGTAAAAGTTACTACCGTAGAGAACATGCTCCTAACCGTTTGTATCTAGCTAACGATATCACAATTCGAAGTATGCATGCTAATTACCTTTAAAAATATCCGGAAAATAAAGTTAGTTGTTACACCTATCGAAAAGTGCTGTCCGACATGAACATTAGCTTTACAAAATTAGGAAATGAGGAATACCATCACTGTATATTCGGCCTATAAAATCTCACAATAAGGCAATAGCCACAGCAGGTAAATGTTACTGAAATTGTGGAAGGTTCTAATGAAGATAAAACTATACACAGAACAAATAATATTAATACAACTGCTAGTTCTAGACTTAATCTGTCGTCTCTTGAGTCTGTAAGCATTAAGTTTGAAGCAATTTGTACATCTTACATGAAATGGCTACAGAACTCTGAAAATGCCAAAAAATGAATATTTGAATACAAAGAGGATGTTGTACAAGAAAAAGTGGAAACCGAAGTAGTAAGAAGTGTAGACCAAGGATTCCTGGAAGCCAGAAGACATTTTTTACAAGACGACTTGTGGCTTTTCAACTAACCTTTGCATCAATGGCAAACAAGAAGAGTACAAGTACCAAAAAAAACATATCAGTCTTATGGCATAAAGGAGTGACTGGAAGAAAGGCAGAAGAAATTGCATCTGCATATTGTAGATCGTTAGTCGAAGAAAGAGACGCCGTTAAAGTATTGTATTGGACAGACAATTGTTCAGCCCAATATAAAAATTGGTGCTTATTTACCATGTTTGTCCCAATGGTAAATTCCAAAATAATTGCCACCTTGGAAATTACCCTTAAATGTTTTGAGACAGGCCACACCTTCATGTGTGCTGATTTTGTTCATCACGGTGTGGAATAGAGTATGAGGATCACAAATGAAGGAAATATTTACGACTTCAACGATTTTATCGAGGCTGTAGAGAAGTCAAATGAAAAAAAAAATAAACGTAATTTGCTTAAAAAACGAAGATGTTTTAAATTAGCAATCTGAAAATTCAAAAGCCAATTAAAAAAAAACTGATAGACCTTTGCTTTGCGATATATCTGTGGTACAGTTTAGATATCAGTCGATTACTTTTTTATAAAAATAATGTTAACGACGAAAATTTCAAAGTATATAAGTTCTTAAAGCAAATTTTACACTAGAAATTCCTAGTAAATTACGTGATAATTGTAGAGGTGTCCTTACGCAAAAGAAACAAGGTATAATTTCGCAACTATGCCCTCTTATACCTGAAAACAGACGGCATTTTTGGCTTTCATTAAAAGAAGATGACGTAGAAGACAATAAATTTCAAATAGTTTGTTTAATAATATGTAATTAATTAAGACTTTTTTCTTTTTTTAATGTGAATTACATTTGATTTTTTATTTGATTACACTAACGCTTTATTACGCATTTTTGTTTTATTTTTAAAACCGATATATACATAAAGCTGACAATGCTACATCTATGCTTAAGAAAACCACTTTATTATTACGGCAAACAGCAGTAACTGCTGAATTGTCAGCCAACAAGTAAGACAATTGTTTGATTTGCCAAAAATTAAGACATATTTTTTAATGTTTTCTAACGTTTTTTTGCTTAAAATTAAAGAAATGGTAAATTGTATAAATAAATGGTAAATTGTAAATTGGTAGAAAAACTCTTAAATTACAAATAACACCAAACTATTATTTTGGCACTTACTGCTTTTTACCTTACCACGGCAGTATATCTTTCCGATTTAATATTATAAAATGAATCTCATTTTTTGTTGTTGGTTCGAACTCTTCCATCATGTCTACGTTGAGGTTTCTTTCTGAAGAATGAGTTCATCACAAACCATTACCCTGAGGTAAGCAGCCTAATATTGTTTAAAGCCCAATTTAGCGTCAAAATCTTCAATTATTATTGTATAATGGGCTCTTAAAGCTGTATAGCTGCTCTTATATCTTCATAGAATTGATCAACTTGATCGTCTGAGTAGCTCGTAGTTGGTGCATAAGCATGTATACTTTTAAGTTTTTATCTTAAATTTAATTGAATAATATAATAAAATAAATGACTCTGGTATATATAATTTTTATTGTAATTATCAACTCCTCCGACAAATGACTTTGTTTTCCCTGAAATGAAACATGTTTCCTAATTTAAGTAGTATTTGGTTTTCTTCTCGACGCCTAACCTCAATTACACCGACTAGGTATATCACATTTTATCTGTTTTAGTCTGTCCTCTTGTTTTATCATTGATGCTTCTATTGATAGTCATTGTACGTTGTGGGCACATAAGCATTTGTGTTAGTTATGGTGACCTGATCTCTTCAAGTGATTCTTAATTCTCTGCTCCAACTCTGTTCTGATTGCCACCTTGGTCAGGGAAATTGGAACCTTGGGGTAATGAGGGCTGTACACTTGATGTATCCATCATGAGGAAAAATTTGGCCTTCAAACGCGATATTTGTTTAATCTTAAATGAGGGTACCATTGTGTAATGAATTGTTATTAACTTTTTTGCGTCTTTATATCCGCATTACAGAACTGTAAAATTTTACGCTAAAAGAGCATTATAAAATTTATAATTTTTTTCCCATTAACCCTTAAATGCCCGTGATATGAAAATAACCATAAATGCCCATGTGGGGTCTCCTAGGGACCCCACTAAAATTTTCAATTTAGTAACGTCATTTAGCACTGACTAAAAGGAAAACACGGTTAACAATAATTTTAAGCATATTTGAATAATTTTTATTTATTTTTCATACAAAATTAACGGCTTTTCTAGAAACAAATTATTTTCAATTCGAACAAAATTAAAATTAAATAATATAAGCATATAACTTTTAGTTGAAATTTTTACATACAATAGTTTTTTCTTCTTTTCTGTGCACCTGGCATATAAATTTTTTTCAAAAAGAGCAAACGGTATTCACTTTTCTGTCACAGTTTCGCAGACACTGGTAACAACGAGCACGTTTCTTAGCTGAATGGACGGATTGAGTTGTAACTTCGGTAGTTGGGTTTACCATTGGTATGCCACAATCTTTTAGAGCAGATTTTACATAGGCTTTATGTTTTATATATTTCGCTCTTTTTTCCATGTTGTTTCGAGCAAGCTCAGCCCCTAATTGTAACAGGAAAATACGTCTTCGTGAAAAATTATTTTTCTTCCAATCAGGATTTTTTTCAATATATAAAATATAGGCATTTACTGCACATATGTCTATAATATTCATAAAGAGCCTGAATGGCCAACGAGCAGTTCTTCTTTTACAGGAATATTCCCTAATCAGTTTGTCGGCATTATCAACACCACCCTTGGTATTATTATAGTCTAAAATCATCAAGGGTTTGTTTTGAGAGTCTTAACAAATTATATCACTATCGTGTTGACTTGAAAGAAGATGTACCATCCTGTGTATTTTAGGTATGTACGAAACCATAGCTAATTCTTTAGTAAAAGCAAATATTGACGACTCCGCAGGTCTTTTTGTCAAACTTAGTTGTGGTGGTGTATCAGGTTTATTTTTGCGGACGGTCCCAAGTAAAGTAAGGTTTTTAGATAAAAGATATTGAGCAAGAGGAACACTGGTAAAAAAATTGTCAGTTGTAATTCCTCTCCAACTGCCATGATATGGTTCCACCAGATCTTTCACAACACGAAATCCCTGATTTTTCTCTATTCTAAAACCTGGTAGTTTTCCAAGGTACACCTGAAGTTTTGATAAATAAGATGTTTTAACATCCGCGGCAGCCCAAATTTTTATCCCATAGCGGCAAGGTTTTGATTTTATATATTGTCTAAAAGGACACTTTCCTCTAAAACTCACTAACTGTTCGTCAACGGTTATATGTTCGTATGGTTCAAAGGCTTTGTCACAGTTAGAGACGAACATGTCCCAAATTACTCGTATCGCCGCTAACTTATCCTGTTCCTTCCGCTCCACCCTGGTCACTTTGTCATCAAACCTCAAGAAACTCAATAATTCTTCAAATCGGTTCCTAGCGAATGCGGCTGTAAAAAATGACCGGCGTATTGAGGTGTCTGTAGACCATATCTCTCGTGTCTATTCTTTCCCACACCTTAAAGCACCAGCTTTGATAAGTGCTCCTAAAAAGCTATCCAGTTCATTGTTGGTAAGTACCGTCCACTCTTTTTTGTTATTCGGATGTTTTTCGTTCCACTCTTGATAACGCCTAACAGCTTCTTCATTAGTATGAAGGCATATGACATTCTTTATCTCTTCGGTCAAAAATTAATTGAAATAGTCTAAAAACGTGTTGGAATTTTTACTATAGTTTGTTAAGCCTGGATGTACATTTATAATATTTTTTTGTTGCCTCTTGGATCTCACGAAAGGTAGGCTATTCCACTGCATTCCAGATTTGGATGTATATGTTGGACCACTAACCTCACTAATATTATCGTCCACTTCGGTAGGTTCTGCATCTGATTCCTCGTCACTGTTGACTTCTAAATTGTCCTCAGCTTCCGAAACATTTTCCTCAAAAACATCTTGCTCTTCGCTATCTGATTCGTCGGTAATCTCATAGTCGAAATCGGAGTCTGATATCCCTTCTTCTATATTTCGGATAATTTTTTCATGTTCTTGGTCGCTTATTGTCATTTTCATTCTCTTACGGTCCATTTTTCAATGTAAACTGACGAAAAATGTTAAAAATAATAAAAATATTCTGGTGCCTCTAAATGCCCAATCGGGGTCACAGCGAGACCCCACTTATCTAAATCTCTCTTACAGACCACTGCACCTCACGAATGTTCGTGGTATACTAACAGAAAACGTAGGAGACACGTCCACACAAATACCTGATTGCGTGGTTGCCAAATGTTTCAAATTTGTCACTAATTTGTCTCCTCTTGTATATTCTTTTCTAAAATTTGCGCAATTCGCACCTCGACACTAATTTGGTGAGTTTTATGAAAACAAAATTAAATGTTGCAGCAAAACAAAATTAAATGTTAGCAAAGGTATTATTAACTATTCTGGAAAACATACAATTTTATATACACTGCATAACGAAATTCAAAACCGTGACTAGCATATTGTTAAAATAGCCTTTCAGTTTAATTTAATACTTCAATTAATACCATTAACGAATAAAATTGGAATTTAAAAGCACATTACTAGTTTGCATTAATTAGTTTATATTATGAGTATGAACTGTAATGTGATTGAATTTTTAAAATCGATGGGTTATTTCAACAAAGTTCATACCCAAATGAATATTATAGCAATTTAAGTTGTTTTTCAAATATACATTAACCCTAGAACGTACACAATCACATTTTACATTACCTATTGCTCTCGTGATGTATAATAAATAATTTATAAATGAGTATTCTCCCTCTTTACTATATCAGAGATGAGTTGAGTGCAAAAAAAATTGATCAAAACTCTATCAGATTTTTGTTTACTTTCTTGGTTATTCTTCTTTAGATTCCATCTTCTAGTCGCATGTTGGAAATGAATATGTTGATTGTTACAAATAGGTCAACTGTTCTAATTCCGAACTAAATAGATCAATTTTTGTAGGTACAAACCAATCTTCTTCTTCTTCTTTTTCGGCTTTTCCCATTATGAGTTCGCCGTTTTCGTCCTCCACAGCACTCTATTCTCCCAGTCACCTTCTCTGAGGTCTCTATCTATCATAGCATTTCCGACGTATGTTTTCCATCTTGTAGCAGGTCTTCCTCTCCGTCTTCTTCCCGGCGGGTCCCAGTTTAATATTCTTTTCGGCCACCTATGCTCTGGCATTCTTTGTACATGCCCGTACCACTGCAGGGCTCTGTTTTCCAACTTTTTTGTAATTTAGCATTTTACTTCCATTCTATTCCATATTTCCTCCGTTCTTATTCTTTCCGCTCTTGTGATTTGTAGACATCTTTTCATAAAGTTCAGTTCAACTGTTCTTATTTTATTTCGTATTGTTGTTGTCATTGGCCATACTTCCGCTCCATATAGGGTAATAATTATCACTATGCTTTGAAAGATCCTCTTTTTGTTTTCTTTGGTTAGAGTGTTGTTCCATATCACTTCATGAAGTGCTCTTATGGCTTGTTTTCCCCGTGCTATTTTAATTTCTATATCTTTCATACAAGTACCATCTCGGCTAATCATTAACCCTAAATACTTAAAAGCCTTATAACTCTTAATAGTCTCTTCTACTAAACTTAAGTTCAAATCTGCAACCTCGGGTCCAATACATAAGTATTCGGCACATATTTATCTTGAGTCCGCAAAGTTCATATTCTTCCTTTAATTTTCTTATCATATATATCCTCCCTGTCTTCTGCAAAAATGACTTGATCATCTGCGAAAAGTGGTGAATGTAATATATTCTCTTGTACTGGTATGCCCATTGTTCCGCATTTTCTATACCATCCTTTCAAAGCCTGATCTATATATATATATATATATATATATATATATATATATATATATATATATATATATATATATATATATATATATATTAAAAAGTGTAGGTGAGAGACCACATCCCTGTTTAAGGCCTTTTGTTGCAGTGATTGTTTTTGTTATTTCATTACCTAACTTCATTTTCACTTGTGTTTCTTTATACAGTCTTTGTGTTATATTCACCCATTTCTCTCTAACGCGCATTCTTCTCATTGCTTCCCATAGTTGTTTCCTGGGCACGCTATCGTATGCTTTCTCTAAGTCAATAAAGGTCATATGTGTTTCAATGTTTTTTCTTTGTTCTTTTTAATCACCTGTCTCATAATGAATATATTATCTAAACATGATCTAACTTTTCGGAATCCGGCTTGTTCTTCGCTATAATGGTCCATGTGTTGTTCTAGTTTTTCTTTTATAACTGATGAAAAGATTCTTGCTATTGAAGGCATTACACTGATCCCTCTGTAGTTATTTGGTGACCTTTTGTCACCTTTTTTGAAAATGGAGGACATGTATGATAAATTCCACTCATTGGGAATCTTCTCTCCTGCTTCGATTTTATTACTTCCAAACAAACCAATCTAGCAAGTTTTAAGCCAGGATATTTTTCCTGCTTTGACTACGTTTGCCTTTTACGAACTTAATACTCTATTTTTTTTTATTTAACATTCCAATATATTGACCAATATATATATATATATATATATATATATATATATATATATATATATATATATATATATATATATTCTAATTGACGATTTTCTGTGTATTCTTGGCACTGAAATAGTGTCACGTATATGTCTAAGGGGTTTGGTTGGGCATCTGGGATTAGTTTATAGTTAACAGGTCTTCTGGGATCTTTTATTTGAGCCTTCGTCCGATTGGTTGTCATTAAATTTTGGGCTAGATTATTAGAGTGGTCGGATCATATTGTTGGCAGAGTTTGGTGACTTCTTCGTTAACAGTTGTCATTTTGAGATCTCGTGCCATTATCTTGTTCGTAACGTACCATGAAGTATTAGTTATCATTCGAGAGACTTTGGATATAGCTGCTGTTAACAATATCTGAATTTCATAGTTCCAAATGGGTTCTTAAGATATCTTAATATGTTTAAATTTTGTTGTCGGTTGACAGTTTTGACTTGGTAGATATGTATTTTCTCCATGTGAGCCTGCGATCCAAATGCAGTTTTCCTTGAGGTTTTTTAATGTTACCTTCACAGATTTTGTCTCGTTAGCTCATAGACGACACACTTTTTGCCAAGTTTTTATTGCATATAGGTAGCCTGTACTTTGTGTGATGCTTCGACTGGGTCTTTATAATAAGATTATTGTCATTCCATATGAATAAGTTGCTGTTGTGGCTTCTGGTAATGTATGTAAGTCCGCAGTGAATATCAGGTACAGCACTGGTCTAACGACACTGCCTTGAAGAAATCCAGCCATGATTTGGTGAAGTCTGGAAAACTCATCGTGATGTTTTACAAGGTAATAGCAGTCTTGCAGGTGTGATCTTAGGTTTTGTATAAAAGGCCATTATGTCAGACCTTGTCAAATGCCTGGGAGATGTCTAAGAAGATTCCGGAGCAATATTTTTTGTTTTCCAGTGATTGGCGCATTTGTTGGTAAACCTGGAAGATTTGTTAAGTGGTAGCGTGTTGTGGCCTAAAGCTAAACTGGCGATTAGATATTATTTGTTTGTAGATTAAAATTGGCTCTATTCTGGATAACAGAAGCTTTTTCAATATTTTAGACATAATAGAGAGCAGGCCTGTAGGACTGTATTTACTCCAAGGGTTTTCCGGGTTTTAGAATTAATAGTATTTGACATAATTTCCAAACTAGAGGAAAATGTTCTGTTCATAATACGGCATTATATAGTTGTGTATGATAAAGTGGGACTTTTCTAGTAATTCCTTTAAGATTCTTATGTACGCTAATTAGGTCATACCCTGGGGACTTTTTGGGGTTTAATTTAGTGTGAATAATATTGTTGGCTTCTTCCAATGTATTTTTTTTAGAGGAGTTTATAGAGAGATTCTAGATAAATTTGTATTTCATTATCTATATTAATACGTTCATCTCATGGAAAAAGCTGGAAAATCGTTAAAAAAACAAAATCGTCTAAAAATACAAACATTAGTGTTTGTATTTTGAGAACGATTTCCGAAGTGGAAATTGAAACTCAATAAACGTTCTTTAACCTTTAATTGTGGCTTATTCCCATTTAAATAGTAATTACTTTAACTTCTTCTTCAAGTGCCATCTTCGTTCCGAAGGTTGGCGATCATCAGGGCTATACGTATTTTCGAAACTGCTGACCGAAACAATTCGTTGCTGCTACAGCTATACCATTCCCGTAGATTCTTTAGCCAGGAGTTTCGTCTTCTTCCTATGGACCTTTTTCCTGCTATTTTCCCTTGCATAATTATTCGAAGCAGTTCATATCTTTCGCCTCTTGTAATGTGTCCCAAGTATTACAGTTTTCGTTTTTTGATCGTAAATATGACTTCCTTTTCTTTATTCATTCTTCTCAAGACCTCGACATTTGTGACTCTCTCGGTCCATGATATTCTCAGGATTCTGAGAATATCATGGACCTGAATATCACTTGAATATCACTTTAACATACCATAAGAAAATAGCTTCAGAACAATATTAAGAAAAAGTCTTGAACCAGTTCATGCTTATTGTCAACTGGGGCTTCTCCTCCTTATTTTAAGAAATCGGCTGGTATATAATCTACTTCTGGCGTTTTGTGATTTGTCAGAGCTTTGATGGCTCGAGAAATATCATCCTTAACTTGCATTTCTACCTTAGTTTTCAGAAAATCGACACTGAATATTTGTTTGGCGTTATTAGCATCCTCTATGCATCCCTATCATTTTGTAGCTCACTGAAATACTCTGTCTATATTTTAAGAATAGCTGTTTTATCCTCAACGAAGTTCCCTTATCCATTTTTGAAAAAAATTGCATTTGGTTTGAAACCTTTTCTTTTATTAATATGTTTTATTTATTATATTAAATTTTATTTTAGATTTTGCTTAAATGTATCAATTAGACCTTTAAACTCAACTCGTTCTTTTAAGTTGAATATATACCTATTAATTTTTCAAGTTCAATTAAACCCACATTCCTTACAAATCCAATTAAAATTTAAAGTCAGTAATTACATTTAATTAAAAATTTTAGCACTATCGCACACCGTTTAAGGAACGAAATCTGTGTCGTCACCGTAAAATATTTTCAAGGTTTGTTTACAATCTTTTTATTTTAAACTCATATTTCTTGGCATGTGCTAGCTGAACGTTAAATCGAAAATAATTACTTCTAAGTTCTCCGGTAATCTTCCCAAAATATATTTATAGTAAAGTAGGTCAGTGAAAAAGACACGGAACTCGAGTGTTACTGTACGAAACTGCATTAAGCAGACTTCCTATTTTCCATCGACTTTCGAGGAATATATATACAAATAAACACAGCCGAAGCTTTTCTTAAAATAAAAGTAAAGGACGTATATAAGAGAGTGCACCTGGATAACAAACTAAAAGTCATTTAGAAACAGCAAATCTAAACATTCTGCCTTCCGGTCTGACAAACTGCATTCTAGACTTTCTCTTTTTTATCCATCTGTCGACTTGTTTTATCTATATTCTTTTCTGACTTTATCTATTCTGCCCATTACCAAATATATATATATATATATATATATATATATATATATATATATATATATATATATATATATATATATATATATATATATATATATATATATATATAATTATTAAAAGTAGTACAACGAACAAACAATTAATAAAATATTAAATCAGAAACTACACAAGAAAGCCCTGAACTTAGTATTTCCACCACCAGAGAAAAAACTCAGTACCTTCTGCTCGATTACATATACAGGCAAAATATCAACAAAAATAGCCAAACAGATAAAAAAGAAAGGAATAACACCAGCTTTCAGAACAAATAACAACCTAGGCAAATATATTAAAAACAACAAGAGCCAACATAAAAAACACTTACACAGTGGTGTGTACAAACTTAAATGTGGCGACTGCCCAAAAACTTACATTGGTCAAACAGGTAGAAATTTTAATAAACGAATAGCAGAACATAAAAGGGCTTTCAATAATAGAAAAACAGATTCTACATACGCACTTCACCTTCTAGATCATAATCATTCTTTTAATGACGAATTTAAAATTCTCCACATTCAAAATAAAGGCCTTAAGCTATCTTTGTTAGAATCTATGGAAATCAACAAATTAAAAAACACAGATATAATTCTGAATGACCAGCTTGAGACAAACAGTTCTCCCCTCCTCAACCTATTTCATTAGAGACTATAAAGTGTAAACCCATACCAAAAACAGATCACTTGAGAAAGGCAATCAGCCGAAACAGCTGTAGTGATAACAATTTAAAATAAATTTTGTGGAAGTTTGAAAACAAAGTTTTCAGTGTTTTATTGTTACCTCTTTGTATTCTTTGAATAAAATTAATAAAACTCTCTATTGTTTGAATATTTTGTACAGTTACTGTTTGCAAAACATCAGCATCAAAATGTCTAGATACATTTAAGACTGTTTCATCCTCTCTTAGTGGTGGTTCCAAATATTTTGCAACCGTTATCAGTTTCAATGCATAATCTACCATATTTGATCTTAAATTGTGATTATACTTTCCAAAATATAGAATTTCTCTAAATTTGGCTTGCTCTAGTTCACCCCAATAATAATTTAAAAATTTATTTTCAAATGTTTGAAGATTATCTAAATCATTTTCAATACTGGCAAACCAAATTGCAGCATTATCACTTAGTGTCATTCTAATATAATCTTTAATATCATTAATATTATTCACTAATCTTAATTTATGTTTTAAACTATTTATGTATACTCTAGGATGCAGATTTTTATATTACCAGAGAATTTAATCCCAGTCTCATTTGTTAAATTTAAATAAGGTCTCCCTATGTCTCTCATTTGTGAAATATCATATATTCTCTGTTCCACATTTGTGATTTGATTATTATTTATTTGGATATTTTGTTGCATATCATCTAATTTTTCTTCTGTCTTTCTCCCGTCTTCGTATTTTTCTTCTAAGTTACATTTCTGCAACTCTATTTTCTGTTCTATATCTATCTTATTATCTTGAATAATCCTATTTACTTCTGTCCTCTCATTTTCTATCCTTTTCTTGTAGTCATGCCGTATATGTTTTATTTCATTTGCTACTTTTTTCTCTGCAGCTTCAAGTTTTTTATCCATTTGTTTTTCTATTTGTTTTACAATTTTATTAATATTATCTTCTATTTTCTTTTCTAATTTTCTATAATTCTCCTCTAATTTCTGTTCCATTTTTTTCATGTCTTCTTTGATTTCTTTTGAATTCTCTTCCATTTTTTTCATATTCTCTTCCATTGTCTTGTTCATCTGCATCATTAATGACATCAAAGCTGCCATATTGACATTTTCCTCTCTTTCTGGATTCATTTCTGCAGTATCTTGTGGAACTTGAACTAAAATCTCCTCTTGAAGAGGTTGTATTTCTACTTCCACATCTTCTTCATTCTTTTTGCTTCTTGTACCTTTCTTTCCTTGAGACATTTTGAAACTTTACTTTTTCAAATATAATTAAAAATAAAATCTATAATTTTTTTTTTAATGAAAATTAATTTAATTATATGAGAGCACTTATCTTCCCAAACTAATTCTTTTAAATAGAGAGAATGTTTTAATGAGCAATGAGTGTTTTTTAATAATATATATCTAGGGTTTTTATCGCGGTTCTCAAAGAATTAGTTTGTAAGCACTTTTTGAAATTATCTTTATTATATCTATTATAAACACACATATATATTTAACATAGCCAATGTAAATTTAAAATAAACTATTTTTAAATTGAAATTCTTATGAAACTAATAAAATTATAGAGACAATGTAAATTTTAAACAAACTATCTTTAAAATTGATATTGTTATGACACTAACTAAATTATATCAAAACAAAATTTTGTACCTTTTTGTCACTGAATGCCTAAATGAAACTGTTCTCCAAAATAAATATTTTCATCACCACTCAATGTCTTCGTTCTCAGCCTCGGTTATCCTTGTTTTTGTGAAATTACTTTTTCCAATTATCAGCTTCCACCAATTTAAAATACTTTTCTTCTTAATAGCATTTATATTTATTCTTCTTTTTAATATACCAATATCCAATCACCAAATATATTATATAATATTAATTTTCAATTAATACTTTCTTCCATTATCCAATCACCATTTATACATAACATAATTTTTAATCTTCAATAATATTCTTCTAATATACTTTCCAATTTTAATACTAAATCACTGATTATTGCATACTTTATACTTTCTTCCTAATTCTCACTGATGAATCTTGAACTTACTGAACAACTGACTTCACTTACTGTAACTAACTGTGTCTGTCCTTATACTGACTTCATAGTAACTGTAACTGTCCCTATACTGACTTCATAGTAACTGACCTGACCCCCTTACTGACTGACTGCTTACTGACTGACTGTTTGGACTCATACTGACTTTATAGTAACTGTAACTGTTCTTATACTGACTTCATAGTAACTGACTGGCTTCTTACTGACTGACTCGCCATTTTGAATCCAAATCACCGAGTATTTATACCTTTTCAATGTTCCAGAACCATCTGGCAAGAAATCATATTCGAATTGTTCTATATATGAATGTTCTCGAAAAAGTATATGTTCTGGTTATGTCCATTTCACAGACATCACCATTCGCGAAGGTTCTACCGTAAACAAAGGTTAAATTCTGTATTCTAGAGCATTCTTTACTTTTCTATCGAGAATTTTATTGACATTTAGGCTTTTTAGATCAGAATATAAACTTATATGTAATTTAAACAACCTAAATTAATAAATTACACTATTTCAAATCCGTAATTATATGTAAATTAAACATCTCAAACCAATAAATAACCCCACTTCTACATTCGCAACCATCACTTAAATGTCATTTTCAGAGTATTTTTGGTTGCCTATGCACATGGCTCACTTAAATATATTTACAATATTATATTTTTACAATAAAACTTTTTCTTTGCTAATTTCTTAAGAATACCCTCATATAAATAATTTTTATAGTATATAACTTATAAATTATTTATTTTTTTTAAACACTATTTTTCTTCCTCCCATGTCCAATATCATTTCAATATATATATATATATATATATATATATATATATATATATATATATATATATATATATATATATATATATATATATATATATATACAGTAAGGTCTCTTTTTATGCGGATTATCTTTATGCGATTTTAAATTTGTGCGGTTTGTATTTCATCCAAAAACTCCTATTGTATTAAATATTAACTATTTACATCTAGTTGTCCAAGCGGGCCTTTGCAATTCGGGGATTCCCTTGTTACATGATGTCCCTATTACATCATTGCTAGTTTTGCATTGAAAAGTATAACCTGTTATTGTTTTAAAATAATTTTTCTCTTAGCAGTGCTTTCGTTTTATAATATCTTGTTTAAAATTTTGCTGATTCCAAGTTGCAATATAATAAGTAGCAAGATTTTCGAGATAAAAGATTTCAGATGAGTGTCGTATAGTTTTATTTTTCATTAGAAGAGGTTTTTGCCATTAAGCGCCAAATTTTCATTTTACTCAAGGGATGTATTATTAGGAAGAACAGAAAAAGCCATCGCAGTTTGGATTGAGGAACTAGTTCAAAGAACAACTTCTGTAAGTTGTTATTTAATCCAGGTAAAAGCTCTTTAGTTTTATGAGTTAATGAAACAGTCAGAGCCACCAACTTCCACTTTATAAGCTGGTAAACAATGTTCAGCTTGCAAAGAATGGCTAATCAGGTTTATAAAAATAAATGCATTTCATAATATCAAGATCACATGAGAAAGTGCTCCAGCAGATAAGCAGCAGCAAAAATATTTCCACAGGAGCTAGCGAAAATTATTTAAGATGGGGACTATTGTGCCAGTCAAGTATTTAACGCTGATGAAACGGGACTGTATTGGTAACAAATGCCTAACCGTTCTTACATCGCGAATGATGAAAAAACTGCAAGTAATCATAAAGCAAGTAAAGGTTGACTAACATTAGTACATAATTTGTAGCAATACATCAGGAGATAGCTTTACAAGTAAAACAAGAAATAGCAATTATTGATGTTATAAAATTAATAGAAAAACATTCATCTGCACACAAAGTTCATAAACAATTAGTTTTCTTTTAACAACAATACTAGTAAAAAAAGAGATTTCCCTGCTTTTCTGTTTATCGACACGATATTAATAAATTTAAATAGTCACAAAAACGAATAGAAATGTGGACCAGTTTTTTTTATAAGCTTTTGTATGAATTTATTTTAGATATTCGAAGTAATTTAAAATCCTAAGCCTATTTCTTTTAATTTTTGGAAACTTTTTTTGCTTTTGTCTTGGTTTTATATAATTTTAGGCTACGAGATGTATCTCTACTTTTTCAAGGCAAGTAATATTTTTTTATGCAATTTTTTATTTACCCAACTCTAACATAGTCCATAATATTTAATTTTAATGAAACATCCTGTATGTTTTTATGTTGCATTAACAACATAATCTCAACGAAATATGTCAAGTAGGATCTATTATAAATAATATTGAAATTATTTACAATTTTCTTGAAGATATTAAAATAAACGCTCAAAATGTTCTCCACCAAATACAATAACACAGTCTCCTATAAAAATCGTTACGAACTGTTTAAAGTTTTAAAGTAAAATATTCCGTACTTGTGTAGTTATCCTTTCTTTAAGGCCTGCAATGCTAGTTGGCTGTTTTGAATATACTTTGTTTTAGAGATAAGCTCACAAAAAAATCCAAGGGCGTAGAGTCTGGCTATTTAGCCGGCCACTCAAGACTACCTCTTCGTTGAATAGGTTCGATGCCGTCGGTTATCCAGCATTTGTATGTGTAGTCTTTCCTCTTTTTAACTTATTTCACTAACGTTTGGATCTGCTTCCAAGTATCTTCAATGTCTTCCTCATTTGTTATTTTATGAATTTTGTCCAACCTTAAGTGTAATTCGACTTAGCACCTTCTACTATACCAAATGATGTCAAGAATCAATGAAAGATTATTATGAACTTTACAAAAGTGAACCTGTTCTTTTAAAAACAGTCTAAAAATTGCGTAAACGTCGGTTCGTTATTTGTCCCAAAAAAAAAGGTATTTCAAGCACAATTATAAAGTCTATTAATTGGTATATTAGTGTAATATTGCATTATATTTATAATTTCTATATAACGGTTTATATTTTTTAAAATTACTTTAAAAAATTTCAGTCTTTTAACAGCAGGTAAACAACAAAATTACGTTAAAAATAATGAGACAATTGAGACATATGGGGGATCATTACTCAATATTTGTCACAGTTCAAACATGCATGAAGTGATGCTCATATTGTGAACGCATAAAAATAAACGGGTTTAAAAAATCGAAGGTGAAACTACAAAAATATTAAAAAATTTGTTTTGATTTTTTTACCGTTTTTAAGCTGATTTAAAAACGTTTAATCTGAAAAGAAATTTTAAAACATTTGTAATAGTTTATTCGTTTTTGTGAATTAACTAGATAGAACATTGTTTATTCTAGACACTCGTTTACTAATTATGTTTTTCTAATTTTAACTTATCTCTTTAATCAGAAAATTTAAAACATAGAAAATTAGTTATCAATTAAAACAATTTTTTTCGTGGAAAACATTGAAAATGTTTGTATTCGCTCCGTGCGTGACCATGGTAGGGGTACTTTGAAACGATGCCAGCGTGCGTAGCGGCGAAATATGACACAATTGGACCTACCTTTTTACGCATAAATTTTATCAAAAATATGTGCAAATACATATTGCGTATTTAATTGTGCTAATAATAGCAAAAATACTAAGTGTAGTTTTTATAGCTTCCCAAAGATTACATATAAATTAGAGAAAAGAAAAAGATGGATCCGTGCTATTAATATGAAAAAGTTAATATCACAAAACTTCATTTTTATGCAATTGAAATAGGAAAAATTTAAATAATTTACCTTAAATGATATTTTATAAGGCTTTAAGCTAACTACAGAGTGCCTGATGACTTTAGTTTTTATATCATAACTTTTACTATTACTGTTTTTAAATATATGCTCTTTCACGTGAAAAACTTGATTTGCCAGTACTAGATTTTTCCCTTTCTTTTCCGTTTGTGGTTGAAAAGATAAATTATGATGAATTTTGAGAAACCCAGTTTTTAATACTACATTTATTTTGTACATAAACTGAAAAAATATAATTAAAAAGTTAATTATTAATTTTTGTCAATTTCGCATGTATTTAACAATGTCAAACATATGTCATATAAAAAAAAAGAGGTTAGTCTTTCTATGTGGGTATATTTTATTTTATAAAAACCCTTAAAAGGGCAATATTAAAAGCACGAACGTTTTCGGAACAACTGTTCCATCATCAGGTTAAAATACCTAAAATAAGTATAAACCATTTAATTAAATTTAATAAATAATTAAATGGTTTATACTTATTTTAGGTATTTTAACCTGATGATGGAACAGTTGTTCCGAAAACGTTCGTGCTTTTAATGTTGCCCTTTTAAGGGTTTTTATAAAATAAAATATACCCACATACAAAGACTAACCTCTTTTTGTTATACGTGGTATACAGCCAGCTGCAGGAATTATTTTCCTTGTGAATATGTCATATGTTTAAACTGAAAATTGGTAGGTCCAAAACTGTCAGATGAAGGCGGTAGGTGTCGCGTCAGTCACGCACGGAGCGAATATTGGATGTTTTAAAGTTGATATTTTTCTTCTAACGATCCCTATCATTTTATGTTAAGTAGATTGATCTATCTTATTTCATTTACTGCACATAGATCAGTTCCAAATAGATCAGTTTACGTTCTTCTTCTTGTAGTGCCATCTTTTGGGATGTTAGCGACCATCATGTCAATATGTACTTTGCACACTGCTCATCTAAAAAATTTGTGGTTATTGTGTTGAACCACGTACATAAAGTTCTTAGCTAGGAAATCCTTTGTTTTTTTATCCTCGCTTTCCTTCTACTTTTCCTTGTAAAATTAGTTGCAGCAATCCATGTCTTTCGACATAGACCAGATATTCGTCCTACGCCAGGTGTTGGAAAAAATCTGGGAATTCAACCGCGATGTACACCAAATCTTCGTGTATTTTAAACAAGCTTACGGTTCTGTTAGAAGAAAAGCATTCTGGGAGACCATGGCAGAAATGGGAGTACCTGGAAAGCTGGTACGATTAGCACAGGTGCAGCACCACGTCGAAGAAATTCCTCATTGACACCGGGCTTAGACAAAAACGTGGACAAAATTGCACAATCCACCAGAGATGCAGAAGAAGTTTTCACTCTATTCGAAAACGGAGCCAAGGAAGTTGGTCTGAAGGTCAACGAGGACAAGACCAAGTACATGGTGGTTACGAAGAACCCAAGACCAAGGGTTAGACAAAACGTAACAATCAATGAATACAATAGTTTCTTAGTTAACAAATCGATATGAAGGAACCATTTAAGGTTGCTGTCTATAAAAATACCAAGAAATTTTACAGAATCAACGATATTGATCTGGCTATTATTAAGAATTCAGGGTTGAAAGGCTCCTTTATAGGATAATGCTTCTGTCTTTACCACGTTAAAAGAGAGTAAATTAGAGTCGGCCTAGCTATTTTGATAAGCTTTAGATAGGTTTCTCTGTACTTGAAAATATATTCAGTGACAAAGGCGTTGGTAGTAAATTTCTTGATGTACAGTTTTGAACGCATATTCTTGGCTGATAGGTTGATACCTTTGGTAGTCCAGGGTTTGTGATGTTTTGACTTAATTGTAATTAAAGAAAATACCTTATTGAAAATATAGACAAGCCTATCTAAAAAATCACTGAAGTTATAGCCCACTTCCACAGAGGGAAAGTGTTAACCAGAAGTCAAGCGAATTTACTAAAGTTTTGAGCGGAAAACATCATACCTAAACGTTGGATTTTTGAGTTTCGAGATTTGTTTGTTTATAGTGTTAAACTGAGTAGGTATATATTGCTTCATGATCAGATGTCATCAAGTGCCCTAGTCTATCGACCAATAGCACGCACTTGATGTGCATTGCCCCGCCCACCTCGACTTGGAAAATTATGTATAGATATTTGCACAATTTTCGAGTCGAGAGCAGATCATCCGATCAGATCACTGCGATCAAGTCTACGAACCGCGGCCTTTCCTAGAGCATCGTGCGCTCTAGGAGGTCGCTGGTCGGGGCTCTGCCTCTACTGCTACACCTAGACTCTGTAGTTAGTATTTGCTACAACTAAACTGTGTTTTATTTCAACGATATTGGCTACCTATTTTCTCCTGTTAGAAAATTTTACAAGTCTTTTTCAAGAGTTGTCTGAATTCAACCTCACATCCGAAGTTGAATTGGATAAGTGCCTAGAGGGTGTCGTATACTACACACGATATTCCTGGTACAGAGCGTATAGCAAAATAGATGATTTTAGAAGTCTATTTCAGCAAAGACGACACAGATAGATCTGCATTAATAATTGACGGGTGGGAAATTGAGCGTCAAGGGGTGAGAAATCTTAGACAATGTAATCAATTATGGTAGATGTTGTTTAAGTAATTCTTGTAGAAGAATTAACGTGCATAGTAAAACCATACGGTTTGAATATATTGACCAAAGATAATTGGGTAGGACAAGCAACAGCGTAAATAATATTTAAGTCACCGCATAGAATCTTTTTGCTTTTATTGGACAGGTCGTCTAGCAAATTTAACAGGTTCTGAAAAATGGTTCTGTGGAAGAATTAGGTGATATATAAATGCAATGAATGTATAGATTAAGATTTTTGTTACAAACCAATGAAAACTCAAAAAAGGATTCATTCAACAGAAAGTCATATTTTGTTATTGGAGACAAATTATTATTTGTAGAAAGAATTAGGGCTCCACCATGAACTGAATTTGGACGATCATACCTAGCAATTGGGGTATATTCTTCTACAAAAAAAAACATTATTTCAAAATTTTTCCTTTTGGAAAGGCAACGTAATAGTAGTGTCGGTGACTTTCCCTTAATATTTGTATGTAAATAATTCTTTCCGAAGTGAGAAAGGACCTTAAAGCAGCAAGATCAGCTTCCACCTCAGTTGGACCAATTATATAGGCATCGTAAAATTCTAAAAGGATTTTTCTGTCTTGGTGGGAAGTTTTTCGGAAGCCAAAAAGATTTAAACGCTTGTGTTGGTGAATCATTCGTAATATGCTGAAGCAGTTTCTTCGTGTAGAAAAGCAATATGTAGTTTAATGGCTTTAAAGATATCCGGTTCTCTTAATTTGCTAGAAGATATCGATTTTTCGGGTTATTGGTTAATCTAACTCTTGGTGAGGTCAAAGAATCCAGATTTATCTATGGTTCCAGAGTATCCTACTTAATGAAGTTAATATGAGAATGGAAAGCATTCTTGGATTTGCAAATTTCGATGGCCCGCTTGTCTGTGACTATTTTTGTGGTTTCCACTTCACTTTTGTTGTTGCTCAAAATGGTAATTGGATTTTCCAAGCTAACGGGGCTTCTGATGTTCTTTGGATATTGACTTCATGTATGTCACTAAAGAACTTATCTGTAATATCAATGGTTTTACTTATTTTTCACGATATTTCTCAATATTATTTCAGCTTTCAATAAGAGACCGTATCCACGTATTTAACCCTCCATTCCACGGGTGACTTTCTTGTGACACAAATACACGGGTGGGGTCTATCAGGACCAAATTTAAAACAATATTTTCCTTATTAAAAAAAAAAAAAATTTTAAATATTTTTAAGGAAACTTTCTGATGTAACGTTGTACTACCTAAATGTACATATAATATGTCTATCAATATATATTTTTATAGTTTACTGCGAAATAACTAACACCATTATTTTTTTACAAGAGTTTACTAAAAAAATCATTAACGGCAAAATACAAAAGAAAAATATAAAAGAAGACAATATTATTATTCTATATACTTACAGTAATACAAGTAAAAAGGATACATCCAAAATTAAAATTAGAAACAGAAAATAGAGGGGGTTAAATTATGTAAATTTTCTTTCTACATGATCAGCACAAAATGATTTTATATGTTCCATACATAACCAGTTTTTGTACAATTGGCAAAAATACCTAGTTTTTCTTTTTATATAATACTTATACATCCCTGTTTTCGTGGGGCTGGGTCATCCCTCGTCATTTGCTCAATTTCAGAAAATTGTGCAGCAAGTAACTGTGATGTTCTCTATATACGCATATTTAGGGCTCGTATTTTCATATTTTTCTGGACTAACGCAATTCCTAAAGACTTCCTAAAGAAACAATCGACGAGAAAACCGAAATTCTGCATTCGTATTATTGGATCTCAGTATATAATAAATGCATTTATAGCTGCAATATTAACCAAGCCATAGTACAAAACAAGAAACGCCCACCCACGGGTGGGGTCTGTCAGGATACTTTTGCAGGTAGCGATTGAAGGGGTTCATACAATTTCACCAAATTATGCTAAAATGTACTATTCAGTGCTATTAAAAGGTACACCAAGTCTAGGAAAAAAATACAAAAAAAAATTTAAAAAATTAAGCAATTTCATTTATAGTTGTACTGATAGACCCCACCCGTGGGAAGGAGGGTTAAATAATACAGACGCGACGTATTGTGTAACGCTATACGCAGCGTGCGGCGTTTATTGAAGGCTGTTTTTTAAACCCCTAAAACCCCCTCGTATGATAAGAAGTTATTTGTCAGTAATAATTCGTATATATCTACTTATATGAAAGCATAAGGCACAAACTAAACAAATCAATCTATTAACAGTATAAAAACGCTACACAAAAGACCCGAACGGTGATAAAACCTGTGATAAATGCGTTTGCCATGAAAATTGCTGGGCAATAAACACTTCATGAATAGGCAATAAAAAATTTATTATGCTCCGGTATTGAATTATGTAGGCGGCTGGCATAATTTTCAATTTAGTTTATTGTTTTTCCAGAAATTTACGATAAAATTGGGTATTAATATTTACACTGTAAATATGTTTTAATGAATGGGTTGTGTTTTTTAAAACATACGATAGAGATACGTTAACAACCTTAAATTGTTCCTTTGAGCTGGATAATTAGTAATAAATATTTAATCTTTGGAATATTTCATCGTTAGTGGGCATAATTAATATTCTTTAATTAATATTAGCGATGACGTCCAGCCGCCATGTTTGTTTTTTTTTAATTTTGAATGTACGTATTCCAAAAATATCCCAATATTATATCAGTTTATTTTAAGCTTCTTAGAGAATTTATTGCAATATATGTGATTGCAATACATCTATATATCATTTCACGGGAAGATGAAAAAAGGGTTTTTGAAAAAGACGTAAGATCTGACTAAAAGTACGTAGGTGGTCCCAGATGTATCCGACCCAACAAACGTAAAAAAATGTATTAATTATTCAATATAATCTCATTTTAGCTCTATACTCTCTTCCCAGCGATGTTCGATAAGTTCGATACCCTTTTTATAATAAAAACTCTCGTACCCTCCAAAATAGACATTAACTGCCGACATCGCATCTTCATGAGTGGAAAATCGTTGACCACTGAGCCATCTTTTGAAGTTTCCGAACATAAAATATTTAAAGGGCGCGAAATCTGGTAAAGAGGTTGCATGAGATAGCAATTTAAATTTTAATTTATGAATTTTGGTCATTGTAATAATGGATCGGGGAACTCCTGCACTGTTTTCATGATACACTTTTAACTTAGCCAAATGCGGCTCTTTTTGCTTGATTTATTCACACTTGCAAGAAGTTTGCATAATACTTGTCGATAGTTTTTTCTTTTTCAAGATAGCCAATGAAAATTATCTCAAAAAACCGTCGCCATGACCTTACCTGTAGATGAAACGGTGTTCATCTCCTTTGGAACCAGTTCTCCTTTTCTAGGTCATCGTTTTAATTGTTCTTTTGTCCTGGGTATGAAGTCATGTTTCATCCATGGTTATGAAACAGCGCAAAATTCTGCTTTGTTACTGTTAAACTTTGCTAAACACTTGTGTGAGCAAACGTGGCAGCCATCTTGCACACAGCTTTCTCATCTCAAAATTTTAAGTCAATATGCGATGTACCTGTACCGTAAATTTTTTAAACTTTATACCAAGTCTGCTAGCCCGCGCACATTCCGTCAACGATCATCCACTACCATTTTGTAGATTTTTTACAGTTTCTTAAGTCGTTACCTTATTTGGTCGTCCATTGCGATGCGTTTAAGCTCTGCTTTCCAAGATTTTACCATTGCAAATGAAGAAACATACTCACCCAGAATAGGATCGAGTTTAGCTTTTATATTGGTTAGGCTGATATATTTCAAATAAAAGTATTGTATCCAAATCCTCCCCTTTTTAAATTTAATGTCTGTTTCGTCCCCCCGTTTTTTAAGTGTTTTCAGTGTGTCTTAAAGTGTCTCAATTTTAATTTTTAACTTTATATAGTGAACTTTACATCCATTTGCCACATATTACAACATAACTCTATCAAAGAAATTTGATAATTACAAGCTAATATAATTGTACACCCACACAATTTGTACATCTATTCTTATTCATTGTCTCACAACTGTCACCTTCCAAAACAAAAATAAAAATCTCAATAAATAACACACATTTCATAAATATATCTCCAGAATAAATATAAATAACTTTTAAAGAACTTAATGGTATAGAACATTACTTTCATCAAACAAACAATTACATTTCACCTATCTCTACTTCATTGGATAAAATCTGTCTCCTCAAGAACTTCCCTGTTTACTGTTAAACAATTACAATAGTTGACTTGAGTTCTCCAATCAACAATACAAGATAGTTTGAACCATGTTCTTTCAACCATCAATTAATAGAGTACCGGCATCATTTATTTAACTTTGTATCGTGACCTGAGGATGCTTTGCATATTGTAGAAAGCGAAACCGGTCGTCTGATTAGTTAAATTAAATTGATTGTGAGTAAGTCTAATTTATTATTTCTTTTACCTTTTTAAAAGCATTGTATCACATGACGTAAAATTTCTGGAAATAATATAGAAGATTGCTAAGAACAAATAAAAACGAGAATAACCACTGCATGTCGAGACAATTTTCTAAAACAAACAACAATTAAAAATGATTGAGTGACACACGACATTCGTTCGAACATTAGACTTAGATCTAATGGACGTTCGAAGGAAATACAAATCCAGAAACAGAGAAAAATACAATGAAGTACATAAAGAAATCCAAAAAAGAATTAAAGTAGCAAAAGACCGATAGTTACAAGAATCCCATTTAGAAATTGAGAAACTGGAGCAACGACAGGACAGCTTTCATTTACATGGAAGACTCTGATGGTAGAATTTTAAGTTATATTAAAGAGCGCTATACCGAATGCGAAATTAACATAATAGAATTATTTAAAGATGACCAAAGAATTTACCAAGAAATATCTTCTAAACGAGATACAGGCATACCGATTCTTATCTCAGAAGTTCAAAAGGCCATCGACCCAGCAAAACAAAGCGAGACTTGTGATCCTGATAAAATATCTGCAGAATTGTTAGGTGTGGTGTTTGGATTAATGCAGTCAATTCTGAATGTCTTAAAATCCCTTCAAAGATGTAAAGGTTGGCTTGATTACCTCAGAGACACTTTGAAGTACTTCCACAGCGGCATTAGAATTTTTACTACAGTTACCAGCAATAGATATTGCTAGAAGGTAAGTAGGTGCTTTCCATGCTGGCGATCTCAAAAAAATCCTATACCCTGGTCTAGAACTTTAATCGTATATTTGAATTTAAAGTGGAATATGAAAAAGTATAGAAAGGTATGAGGGGCGCGGTAATATGTTATACGGATAAGTAGAAAACCTAGGTCAGGAATAGTCTTTGTAACTAGGAATCTTCCTTTTCCTTTTCAAGCGGAGACACTGGCCCTGCAGGAAGTGGCAGAAACAATCATCAAAGCTGGAATTTAAGATCATAATATAATTATGTATAGTCAATGAGATCTGAAAGCGTTGATAAATCCTATTAAAGGACAGAGCCACGTACCAACTTGTTTTAAAGCTTATAGTTGCAGGTTAAAAAAATAACAAAGCAGCTGTTAAATGGGTGTCTGGGCATTCTGGTATTGAAAAATGTGGCGGCCGATGTAGCAGCTAAAGAAGATATAGAGCAGGTATCTTTTGGACTTGAATGATTTTACAAAGTTTTTTTAGAAACGTATAACTAATATACGGAAGTGCTGCCTAGATTAACAACTGGAAAGATGGAACAGGAGGACAACTCAGTTTTGTTAGTAAAATAACTAACTGATTTAAGTAAAGATGAAATTCGGGAGGTTATATATGTCCTCACAGGTCATGCTAAACTCACGAGACACCGAAGTATCTGTGGGCTTAGACAATCAGCAATGTATCCCAGGTACGAAGGAGGCAAGATATAGCAAGATAAAGACTTTTCCAGCCTTTACTAACGCGAGACAGCAAGGGTTTCACTTTCACCAAACAACTCTAGTGGTGCTGTATCTCTCAAAGAGGTAGTGATGTAGATCAAGCTTGAGAAGCTTGACGGTTTTATCAATCAGATCGGACGTCTAAAATGAAGGCCCGGTGGCAATCCCGAATAGGTATAAACCTTTAGATCCCTCACTAGAAGCAAACTGATAAGACAATGCAGTACTTAACAAAGGAAAATCTACGTAAAATGTTTAAGATTTTGGTATGGGTAGACCAAGATAACTTTGCTTTGGCCATTTTAGTTGAAACACTACTTTAGCTTTAGCATTCACATCTTCGTCTATCTAGATACTCAGGTATTGGAAACTTCGTAAGAGTTCCAAATTGCAAGACCCTAGAACTGTCTACAGTTTAAAGCACGTAATCAGCATATCTTAAAGTATTTATTATTGCTTTATTCATTTTGTGTTCTTAGTGGGTCTTCCAGTCGATAACGGAGATAAGAGCAGTGTAATATGTTATCATTAAACCGCGTCCTTTATAATATAGTTTTCTGTAATTCTTGCTAACAACGTGTCTAATTTAACTTTTGACATTAGTACGTAATTATTTATTTTTTAACTACACAATTAGAGCGCTTCTTTAAATCAAAAATAATTGTTGCATAAAACTCGATACGTAAATGGATCTAATCTTACAAGTTACTCTGTTTCTGACAGACTTTGGAAGAGTTTTAAATTAACATTGTTCCATTTCCTGTGTAGCATTCGCCTGCTTTCTCTTTTTCATATTTTTAATTCGACAAAGTTTAACTGATTCTAATTATTATTTTAATTGTGATGTCTTATTTAAATTAATTTTGCTTTTAGTCAGTTTAATTAAACAAAAGGTCAGTTTTATGCATTTTATGGTAGATTAGAAATGTTTATTAAAAGTATTATACCTTTGTTAACAGATTCTATATAAAGCCAGGAAGAATGTGAACTTACCAACTTAATAAATTAAATTAATTTTCTAAAATGTATGATCCGGTTTATAGTACAAATACAAGACAATAATTAAGTCATAATTAAGAATTGCGTTTTTAGAACCATCGGACGATCGAGGAGGTGCTTTCCAATAAGCGTTCTTATTTGGATATTTTAACTTTGAAAACCAAACAAAACCCTCCCCTAGTTTACCCTTGCAAAATACCATCTTTTGCACTCTTTGACTGACTGAATAAACTGACTTGTTGTTGTCGATATGGAGGTCACTACTAGCATACTCAGAACATGTTACTATATCGGCCTGACATATAAACAGCAGTTCATTTCCAAACGAGCTATCACATGTCTTCCTGATGAGAAGTAAAACCTCAAAACACGTATAGAAGAATGGTGGAGCTCGAATTAAAAAGAAATTCAATCGTTCACTTTCATTTTAACTGCGTTAAGAGTGTTAAGGATGATAAGGATGATTGATGTTTCCCAAGGGTAAACTGAATGTACCGTAGACATAAAATGTTATTCTTAAAATTGTTCAATGGCTTCTAGCAAGCTTGGATTTGCAGTATAATATGTCATCATTACCTAAATTTTTTTTAAAGGTTTAAAAATAAACACAGCAAAAACAAATTATATGACGAACTTAGTACCAAGTAAACAACATGTAATACAAAATGAAGAAATAGAACTGGTAGACAAATATATATATTTGGATCACGAAATTAAGATATGTAATGACAATCAAACAACCAAAATATCCAGAAGAATAATACAAGGATGGGCAGCATATGGAGCTCTTAGGAACGTTTTTAAGAGTGACATCCCAACTAATATGAAGAAAAAAGTTTTCGACCAATGCGTGCTACCAGTGATGACCTATGGTGCAAAAACATTATCGCTCATAAAGAAAAACACACAAAAACTAAGAGTAGCGCAAAGAAGAATGAAGCGATCAATGATAGAGGCCACTCTGCGAGACAGGAGTAGAAACGAAGATCTACGAGTTAAGACCAAAGTTATAGACCAAAGTCATTGAAAGAAGCTGTAACTTAAAATGGAAATGGGCTGGACACGTTGCCAGAATGAAGGACGGAAGATGAATTCGCAACCTAGTTGAATGGAGACCAAGAGCCGATAAACGTAGCAGAGGAAGACCACCAACACGATGGCAAGACGACTTACGAAAGACAACAAAAAACTGGATACAGCAAGCACAAGATAGAACACTTTGGAGACAAACAGGGGAGGCCTATGTCCAGCAATGGACTGAGAGAGGCTGATGATGATGTCATCATTAAACTATCACCATCACTTAATGCCATCGAGAAAAAAAATGTGGCGGTATGATTTGCTTATTGAGGATACAAATCTCTATAAACTACAATATGCATACGATCAGTTAGTGATCACTTACGAAAAAAGGGACCTAGAAAGCCTGATGAAAAAGAACTGATAAAGGAATATTGAGATGGGGTCAGTTGACAAAAAAGCGAAGAAACGATCTACTACTAATATCGATTTTTGAACTTTTGGAGAAGAGCAACAAGAACATCTAGACTAGAGCATATTAGAAACCAAGAAATCAGAAGGCAACTGTAACAGAAACGATAATACAACGTATAGAAAGACGTATATATTATTGACACATAAGGCTAATGGCAGAAGAACATCTCTGAAAAAAGATATTGAAATGGATCCCGACGGAAAAAAGCAAACGAGGCAGACCACCAGCATTATGGTTACATGGAACTACCAAAGTAACGTCACAAAGAAATTTAAGTAAAAACACCTGGCGGGAAAGACAGGCTTGGATACAGGAGCCCAAAGGCGTATTACGCTATAAAAGATATTGTGTAGTAGTAGTTTTTTATTATGCCCTGATTTCTTTAAAACAAAAAACAAACAAACAAATAATACGTGCGTCAGACCATTTCACTGGCATCTTCTTTTTTTTGCTAATATTGACAATTGCTATTAGAAAATCAAAATATATTGATTATGGGGGACAGCCAAGATAATGGAGAAGAAAATATACTATAAAAACGGAAGATGGTTTATAAATTTAAAAGTAAATTCGTTCATTTATTTGGAAGTCATTTTACAAGATAACGGCAATGAGACAAACTCTAAAAGGTAAGTTCAAGATTGGCACAAGGTTACAGGAAATATGGAAGCATGAGAAGTCCGTTCACCTAAAAATGATACAAAAAGCAACAGATAATCATATTATTAACAAATTAAAAAATTGTTAAAAATATTGTCCATTTACGTCTAAACACAACTAAACTCTTATCTACAATAAAGAAAACAAAACTCTATGCCATATTTCTAGTAAGTTTTGCCATCTGTTTAAGCAAGTTAGTAATGATAACACTATTATTATACTTCATTAGGAAAGAAATAAGTTTTGTTTTTTGACAGGTTTGCAGAGATGGGTCACAAGTGACAAGTGAGACATCAGACATTAGCAAAAGAAAACATGTTGCCAACATACACAAAATAATAACAGTACTGCATTCCACAACATCATCATCATCATAAGTAGCTCGACAATCCGTTGTGAATCTTGGGCTGCTCACAAAGAAGTCGCCACTCCTGTCGATTCCTGGCAACTTCCCTCCATCCTCTGAGCCTTAGAATCTGTAGGTCTTCTTCCACATCATCAATCCATCTCCTTCGTAGTCGTCCTCTACTTCTTGTGCCCTCTGGTTTTAAAAATGTTAATCTCTTCGTGTATTCGTGATCTGACATCCTAGCATGTCCAGCCCATCTGTCTCTGCACTTTAACGAATTTCACAATATCTGGATCGGTGTATACCGATATATTGAACTGATATTTACGGCCCCAAAAATCTTTCCATATTTTACACAACAATACCAAGAAGTCTTTCATTATTTTGATATAAGGTCCACGTTTCTGCCCTATATATCAAAACCGGTCTTATTAACCTTTAACTACGGGCTACGGTGTACTCAGTACACCAGTCGCACTAAATTGGCCGCTATTTCTGATAAGCACTGGTTGCGCACGTGTCCCTCTACCTAACCTATCTCTGATGTGTCAGCTATAAACCTCAACAGTTGTAAAATTGATTGCTGCAGAGATAGACTGACGGTCGGAAAAATTCAGGAGAAGTTTACCAGTGGTGTATGTAGTACACCAAGCACCTAGTTATGTAAGTAAATTTTGTGAGATTTATATTACGTTTATCTACTAAAAAATAGCATTATTAATGTATACCAACTTATATGTAACAAAAGCTAGACATTTTGCAACGTTTTGAATAAAAGAATTTGTAATTTGTTATTAAAATTTTAATAAAACTTTCATTTTATTATAATAAAACTAGTTTTATGATAATACATTTGATCAAATATTTTATTTTAGCATTTTCTCATAACTTAATATACCGTTATCTATTTGGATATTTGTGAGTACCTATTATTGGACTATTTAACGACCTTCTAGTTGTTTTTGTGGTCTTGTTTTTTGTGGCATTGTTTTTAACTCCTGAATATTGCCGGAATTAATAGCCAGATCCTGTACAATGCTGCCAACATCGACAATCCTCAAAAATATAGAAGAGTTTTTCTAAAAGAATTATCATTGGCATTGATAAAACCTCATCTTTCTGAGAGGGCGGAAATACAGAGTTTACCTCTGGATTTAAAAATATTCTTGAAGAAATACAAAAACGTGCAAGACGACCACGATGAAGAACCACCAGCAAAAAAACGGGGGAGGTGCCATTGTTGTGGAAGGAGCAAAAATAGAGTTACAACAATATCTTGCAACAAATGTAATAGAATGGTTTGTAAAGAGCACTCTGTTACAATTTGTGCAAATTGTAATTTAGTAGACGCAAACGAGGAAGAAAACGAAAGTGAATAGCACACATATTCTCAAATATGTTCATTTGTGAATGATTATTTACTCCTAGTTTTTAGATTTATATACTAGTTTTATAATATTTTTAATGTTAAGCTAATATACAAGAATCTCAAGAATATTATTTTTAGAGAAAAAGAAGTGGTTGAGTTTTTGTTCTTATATTTGTTGCTAATCTTTATATTTTCGTTATGTATTATTTTTTATGTTAAGACATTCTCTTAAATATATGCCTACATTTATTATATACAATATATGTACTAAAAATACCTAGTTTTGGCTTTTATTTGCGTTTTTAGTCGGTGGTGTACAGAATACACCGCGCACGTAGTTATGACTAATGGAGGGGCGCCCGTAGTTAAAGGTTAAGGAGTTGTATATATTGAGCTTTACTGCACGTTTTATTATTTTTATTTTTTAAATGTTTCTGGAGACCGCAAACAGTTCTGTTTGCTATTGAAATGCGTCTTTTCATTTCGTCGCCTGTCGTGTTAGTTGCGTTTACTAGCGATCCAAGATATGTGAATTCTTTGACTTCCTTAAAGGTATGGTTGTTAATTTGAGTTCTCTGTTAGATATTTCGGGGGTTTTTAGAAAACAACATATATTTGGTTTTTTCCTCGTTTACTACAAGTCGTAATTCACTTGCTGCGTCTGCAAGCCTTGTAAAACACTACACCATGTCTCTCATACTTCTGGATCATCAGCGAATACAAGAAAAATAGTTCCAAGAATTATCCCAATTCTTCTTGTACAACAATACCCTGTCTCAATTCTACAAAAGTGCAATTGAATTAAATACAAATTTTAAACAAAAAGAAAAAACAAAACTGTTCACATTTTTCTGTTATATTAATTTCTGTGTAAATAATGAGTTTTTCCAGGTTGTAAATTGGTATTAAATAAATTACACTTTTCATACAAAAGAAAATCCATTTACTGTTACATCTTTATGGACGTAATATTCGATCATTTCTTCTTTTTCTTGCGCTAAATATCACTTTTCAAATGATATGCTTCAAACTGTACTCCTAAATATGCTAAAACAGAAACTATGATGCCTTGTATGTAACTCAATATATTAAATTTATATAAATTTTTATTGCCACTGAAAAAACTACTGTTATCTTTTTAAAAATCTAAGGAATTATACAACAGTAACGTCCAATTTTTTAGAACACTAAAATTTGGGCTAAGGAGTCTCATGTGCGTAATGTTTTATTGTTAGTATTGTGAACGGAGGTTATTTTCGGTACAAAACGGATTGAAATAAATAGTCGAGAATGTGAAAATGTGCAACTGTTATGTCAGTGTTAACATTAAAAGATTTTCCAGCCGAGTTTATTGGGTTACGGTGTATTTTCAAGTATTTATGTAATAAGCGGTGTCAGTAACCTTTAGTGATTGATCCCTGATTGATCATTAAGTAGCACTTGATAAGTGATATACACAAGTCTAGGCCAAATTAAAAAGGAGCTGATTTTAAATAATAGTCTAATAATAAAAAAAATTGTTAAAATCCTTTATAAAAGGTATAAAAATTAAAAACCCAATGGGGCTATGTCATGAAGACAAAACGTTTGTGGAATCCATATTCCATCATCAGTGTCTAGGTGTACATGTTTTGAGCCACTAAATATATAGGTAAAAACCCGTTAAAAGTTATCGGTTACAATTTAGTTTACATTATTTAGTCTTATATAATAGGATGTTAAAGTTACCAGTGGATTTGATAACATCTCTCTTGTTATCAAATCCACTGTCTGGCAACTGCTCTGTTCTGGAGAATCTTGTCTGGCAACTTCGGGTTGCTCAAAAGGAAGATGAGAAAAAGCTTCTTTAGTTTTGACAAATAATTTTCTCAGTTGGGATGGAATGTAGAGTGATAGAAAAATTGAAGCCTTTTGACCGAACTTTGGTAGTTGAATCGGATATGTGAAGATCTGAGACATTGAGTACTGCGGTAGAAGGTTGTTGATTCGAAAGGGGCTATGAATTTTGCTGACAGATTAATTTGGCCAGTTTGTATTTCTGGATTAAGGTTTTGTTGTTAGAAACGTTTTGGGCTTTTTGGTGTATTTGCTTAATTTAGCGCCTGTACTTTCACTCAAGGATAGTGTGGGACTTCAGGTACTTCACGCGAAGTGTGCCAACCTGACCTTACCCACTAAACACCCCTATCTCCTACGGCATACTCGAAACTACCCTTATGTGTGAGATTATCCTGCACCTCACACATAGGTCATTTGTCTTTTTAGTTTTATAAGTAGGTATATATAAACACCCATGGCTTGACGAATTGCGTAAAATAAAAATTAGTATGTCTAAATTTGCATTTTGTCCAGGGCTTTATATGGGCAACCTTGTCCAATTTTCTTTAATTCTTTCTTCGGACCACTCTGTCTGCCACTATATCACACTATTTTTTCTGATTTGTACACTGAGCGACTTCATATCCCCCTTCTTTTATTGTACATAGTCACCTCCTCCCTTACCATTATTTAAATGGGTACAAGTCCTGTTGATATTTGTATATCAGTTATTGTGGTTGTCGTACCACAACAACACATCGTTCGTATCGTTTACGAAAGTAAACGACCAAGAGGAAGACCACAGATGAGATGGGTTGATGACATTACAAGAATAGCCGGAACAAATTGGAAATATGTTGCTCAGGATAGAGACCGATGGAAGGAGTTGGGAGAGGCCTATGTCCAAACATAGACGACAGAAGGCTAAAAAGAAGAAGAAGGGTTAATACTCTTGGTTGTATATTTTTTTACGCCCTCATCATCATTTCTATGTACTTTTTATTTCTTTAGTACTTCCTTCCAGACTGAGATAGCACATAGAACTGTACAATGTAGTAGTTCTAAGTGAATCTTCCTTATATATGAACTAGGCCACCATATTTGGGATTATCTTTGCTAAAGTGGCGGTCTTGTCTTCAGATTTCTCAATAACCCTTTCTCTATATGTTGTGAAATTAAATCGGTCATAGAGTTGAACCCCCAGATACCTCGCTCTTTTTTCGATATAATTTCAAGCTCTTTTAGGTTAAACTTCATAAATAAAGTCCCTCTTTTTTTCCTTTTATTATGACCACCTCTGTCTTTTTTTACTTATATGGATACATTGTTAAAAGCCGTATTTAAGAACCCTTTTCTATGATCCCCTAATTTATATCATCTTTCATTATGATGGCAATATCATCTGCAAAAGCAACTATTTTTAGCCCTTCCAAACTTCGAATACCATGTTTTACATGATATTTCACAGTACCGGTACCAACACCGATCTCTCAGGGACTCCTGACGTTTTGTCTAACCATTGTTTACTGTTTATTTTTATTTTTCTCTTTGATAGATAGTCACAAAGTAATCTTTGTAAAATATGTAAGTATATTCACGTTTTTCATAATTTCGGGAAACGGAAAATAAGAGGAAAAAACGGAAAAGACAACAAAATTATAAGATAACATTGAAGAAATAATCAAATACAACGAAATCATCAAAACATTAAACTAATGACAAGAGACAGGAAAGACTTATATAAAAAAAGGTAAATAGTTCTAATCCCAGTATTAGAAATTTCTAATGTGAATATTTTGGACAAATAACCATGAAATCGTCATTTCCACATAAAACTACTAAATATACAACGAATTGTTTTAGTTTTCTTACTTTATAATATGTTATAGCTTACCTCGTTGTTTCATATAATTGTCCCAAACTCCCCCATGTAAAATACCGGAAAAATAAACCCATGTCCACTGTCACATGACAAATTCATTTAAGAAAACAAACGCACGCACACATTCGACAGAAATATTACATGATCTTTTAGGTTGAGATCAGACCTTCAAACAGGTGAACAAAAATAGCGTCGCGCGGTGACAATTTTAGAGTCGCGAGATGCCACAGCTTGGATTGTTACTGGCAAATGAGCCTCGAATGTTCCTCACGGTAAATTTAAAATAAATTTCCTTCAGGGGTAATGATTCCCCAAGGATTTTTCTAGGTTAATTGTAATTTTCAAATGAGTGCTTTTCTTTCTGAATGGAAGATATTTTAACACGTTTTGAAGAATTTGATTTTTAGGAATTAAACTGTTTGGTTCATATTGACACTTTGTGTAAAACAGCTTTGTAATTTCCAAAGAATACAAAGAATAATGTCCATTTTGCTTTAAGTATATTACATTTATTTTAAATAAATTTAATGATAAAGATAAACTTGAATTCACTTTGTTAAAAATATATTTTACTTAATTTCTTTATAGTTTAACTAGCGTTTCCCAAAGTTTTTAAGTTTTTTGGTCGAGAAGCACTATTCACAACAGAAATTCTGCAGGGAGATCTTACCATATTGCACCTAAAACCTATATAGGTGCCACAGAGTAATATTAGGTGGGGGGGGGGGGGATATTAACCATTACATTTTCTATTTACTTTATTAATTTTTTGTTTCAATCGCAGACATAAGAAACTTAATTACATATAACGAAAAACAAAAATAAAATGAACATACAGATCCTATTTCTAAAATCATCATTTTAATGTGAAGAATAGGGCTGCCTTGATTTGCACAGGTTAGTAATATATGGTTGAATTTGGGATAACAGCAATCGAATGTCAGGTTCCGCATTTATTCGAGATACATAATTTGTTTTTAGTGGCCACATAGGCAGAGAATGCTGCTTTACATAAGTATGTTGTTGCAAAAAAGAGAAGAATAATTTTCGCTTTATCTGACAAAATTTTAAATCCGTCTTTGAGTTGACACCAAAAATCTAGTAATGATTTACTTTCAAAATGTTTTTTTTTAATTTCAGAATCCGATGTCAAATCTATCAGGCATTCATACTGCTGAGATGTTAAGGAAGCTGATTTCTTTATCATTGCAGGGTATGGTTCAGCAACCCAGAAGTTTTTTTAAATTTTTTCGTGGAATTCCGCAGGAAATTAATTATCGAAGTTTTCAAGTAAATTTAGCAGATGAACTCGTTAAAGTCAGCTTCAGGTATGTCCGATTCCAGTTCTTCTCGAAATTCTGTTATTAGTGGAAAGCTATCAAGATTTTTGATTTTTACTGATTCTGCTCAAAAAATTAAGTTCTTCCTATACGCTAGTAGTCTATCATCGGCGTTAAAGACAGTTATTGTCTTTCCCTAAAATGAGAGACTAACTTCATTGACCTTGGGTTAATTAAATATCCCAATTTAATTAACCAATGCTCATTACACAATCGGCCACCCAAGTCAAAATTTACACCTTCCATACTAAATATGTAAAGACGAATGTATCTGACGATGTCATCGCACACTACTCTAAACAGCTTTGTATTCAGTGGTCGTGATTTGATAAAATTAAATATCTTTACGATTTCGTCCAAGACTACTTTTAAGGAAGGCGACATTTTTTTTACTTTTATAGTCAATAAACAAATATGTTTAAATAATAATAAAAATAACAGTTAGTGTCTCAATTTTAATAAAGTAATTTAATTAAAATTCATATGTATACATTTCAACATATGGGTCCTTGACCTGGTTTACTTTTTAAAAAATGTACAATCAATCTTGTTCCGAAGGTTATTGTCACTGTAAACAGACAATTTTTGACATATCAAATTAGTTGGCATTTAATTCCAATCCATTTACAGCCAACCACTGTTTGCTGTTGTGGTTATTTTTCAAGTACTACAAAGTAAGCAATTAACCACATGTTGCATATAATAGTCAAAAGTTTACCCTACGTTTTTATCATGTATACCTGGTAATAGCACTTATAATGGACTTCCTGTCTATGATGTAGCCCGCAGGGGTACTTTTTAAATTAATGTAACTTGTTATGAAGGTTTCTTTAAATAATTTTTTTATTTAGAAGACAGTTTCATTTATGAGAACAATTTTGACGTCATCACAAATATTTCTAAGCTTTTAATAAAATGTGAATGTTTTTAAAAAATAATTAAAAGGTATGAAGCGATCATTATTTTTCAATTAGTTTAAAAAATTAAAATTTTACTGTCCAAAAAAAGTATGCAACCTATTCTTAACAGATTAAGTGCCACGATATTGAAAATTTTAATGTCTTCATTGGTCGATCACTTTTTTTTTAATTTCTCTTACTTTCTTTCAACTTTCAAATCAAAACCTAACACTCTAAAATGTGAATTTTGGTTAAAATTTTATTTTTAAAAATGTGAGTCTACGTTGAAGTTTCGCGGCAACCAGCAAGGTTTTTATCACAAAATGTCTATGAGAGTCCAACGTGGCATCACGCCTTGACTTGTGTATTCCTGTTGAAAACGTGTCGGCAAATCCCACAAGCGAAAGTGCCGTCGCCGTGGCTTGCGTTTTTCTCATCAGTGCTTAGATTAGAGCGGTACAGTGCAGTCGTACGAGAAAGAGCAACATAAACTTGAAAAATATTAGCAAGAAATTTTGTCAGATGAAGAATCGGATGAGTTTGGCGACACGTATCTTTCGGACGAGTACCAACTAACCGATTCTAGTGACAGTGAAAATTAATCGCGTACTTTCGGAGAACATGTTGATACTACTATAAAATTTGTCATTGCATAACATTCTGAAGCCTCCTATTACCAAATATGAAGTCTCTGGAAAGGGAGTTACTTAATCTGCTGTCCAGTGTTCAAGTAGTGGATGGGCTCTAACATGGATCAGCCTATGTTCCTTGTATCAGCCTTTAAGGACTGGCAGACCATCCAAGTGTTTTAAATCTTCCCAAATCCAAGTGTAATTCGTAAATTCTTCCCCAAATAAAAAAAAATCTTCTTTCCCAAATAAAAGTGTAATTCTTCCCCAAATCAACAAATCTCCTTTCCCAAATAAAAAAATGAAATTCCAGTCTTGGGGTTGGAGCCGGCAGGCTACAAGAGAACAAAAAAAACCTTTTTATTCTGTGTTCTTGTATTTATTTTAATATAGTTTTTGTTCTAGTAACAAAAACTAGAATTTATTTGCCATTAAGTGATCTTGGCTCAAATATTTAATGTTAATACACTGGAATATATTATATTATAAGATTTAGACGATTGGAAACTGGCAAATTTAAATGGAAGATGTGTGGTAACTTACCAAAACTTATTTGGAAGTTTTATTTTCCATAAACAACGTAACTTCTTAAGGCACAAAACTAAATACTTCTTAAACAACAACAAAAAAAACTCTTCACCTTTCCCAAAAAAAAAAAAATAATAAAATACCTTAAATTCTTTTTCCTTCCTTTAAGTTCTGCCTGCCGCAAACTCAACAACCTATCTCCAGAAAGTTCTGTTCCAAAATGGCCATTACATTATTCTTTTTCCTTTTGACAAGGGAATAGATTATCTTATCAACGATATCGATGCTCGAAAGTCATAAAATGAAATATTAGAGATAGTATTGTGGGTTGCATACTCCAACGGCGGCAAATTAGTAGCTATTGTAGGGATTCGGTTTGCTAACGTTCAAAATGTTAGATTATTAACGATCGTAACGGTACAGCACCATACCAACAAATGTAGTGATGAAACTTATGGATGGACTGCTTGACACAGGACGAACACTTGCGATTGATAACTACTAACATTCTGTCACATTTGCACATGAACTCCTACAGCGAAAAACTTATATGATTGGTACGCGCAAACCCCAAATGTAATCCTAAAAACGTCATTGTAAAAAATTAAAAGTAGGCGAAAAATGCAGCTGAACAAATTAATTCGGGCATCGTTGTTCAGAAGTGGACGGATAAGCGAGATGTGCTGATGATTAGTACCAAATTAGCTGACGAAATGGTGACAATGTAAAGGGCACGCGGTATTGTAAAGCCAAAGAATGTCATCGAATATAATAAATATATAAGCTTTATTAATATATCAGATTAAATGAAAAGCTATAATTCGCCACTATTTAAAGGATAAAATGGCACAGAAAACTATCGATGGAGCTCTTGACTGGCACAGGACTTATAAATGCCTATGTCGCGCATCAAAGCATGACGATTATCAATTTCAAGGAAGAGGTAATTCGGGGCCTATTTTATGAAAAATAGTCACGAACTCAGCGGTGTTGATCGTAAGACAATATACAACGTGTTACGCAAAAATAGTAGAAGACAAAGGAAGGGCTCAGAGGAAAGCAACCAACACCTCATTGACATGTGATTGCTGTAAAAAATTCTATTGCTTTGGCTGCTTTTTTGTACTACATTCCGTGACAAAAAAATTAAATTAGTACTTTAGATACAATTTTGATATAATATTACGCTTTTTTTATAAAAATAAAGATTATTTTGCCTAAAATGTGTTCTGACTATGAATATATAACAAAAAATATAATTATGCAATTGTTACTTATAAATATTATGGTCCATGTGAGTCCTCGTTGACACCTCGGAAGCACAGGCTAAGTATGTTTTCTAGACCATCTGGCCAGGTTCGAGATGTCCCTACGTATTTTAAATGAGTTCGAGAAGGCGCTGTTGAGCTACACAGCATTTTCTGACGACCTAGCGCGTGAGTTCACTTCGGCATCACGAGGCCCGTATATGTGCAAAGTTATGTGGAATATGTAAAGAAGCAACATAAAATGCACATCAGTTGATTTAGTCATCCTATGTTCTCTCTTAAACAAACACTTCTCTTTAGCGACTAACTTTTGATTCACTGATGGTGGTCGCTATTTTATATTTTACATTAATAGCATTACATTCTATTGTGGTTTAATCCCTTATTAAAAAATATCTTAATCCTTTATATCAAGCAGTCAAATATGTCTACACAGCTTCTAATTTCCAAAGATAAAATAAATTAAAAAGTAAAATAGGTTTGCATGAACTGATTAAATAAGTCTTTCTCAGAAAGTTGAGTCTAATTTCAGTATATAACAAGTATAAAATATTATTAATAAAAAATATCTCCGCTAAGACATAGTAATTCTTCAAAATTGACAAATGAATTGTCCAAAATGTAATAAAAATAACTTGAAAAAGTTAAAATTACATTGCGTAAAATTGACTCCTTCAATAAATGACAAAACTTGAAAATTTGTTTGAAAAATGATAAAGTTGTAGTGATTGATATAACCAACACAGGAAAAAATTAATTTGAATATAAGCACGTATAGAACGGTACAAAAAAGATTAGCATGGCATCTGAGAAAGTATGGTGTCCACAATCGAAAACAAAAAGAAACACAATATTAATTTATTTTACAGCTTACGCGACACAACAGTTTATTTTAGACTAAACTTAAAAATCTAATTTCTTTGTCTTTATATGGTTTGGCTCTGAATCAAAACGCGCTGGAAATTTCTACCGACATCTCCACGTAACGGTATGGTTCTCTTGGAACTACATCGTAGCTATCTGAACACCGGTTCTTTTTCTCTATCTCTCGGCCATTTTCTGGAGACGCGGCATTTGCGTTCGATTGAAACTTTGGAAGACAGTGCGTTACATTGCCCCCTCCATAAGAGTTGGTTCCTCCTGGAACCTTGTCGGTACTGGAACTGGATACTGGTGTCAGCAACTAGACCCTCTCTTACAACTCCTAGTTATATAAAAGGCACAAGGGACGGTGTTCTGTCCGCACCAGTAACTATGCAGATTGCAACAGATCTAATTCATCTTATTTCAGACAATCCTCCATTCTAATTGGCGACACTCTAGTTTTGGCATGACTAACTTTTGCACGTTGTGCTCTCACAACTGAAGTAATACTTTCCATACATCTTGGTAGGTAGGTTGGTCATTGGCAGTGTTTTTCGTTACTAGATAAAAAACGTAACGTGTTGCAACTTGGAGTTTCAAAACTTCTTCGGAGGCTGGTAGTTGGCATTGAAGTTCTGCAACTCGAGCAAACTACCTTTGAAAGATAGATGCAAAACCTTGGTCGTCTTTAATATTGGCATACGGCATTATGGAAGTGCAAGTAGATTTTGCTTTACTTCAGTGGTACCACCATGTCTTGCTCTACCGGTACCTCCATAGGCCCCCATGAATTCCTCAAACGCAAGTCGAAATCTTGCTTATTCGGTAGATAACATCGTTAATCATCTTTATAATAAGGTACAGATCTTCCCAGATCTGCTGCAATTTGGGAGAACAATCCTTTCGCTTCTTTTAATTAGAGAGACAGACTTTGTCGTTCTTATTAAAACACCCATTTTCTGCTTGAGTATAGAATCGTTCCAGCGATCTGAAGATGGAAATAGACCAACTTGTGTTTTTCGTCCATTCTTCTTTGCAATTCATTCACATAATCTTCGCCAGCTACATCTTCTTCAGGTCGACATTCAAACTCAAACTTTGGCCCGTTGATTATTTAACAGCGGATCTATAGGCTATTGCGAAGAACGGAAGGTATTGGTGCCAGTCTCGCTGATGATTGGACACAATTTTTTCTTTACAAATACTTGCCAACTGTCTTATTCATCGCCTCATCCATTCCATCCGACTGTGGATGATAGGTTGTAGTTCTGGTTTTCTTCATGCCTAGTGTATCACAGATCCCCTGGAAGAGATCGCTTTCCAAACTCCTTCCTTGGCCACTATGGATCTCTAAAGGCACTCCAAATCGGCTGATATACTCTTTGATCAACACATCTGCAACAGCGGCGGCCTCCTGATCTAGAATTGCGTAGATCTCGACCCACTTATTATTATATTATTTTATTATTATTATATTATTTAAGCAAGCTGTCTTCCATGAGAAAGGAATCCCACTGGGCCAATACGTCTTAACTATTGAGCATAGGCTTGATATTTCTTGCCAAGTTGGTCAACGGTTTTCTTCTTTCCATTTTCGAATTTTCTGGATCTTTCTCTTGTTCTCCTCTAATCTTAGTCGACGTCCACTTGTCGTTGACCATCGCCGTTCTTAGCAGTACTACTTCCTTGAACTCTGTTTCTTAAACTGGATTAACCACTTAAGGTTAGTAACTTAATATGTTGTTTCAATGATGTTCTGTATTATTTTATTATCTCATTGGCCACATATATATTCAGTTCTTGTATTAAGTTTTTATTTTCTCTGGAAGATCTACAAAAATGACGGAATGCCATAGCACAAATATGATATATTTTATTCGAAAACCTACTTTTACTGTTATAGTTAATTGTATTACTTTTATTAGCTTTTTAAAATAAACGATAATAAATAAGAAAAGTAGTATAGTACGAATACAGATGACAAAATAACATAACGTTTTTTTTTTAATATATTTTTTAACTTTTAGAAATCTTCTAAACGAGAAAATATACTTCAAGCGACACTTCTTGTACAAAAGAAAAGTCAAAAGAATAGCTTTAGAAGAAAAATACTGATGTGGCAGAGGAGAGAAGAAAAGTTTACAAAGTTAGCAGCAATAGAGATGAAATTTCCAAGAAAAACTGCAGGGAAAACAATGTGAAACAGGTAGAAAAATGAAGATAGACGAATATCTAAAGGCAGTAGGTATAAGAACTTAAATGGTTTTTATATGTCGTAAGTGTGAATGAGTAGTTAGTTACAGAAGAAAGTTAAAAAAGTTAAAAGACGCTAGGAAAAAAAAAGGATGCAGGTCAAGGAAAAGCTGAGAGTAAAAAGAAGCAAAAGTTAAGAAGAAATGTTAAGTTTGACGAGGGATCGTAAAGCATGGGGAAAATGGATTAAAATTTGTTCCAATACTTCATATTTTTTGTCATTTTTTTTAACAATTTTAGAAATAACTAGGAGTTTGATTAAATATATTTATACAGTTCAAATATTATGCGTAAAATACGAAGAAATATTAATCATGTATCTGAATATAGACACAAAAGTTAAGCCGGTATTACCTTTAGACCTAGCGCTAATAAGTAAAAAGTAGAAAATAAGTTGCTCCTTTAAACCTTATTCATTCTACAAATTCCCAATCGTCAACATAACCACGTGTAAGCCAAACAGGGTCGTACTGATGTACGACCTATGTATCATATGATTTTTAAAAATATTTACTTTTGAAACTGTTAGTGTAAGAATTTCTTGAAATTTAATCATTATATCACAATTAAACTAAACTCTAAAAAATAACACGACCAGTAAATAACTTAACAATAACTATAACATAAATATAACACAATATAATTAACTTAAAAATCAACACGATACAATTTGAATTTAAAATGGTGGCAAGTTAGGATCTGTAACATGAGAATATGTCTCGCTTACGGTAATAAATTAATTTTTATAGCCTCTTGACGAATGAGACGGCGAATATCAACACGTGCTCATTTTTACTGATGGGAATTTGGTAAACGAATATACTTTAGCTCTGTATTTCGTTTTTATTATGCGTCAGTTGCCCCCACATAGGCTAAACATCATATTTTTAGATATGTTTATTTTTTAGTGATATATGTATACTTATCCGATAATCTTTTGAATGTTTTATGATTGTTTTCTTCCAATTTTTAAACCGATTTATGTTGTGCGGTTAAATTAGTGTAAAATATTTTTAAACCAACCTCCACACGTACGCATGCTTTTAAAAATGATTTATAAATTAAACAAATCAATTAGTTTATTGCCATTCATTATTAAATACATTAAATCTTTCTAAGATAAACTATTAAGATATAAGCAATAACCCTGTAATAATAAATAAAATTAGAAATAAGAGAAGGATGTTGTATTTAATTATTTAATAACTCTTTTTTATTTTTACTATTGTCTTCTTCTTTAAGTGACATATTTTCCTTTAGGAAAATTTATTTATTTATTTTTCAAAATCATCATGGCTATTCTAATCTAAGGTGTGGCTGTTCTCTGCTCTAAATAGTTCGATTGATGTCCATTCGTACCACGTTAGGCAGCCATGATATTATTCCGCTTCGTATGCTTCTGTTTCTCTGGATCTTTCCTTGTATATCTGAGTGTCATAAAATGTACTTTTCGAATGTGCTTCATCCAGAGAAGCTGCGGTTGATATCGTCGGTATACTGCGAAAACCAGGTAAATGTCGGAATACCGAAATCGAAAAAAAACGTTTTTAAAGTTTAGTTTTTTATTGTGAATTAAGCAGTCAGCTTGTTTTTGATATTAGGTATTCTAGTGAAAGATGCATATATCTGAAATGATATTCTATCATTAGTTTGAAAAAGTTGAGACACCTATCTGACTAATCCTAAATTTAAGTTGGAAATGCTATCACTTACCTGGTTTTACCTGTAAATCTAATTAAATCAATTACTCTTCAAATAACATATTTAACACAAATATAATAAACCAAGTATAATATTTTCCAATTTTGTGATAGAGATATGAGGCTTTTACTAGGTAATAGCAATGTTTTAAGGTATTAGTCGATATTCATGACATTTAACTGGTTTTCCCTGAAAATTTTATTAACAGCTGTGTGTAGTTATAGTTATTATTTATATGAATGATAGGCAGTTTTATAGAAAAAAACAAATTTATTTCGAATATAATAATAACAATATTATTATTATGAGGCTTCCTCGTCCAATTCGTCACTAAAATCAGGCTCTGGCAAGATGTCTAATACATCATTTCCCGTTTTCAAATTATGATACCACCCGTGATATTCCTCCGGTATCACATAGCTGTAACAAATCTCTCTTTTTTGCTATGCTAATTGGCAAATGTGCATCATAAAGTCGCTTAAGTTCTTCAAGATTGCTTGTATTAGTTGATAACTTGGCGTGCTTTTTTCTTGTTGACTGCCGTGCAGTATCAGTAAGGGAATAATTGAAGCTTGTTGACATGTCATAATTAAAATAGATTCTCTTTGTCTCTCCTTTCATGAATCTCATTCTTTTTATCTTCAACCACATTATTTTTTCGCCGTTTTGGTCTTTTGTCCGGTTTTTAATTAAAGTGTGTGACAAATTTTTTAAACCGTAAAAGTCATAGTATTTAAATTCTTTACATTTTAATGATTCTATACACACTTTTTATCATCAACCTTAATATTTTTAGTTCCTCTTGCATTTTGAAAAACAGACAAGTAATCTGGCATCCCACAGATAGATCTGTGTTTTTTAGCGGTTTCGATACTACTATGGATAGAGTCAACTTCCATATAGGAATGTCCAGACTCTAAAAATTTGTGTTCAATAATATTTAAATGGTCTATGTTTTGAACAGCCCTTAATAGCAAGGCTGCAATATTCTAATTACGATTCTCTCCCTCGCAGGTATCAGAAAATAAACTTATTTCACTTATTTCACTTACTTACATATTCTGGAACACATTTTGATAAGCAGTGGAGTATAATGTTTCCTATTTCAGAACTTTCTCGTCTACCGTTAATTTCTGACCAGGCAAAACAGTAAGCTGCATTTGGTAATGCGGCTTCATATACACACAAATTCTAGACATATAATTTTCGAGAATAATATAGTTGTCCAGTCAATCCACTTGGAATCTGTAGTACGGCCTGTAGATCGAAAGTAATTGAAACAAAATCACATTGTTCATCAGATCTTTTCATATCATTTTGTTTTTTAAGATTACGTACTTCTTTTCTTTTCCGATGTTCTCTATAACTGTCTTCTAAATCCGATTTGTCAGTTGGATTAGCCCTATTTATTACAAACTAAACATTGATCTTTTCTAGCAACAAAAAAGCTTAAATTATAGTTGTTAGAAAATATTCAGTCATTTATAAAAAGTACATTTTTCTTATACTTAAATTTTTGCCCAAATATCTATGCTTTGAACTTTGGCGAATATAATGTGGGCCCATGGTTAGAAAAGACTCAATATGAGCCTTCACGATTTTTCGGGTTTTACTGCTTGTTTTATTTGGCGGTGTATGCTTGTCTCTTTTATTCGTATCTGCATAACAGTCTAGAATATCAGTTTTTCTTACATCTTGTATTAACAACGCTGATATACAAAGTGTCTTACAAAAAAATTTCTCACATACCTGTATGTCTTGATCATTCAAAGAAAAGTAACACTTTTTGGAAAATGCACGTCGTTTTTTAAACTTCGACGAACTGCAAAGACTCTCTTTGGTGGCTCCGTTTTAATACGTGCAATAAGAAAATGTTTCTGGCCTATATGTTCTAACTTTCAATAATCACGACATAGTCTTTGTCTGTAATCTTCGCTGAAATAACTGGCACATATGTAAAAGCACTCTAAACAATTAACTGGTTTTGTCAATTTTGCTGGTCGATGTTCTCTTTTTTATTTCATAAGGCAAACCCTCAGCACGCCTCCTTTTTGCGACATTTATTACCCAATCTTTGGGGTTAGCTTTTCTCCAACGTTTTAGTGGACGTAGGTCTTTTCATACTTTGTCAAGAACTAGATTTAATATTCAACTAGCTATTTCAGTTGACACTAAATTGTTCGTGGGTGCACCTATTTCAGTGTTTTTTTTTTCTTATCATTTAGGCTATCAAAGACAGCTGTGTGTAAATCATATAGACTTACTAGAAAGAGCGATCCCTCTTCACTTGGTTGATATGTGGGGTCTACATCTGAAAAGTCACTATCAAAAATGGATTTCATTATTGAGACTATATTGTTATCAGAATCATCAAGAATTGAACTGCTGTCTTCAGTTATTCTATCCGTGTTTGTGTTATAAGATCATTTATGGGTTTAGCTGAATAACCATTTCTAAATTTTAACTCAACCCGTTTTCAGGTAAAATGAAGTAAGTGTACTTAAAGGTTTTTACTAGTCGACATGAAAGAGAAATTTTAATAAATCATACACGTAAAATGTATTAAAGACACTTATCACCTTTTTACTGAATATGGTATGCAGGAGTAGAAATATATTGTTGTCCGGCATAATAATATATGTGGGCTTACTTTCTTTTACATGCAACAAAACTTTAATTTTATGGAAGTAAGTAGCGATATATTGTTTTATTTGAAAATGAAAATTTGATTAGGTGTAACTTATTTGTTTATTACACAAATTATCTGCTGAATGGTAAGTCGTATCATTTATTGGGTTTTACCTGTATGTAGAGCGGAAATTTTGGTATACTTAACTCAATATTTTAAAATTTGTCATTTACCTGATTTTCGCAGTATACCGACGATATTTAAACGATGCTGTATTAAGCTTAATTAAATATCTTATATTCTTAAATAGGCGTTCACATGTCTATTATTTGTATGGTTAAATACATTTCAATTTTATGGTCTCTTGCCAAATCCAGAAAAAACTATTTAACTTATATACAAGTTGTACTCGTTGAATACCAGCAAAATTACTTAACTTTGCATTTTCTAAGATCATAAACGAACATTTATACAACTTTTCTTTCCGACGATTGCCCTTGAGCATTCAATTCACTTTGGAAAATTGACTTTCGTAACTTTGTGCACTTTTAAGAAAGAATGATTTTAAGGAAATTGAAGAACTATCGGAAAATTCGATTTGTCAAATTTTTATTATAAAAGACCCTTTTGTCGAGTGCAGTCCTTGAGGGGAAACCAGTAATATGTTGTCTGATGAGATGGTTTGATGAAAATGTCAAATAAAAAAGAATGACAAACATAACTACAAAGAAAGTTTTGTGATTTCGATTTTATATACCGAATTGACTTATTGTGTTCGTAGGTGTAAAAAATATTCTGGAATAGTCGTTTCTGTGACAGATGGAACCCCAAAATTGAGTTTTACTTCAGTTTAATCGTTTTCTAGATAGGATCTTGCTATTTTGTATGATTTTAATTTTAGAATTATCCTTCCGTATTAATATTTGCAAATTTTTTATATTTACTTTAATATTATTATCAAAAAAAATTAGAAAATCTTTAAAAATCTAAATAGTTAATCTGGGGCACACGTTCAAAATTCTATAGGCTGTTAAAATTACCAATAAACAATATTCTTTATTATCTAAACACGATTTAGAAAAAAGCAAAGAGTTGGACATAAGATGAACTGATAGTAGGCTGAACTATATGGGAGGTTTTTAAGCAAATATTTTCCATTATATAGTCTGTATGATGTTCTTTGCTTACCAATGCGATGTTATATAACTTTCAGTGTGATTGATGTAGTTTTGTGATTGAATGATGTATCATTTTATTTTGAAGTCACCTCGTATATGTGTTAATTGAAATCCCCTTATATATGCATTATAATAACGAAGAAATTTTTTCAATGTTTCTTAGTTCGTATCCTTCAATTTATAATCTTTCGTTCTTTTTAGGTCGCCGCCGTCGATAATAAATTGTTTTATTGTTTATTTATGTCACAGGCGCAAATTCTTCGATATTCCTTTGTTCAAACCGCCCGATATTGCGTTTTCAAATTAATTTACGTCTTAATTTCCGTTGTGTTTAGTTTATACCCTAAGTGCTTTGTTTGTTCTAGTTTATGCGAGCAATTTTTAAAGATTATTTCGTCACTTTCGTTGGAGCCGCGGTGAAGAGCGGTGATCTGATCTCCAGCGTCATGTCCAAATTCAATTTGAATTTGTAGTTTTCTGTTTTTGTCCCTTTTCAGGGAAATCTTCATCTTACGTTATGGAAATCAATTTTAGTAGCAGTTAATCGTCTAATTCCACCTGTTCCGGTTGTTTAAGAGGCAGAGTCATAAGTTTTGTGCTCAGTGCCGGCTTCGGCCTCAAATGGTCGATCCAATTTGCAGTGTGAGATCCAGTCCCTTTTTTTCGTGTGTTCGTGTCCAGGATTCAACTCCATCCACGTCAGATTTTCGTTCCAGATTATGGAAATAGTTTCCCTTTGTTCCAGAGTTTCGTTCTTGCAGTTTCAGTCCAGAGATATAACAAGTTTCAGAGTTATGTGCGAAATAGTGAAATCCAGGTAACATTTTTTTGTGTAAATTTAAAGTAAAGACAGGCATTTTTTTAATAATTGCTTTCATACAGGATAAAAATTTGTAATATTTAAAGTAGTAAATTTTATGGTTTGACTTTAGCTGTCAATTTATTTGTTCAGTTTTTTTAAATTTAATGTTAATTTATGACAGCTTGTTTTAGCATTTTTGATTTGTTTTGTTTTCTTTAAAAGAAAGGTTAGCTTACATGTAAATTTTGTAAGTTTTTGTAGTATCTTCAACTCCTGGAAATTGTAAACAGATGACACATGTAAGTTTTTTTTGTATTTTTGTATTTTGCAGCTATTGTTCTTATATTTTTGTATTGTTTTTTTTGAGCATTTTTGTGTTCTCGATGTTTTGTAACTGTTTGTGGTGACACAAAAATAAATGTTAAATTTTGTTTCTTAACATTTGTTTATTTTTTTTAACTAACCCTTTTTTTGAGTTTCCATTTGGAAAAGATATGTTTTTTTATGTTTAATAACTATATCTCCAGTTACAACTAGCTGGTTGTAATAGGTATAATTAGGCACCTCAAGTGGCGCCCTATATTAAATTTCTTGAGGTGTTTCCGGTTTATTTTCATTCTGTTTGTCCCAAGAGATTTATGACCCTTTATTTCATTTTTCTGTAGTTGCCCCAATCCAAACACCCTGTTTTTTACTTATCCACGACCCCAGCTCTCCAACTAACCCCTGAGTGCCCGTTCGCACAAGTAGCGTTTATTTTGCTTACCCTATCTTCGCCCCAAGAATTTCTATTCCCCAATCTTCTACCCCCAAAATCTTACCCTATGGTAGGCAAAATAAATCGTTACAACTAAACACAGTAAAATTTTACATAACATCCCAAAGAAAAATTTTAGATTTGAGAACCTTTCAGAAGACCTTGAGATATCACTTTTGTCATTTTACAGAACTTAAGGAAAGATGTTGCAGATTCAAGTTGTAAAGGGAGATAATTGTATAATTTTTTTGCTGAATATAATGTAGATTTCTTTACTAACTCAGTGGATGGGATCGGTAAATACACATCAAAGCTTGAATTTTTAGTGGAGTAGTCATGACTAGGTTAGGCTGGAAAAACATGTAGGTGTTTACGAATTAAGCAAACAGTTTCTAACTAGAACTCCAAAAAGGAACACCATATCGAAGATGAGACTCGAACAAAGAAAAATATGTTATTTTGGAAGATGCTAAATTGATTTCCTTCGAAACAGATCTTATTGCATAGCAGGCTGAGGCTAGTTTCTTATTTAACAAATCGATATAGATCATTTAAGATTGCTATCTATAAAAATTTATAGTATAACACTTCAACAAGCTCTAGTATTAAACTTTTTTTTAATTTATTCAATACTTTTTTCCTAGAAAAACATTAAAGCTCTTTCTGAATGGCAGTAAATCACAAAAAAAATATAAATAGATTTAAGGTCCGCTCTTTCAACCAACACGTTTTATCTAGACCGCTAAAAATGTGTTGTAATTATTTTTTTGTGCGTTCTTATAAAAGATCTAATTAAACTTGAACATTTTGGCAAGAGCCAGCTGAGCCTAGTTTCATGAGTTGAGTTGACTTCATTCCAACGGATTTTTTAAGCAACTGCATATTGTTTTTAACTCAATACCAATTTACCCGGTAAATTGGACGGTGTTGGGTTTTATTGTCAACATTGTAACGTGGGAAGAACCTAGTGTAGTAAACTTGAATGTATCATGTTTAATGGAACGTGAAAAATTTTTTTCATGAGAAAAGAAAACGAAAAGAACGTGATAAAGTTTTAGTAATCAATTTATTAATTATAATCAATATGAAATATACAATATCCAGGGTGTAACAAAATGGTAGGTCATAAATTAAAGTACGTATTCTGCGACCAAAAATAGTTCGATTGAACCTAACTTACCTTTGTACAAATGTGCACATAAAAAAAGGGACAGCCCTTTAACGTTAGAAAATGAACATCGATTTTTTCCAATATATCGGAAATATTATCCTGATTTATATTGAATTAGATTTTATATTGAAAATAGACCTGTGGCTTTCTTATGTCAGGAATATTTTGAATCTATCTGTCAATCAAAGTGAAATTTGTACACCCTATAAAAATTTTATGGGGGCTTTGTTCCTAAAACCCCCCAAATGTTTTATCGAGATGGGGCTACTTTTTTATTATGTTTTAAAAATTATCTAGTTGGCTGTATAACACTTGTTGCTATGGTTACTATGTATTAAATAGTAGCATTAACAATACATAGGGTAACTAGTACAGTGATTGGCCACTTAAGTAATTGCCTTCTTCTTCTTCTTAACATGCCATACACCATAGTGCGTAGGCGACTATCTCATTACTAGAATTCTGTTCTTGGCGGCGTGACACAGCTCGCCTGTATTGTGTATTCCTGTCCATTCTTTAATATTTCTTAACCAGGATAATTGTTTGCGGTCGGCTCCTCTCCTACCTTCAATCTTCCCTTGTAGGATTAACTGTGGTATTTCATATTTTGCTCCTCTCAATATGTGCCCAAGGTAACCAATCTTGCGTTTTTTAATTAATTTAAAGAGTTCTCTTTCCACGCCGGCTCTCTTAAGGACGTCATCGTTTCGAACTCTATCCACCCAAGGTATGCGCATCATTCTTCTTAATGACCACATTTCAAATGCTTCAAGTTTGTTGATAGATGTTTTTTTCAAAGTCCACGTTTCCATGCCATAAAGCAAGATGGACCATATGTAGCACTTGACCATTCTGTAGCGTATTTCGAAATGTAGGTTTTGATTACATAGGAGCGGTCTGAATTTCACAAAAGCTTGTCTTGCCATTTGTATTCGGGTTTTTATCTCTTGTTGTGGATCCGATTGGTCATTGATTGTGGTGCCAAGGTATTTAAAAGTTTTCACGCGTTTTATGCGATCGTCACCTATGCATATTATCGGGTTTCCTGGAGGGTTTCTGCTAATGACCATATATTTAGTTTTCAAAATGTTAATTTTGAGGCCATATTTTTTACCTATGCTATTCACCCTATCAAGTAATAACTGCTGATCTTCCAATTTATCAGTTATAATCACTGTGTCGTCTGCATAGCGTAGGCTGCTAATTGGTATGCCGTAAGGAATTGCCAATTTAATTAAAATTGTAAATTGGTATCTTTTAAAGCGAAATATTTTGTAAGGTTTTTTTTTAACTCAGCTTATTTTAATCAGAAATAATAATGTATATCAAAAATAAACACAAATTTAAAAACTTACAGAACTTCACAGTTATTGGCCATACAAACATAGTTATTGGCATATAGAATTAAAGTCATTGGCCAGTCATAAAATTCCCAATTTTCTTTTTTTGTTTGTGCAGGTAAGGCACACAAAACTATTTAAGTTTTCAATTTCTTGTTGTTTCTTTGCACAAGTACCAATATGGTAGCCTCTAACACAAAATAGACATTTTATTCCAACTTTTGATATAGATGTGTTATAGGAACAAGAATAACACAATCCTGTATACAAAAGGCCATTTACAGGTGGGTTGGTGTCGTCTGATTGTTTTACCGTTATATCTGAGAGAATTTGTATCTTTTCATGTTATGGATATCCCTCAGTTTCAAAAAATAACTTTCTTTTAGTCGACTCACCAGCAAAAGTTTTTCTTTGCTGGTGTCCAAATTTGTACATTTGCTTTGGGATGTATTCTTCAAACTTGATGAATTCATATTGTTGCAGACATCGAAAAATATGTTATCAATTGTGGACAGATTAACGTTTTCCTCTATAGAATCAGGAAATTGGTTCCGCGACAATTTTTTTTTTCTTTGAGGACAATAACATCTGGTATATGTACTTTAACTTCCACTTTTCAAAGTAGTGCTTTTAATTGTATGATCAATAAGTGTATCTGCTTTCAAAATATTTGTATCTGCAATATCAACTGTATTTACTGTAGCATTTTTTTTATTGTTCACAACAGTTTTTATTACTTTCATCTTGATTTCCTTGTTTTTTTGACCTTTATTGTTTGATTTTGCGTCAATTCGCTTTTGTTTTCGTTTTAATTTTATTTTTTCTTGTTCTGCTTTTTCTTCAATTTTACGCCTTTCTGCATTTTGACGAACTGAAGAAGTGAGCACGAAAGGCAACCTTTCTGTTTGCTTTTTGCCTTTTCTTTCTGGGATTTTTGGGCAAAAAAAGAATTTGTAGATTGAAGTGTCAATTTCTTTAGATAATGAGTTGTCTTGATTAACTAAAGGCAGATTATTGGATGTCGATTGAATATCTTCTATCATTGTATCTTCTGTGACATATTTTATATTGTATATAATACCAACGTTTTCTGGAAATTGAACTCGAAAATCCGAAAGTAGATTTTCTTTTGTAATAACAGGAATAATATCTATAGGGTTAAGTGTAATATCTGAAGATAATTACTATTTAAATGGGAATAAGCCACAATTAAAGGTTAAAGTACGTTTATTAATGTTTCAATTTCCACTTCGGAAATCGTTCTCAAAATACAAACATTAGTAAATTAAACAAATTTTGTTTTTTTGTTACTTAGTGAAAAATTCTTTTAATAATTTAATTTTATCTGACTCATCTATATTGACAATTCAGTCATACATTATACATTTTAAAGTAGAGGACTTTAAAATAATATTGCCAATATTGTTGAGTTGCGTTCCTGGGACGACTTTACTTATAAGATAGTTCATTCGATTACATGAAATCAACTTTAACTTGAGAATATCCGTCAAAAAAGATCATAACATGTAATTCGTCTTTAAAAAGACAAACACATGGCATGATGACAGTAAAATTCTCCTGTTAGTGATTCAATAGTAAATTATGAGGGAAAAACCAGGAAAAAAAACCTCCTAATACTATCCCGACATGGTAAGTATTTGGTCGTGCATTTAATTTACCTTCAATAAACACCAAATTCTGATTTTATATGTTTGTTATTTAAAAAACGTAAGTGGAAATTGAAACGTCAATAAACGTACTTTAACCTTTAATTGTGGCTTATTCCCATTTAAATAGTAATTACTTTAAAATGCCACAAGAAAATAGCTTCAGAACAATATCTGAAGATATATGGGCTTCTGTGATGATAGGGGTGTCTTGTATATCATGTGTGATTCCATCTGTCTCTGTAGTCTGAATCGTGGGTAGATCTATGGTATTTTGAAATAAATTAAATATATTAAAGAGTAAATATGAATCTCCATTTAGTTCTACGCCTTTTTAATACCTTTATTAGACATTTGGAATAGTCTATTGCTTTAGGGTTGCATGGATACAATCCAGATGTTTTAAAGCCATTAATTATGGAATTTGATTTTAATTGACTAATGGCTGTGTTTAGTACCAATGCAAAATTCTCTATGGAAACTAGTGATTTCGGGTTTTCGCGTTTAAACTTTTATACTGCCAGGTTTCAATTTGTCTTTAATAGTTTAAATTCAGCAATATCTGCAGGTTGTATAATTCTGGTCGCATGGGGATATAAGGCCACTAGAATAATTTGTAACTTTGAACATAATTCACTGGTTTGAATGGTTCAGTGAGTTTTATGTCCATCAACGAACAAAATGACTTTAAAATTAGTGTTTTTCGCAACTAGGTACTTATATAAGACGTTTTCTATATATATTCATAGAAGTTTTTATTCTTCATCCATCCCATATCGCTACATCCTATGCGCCATTCTCGTGGAACGGAATTTAGAAGATTTGCTAGAAATTCGTTTATAAGGGTAAATAATCATTGGAGCTGTTATTTCCCCAGATACTGCAAAGGTTAACATAACCGTCAAATTAACGTTGGAGTGATGCTATATTTGATATACATTTTTGCTTCCCTTAGTACGCGATATGATAGTATATCAGGGTAATTCAACATACTCAGAGCTTACAGCACAAAAGTATGGCTTGAGTGAATCAGCAATTCTTAGTTTGTGTGAAAGTCGTGTTCCTGCTCATCACATTTACTTCGATCGCTATTTTGCGACAATAAAACTTGCTGATGTATTACTAGAAAGAGGATTCTAGGATTCCACGCAACAGGCACGAGTGTAAACAAGAGATGTAACAATAAAACAGTGAAAACTTTGTTATCAAACAAGAGAGTCCCTCTTGTTTGTAAACAAGAGAGTCCCTCGGAATTGTATCTTTTCTCCAGAAAAACAGTTCATGAAAAATCGAAGAGGTACATCTGGAACGAAGGTTCGAGGTGATGGAAGCATTGCCATAACTCGCTGGTAAGACAACAAATCTGTTACGATTCTGTCAACATACCATGATGCTAACAACCCAGATAAATGTAGGCGGTGGTCAAAACTTAAAAAATGATACAAAATGGTTAATAGACCTGAGGTGATCAGGAACTACAGTCAGTTCATGGGTGGAGTTGACCTTGTTGACAGAATGTTGGCAGTCTGTCAGGCACCAGCATGTAAAAAAAGTGGACAATTTGTTTTATTAGCCACATGCTAGATTTAGCAGTTAGCGACTCTTGGTGTCAATACAGATCAGTACAAAAGGAAAACATGTACCAGCTAAAACATTCCTTAAGAGCGAAGGCGCAAAATTTCGGGCCAATGGTTTTTAAATGCATTCTTTATTTTTTCGAATCCTGAGAAAACTAATTAATATTTTTGAAAAATTTAAACGCAGAATGAATGAATACATTATTACCGAGGGCCGAAAGTTTTTGAAAACTTCTATAATGTTTATTTTAATAAGTTACAGGGGTAGAAAAAAGAGAAAATTTAGTGTGATTTTGAATTTCAAATATCTCATTCAAAAAAATTTTTTGTTTATTCTAAGGGACTTTCGGCCCTCGGTAATAATGTAGTCTTTCATTCTGCGTTTAAATTTTTTAAAAATATTTGTTAGTTTTCTTAGGGTTCGAAAAAAATGAATGCATCTAAAAAGCATGGTTCCGAAATTTTGCGCCTACGCTCTTAACTTAGATTATTCAAATTAGAAATAGGAGAATATTTGATTTTGGACAACACTCAGTCTTCCGATTCTGAGACCTATAGCGACTACGAAGACCTGGAGCCAAAACATAAAAAACAAAGAGTCATAATTCAACCAATACCTGCCGAAGTTAAACGTCTTCATAAGGCTCAACATTTAGTGGAGTATTCTGATAAACAAAATAGATGCAAAAAGGTCATTTGTAAAAATACTATAACTGCACTTTGTATAAAATGTAAGATATTTTTATGTAGTACACGAAAACGAAATTGTTTTTTACAGTTTCATACCAAAGACCAAGTTCTAATACATTGTTTTGTGTATATAAATAATATTGCTAAAATATGAAAATTTATTGTACTGTTTCTATCTTATGTTTAAGTTTATTTTGGTAACAGGTAGACCCAATGTCATATATCGTCGGTATACTGCGAAAACCAGGTAAATGTCATAATACCGAAATCGAGAAAAAACGTTTTTAAAGTTTAGTTTTTTATTGTGAATTAAGCAGTTTTTGATATTAGGTATTCTAGTGAAAGATGCATATATCTGAAATGATATTCTATCATTAGTTTGAAAAAGTTAAGGCTAGGTGCCTTATGTGCTCTGACTAATCCTAAATTTAAGTTGGCAATGCTATCATTTACCTGGTTTTACCTGTAAATCTAAATAAATCAATTACTCTTTAAATAACATATTTAACACAAATATAATAAACCAAGTATAATATTTTCCAGTTTTGTGATCGAGATATGAGGCTTTTACTAGGTAATAGCAATGTTTTAAGGTATTAGTCGATATTTATGACATTTAACTGGTTTTCCCTGAAAATTTTGTTAACATCTGTGTGTAGTTATAGTTATTATTTATATGAATGATAGGCAGTTTTATAGAAAAAATCAAATTTATTTCGAATATAATAATAACAAGATTATTATTATGAGGCTTCCTCGTCCGATTCGTCACTGAAAGCAAGCTCTGGCAAGATGTCTGTTACATCATTTCCCGTTTTCAAATTACGATATCACCCGTGATATTCCTCTGGTATCACTCCCTTATCCCATAGCTGTACCAAATCTCTCATTTTTTGCTATGCTAATTGGCAAATGTGCATCATAAAGTCGTTTAAGTTCTTCAAGATTGCTTGTATTAGTTGATAACTTGGCGTGCTTTTTTCTTTTTGACTGCCGTGCAGTATCAGTAAGGAAATAATTGAAGCTTGTTGACATGTCATAATTAAAATAGATTCTGTTTGTCCCTCCTTTCACTCATCTCATTATTTCTATCTTCAACCACATTATTTTTTCGCTGTTTTGGTCTTTTGTCCTGTTTTTAATTAAAGTGTGTGACAAATTTTTTAAATCATAAAAGTCGTAGTATTTAACTTCTTTACATTTGTATGGTTCTTTACATACTTTTTTATCATCAACCTTGATATTTTTAGTTCCTCTTGCATTTTGAAAAACAGACAAGTAATCTGGCATCACATAGATAGATCTGTGTTTTTTAGCGGTTTCGATATTACTCTGCATAGAGTCAACTTCCATATAGGAATGTCCAGACTCTAAAAATTTGTGTTCAATAATATTTAAATGTTTTGAACATCCCATAATAGTAAGGCTGCAATATGCTGATTACGATTCTGTCTTCTGCAGGTATCAGAAAATAAACTTATTTCACTTACATATTCTGGAACACATTTTGATAAGTAGTGGAGTATAATGCTTCCTATTTCAGAACTTCCTTGTCTACCGTTAATTTCTGACCAGTCAAAACAGTAAGCTGCATTTGGTAATGCGGCTTCATATACACACAAATTGTAGACACATAATTTTCGAGAATAATATAGTTTTCCAGTCAATCCACTTGGAGTCTGTAGTACGGCCTGTAGATCGAAAGTAATTGAAACAAAATCCCGTTGTTCATTAGATCTTTTCTTATCATTTTGTTTTTTAAGATTACATACTTCTTTTCTTCTCTGATGTTCTCTGTAACTGACTTCTAAATCCGATTTGTCAATTGGATTAGCCCTATCATATGTATTACAAACTAAACATTGATTTTTTTTAGCAACAAAAAAGCTTAAATTATAGTCGTTAGAAAATATTCTTTGATATGTAATTTCGCTAACACCTTCCAGTTTCTTCTGCTCACGATCATTTATAAAAAGTTGGTACATTTTTCTTATACTTAAATTTTTGTCCAAATATATACGCTTTGAACTTTGGCGAATATAATGTGGGCCCATGGTTGGAACAGACTCAATATGAGCCTTCACGATTTTTCGGGTTTTACTGCTTGTTTTATTTGGCGGTGTATGCTTGCCTCTTTTATCCGTATCTGCATAACAGCCTAGAATATCAGTTTTTCTTACAACATCCTGTATTAACGACGCTGATATACAAAGTGTCTTACAAAAAAATTTCTCACATACCTGTATGTCTTGACCATTCAAAGAAAAGTAACACTTTTTGGAAAATGCACGTGGTTTTTTTAAACTTCAACGAACTGCAACTACTCTCTTTGGTGGCTCCGTTTTAATACGTGCAATAAGAAAATGTTTCAGGCCTACATATTCTAACTTTCAATAATCACGACATAGTCTTTGTCTGTAATCTTCGCTAAAATAACTGGCACATTTGTAAAAGCACTCTGAACAATTAACTGGTTTTGGCAATTTTGCTGGTCTATGGTATTTTTTTTATCTCATAAGGCAAACCCTCAGCACGCCTCCTTTTTGGGACCTTTATTACCCAATCTTTGGGGTTAACTTTTCTCCAACGTTTTAGTGGACGTACGTCTTTCCATACTTTGTCAAGAAGTAGATTTAATATCCAACTAGCTATTTCAGTTGACACTAAATTGTTCGTGGGTGCACCTATTTCAGTATCTTTTTTCTCATCATTTAGGCTATCAAAGACAGCTGTGTGTAAATCATATAGGCTTCCTAGAGAGAGCGATCCCTCTTCACTTGGCTGATATATGGGGTCGACATCTGAAAAGTCACTATCAAAAATGGATTCCATCATTGAAACTATATTGTTCTCAGAATCATCAAGAATTGAACTGCTGTCTTCAGTTATTCTATCTGTGTATGTGTTATAAAGATCATTTATGGGTTTAGCTTAGTAACCATTTCTAAATTTTAACTCAACCCGTTTTCAGGTAGAATGAAGTAAGTGTACTTAAAGGTTTTTACTAGTCGATATGAAAGAGAAATTTTAATAAATCATACACGTAAAATGTAGTAATGACACTTATCACCTTTTTACTGAATATGGTTTGCAGTAGTAGAAATATATTGTTGTCCGGCATAATATATGTGGGCTTACTTTGTTTTACATGCAACAGAACTTTAATTTTATGGAAGTAAGTAGCGATATATTGTTTTATTTGAAAATGAAAAGTTGATT